>NC_027751.1:32799511-32801204 GCF_000695525.1 Brassica oleracea var. oleracea
AGTTGTATGCATGATATTATAGAGCTCAAACACTTATGAACAAACCGATCGGCGTTCGCTTTCTAGGTTTGTCTATTGACCTGATATAAGTGTCGATTCTATAGGAATATCGATCGATACACTTGTTGAACCGTCGACCGATTATTCGATTGAAATATCGATCGACGCGTTTGGTCAAGCTTTACCGTGCGGGTTAAATGTGCTCACTAAGCTTCCTAGATCAGCTCTCGCCTTACTCTAGCAATCTTATCTCAATTAGGATGAATTCAGGGTGAGATGCAAGTGATGACCTTTACCTCAAACTCCTAGATCAAGTTCTAGCTAGCTAAACTACAAACATGCTTTAATGACAATCCTAATGATGAATATCACAACTTAGCGATCTATAGTTGGGGCTAATCCCTCATAACCTATTTAAGCCCTAAACCTAATAAAAGAACTACTCAGACATGGCTAAGCAATTCATAACAACAATTAGGTATAAAACCTGCATAGATAAATAGATAGATATCCATAGAGTTCCAATCGTAAATCTCTTTGGATCTTCTCTCCAATCTACTAAAAATCCTAGAAAACCTTTTGATGTGAAAATAGTAAAACAAGAAAGCACACTTTGCCTCTAACATGTTGGCAAACTTATACAATTCGGTTAAAACTCGTCAGGGGTAATCTTATAAATTGGTGAAGATTTGGGCTCTAAGTCGGCGGAAACCAAACATGCTTTCTGCGCGCTTTGCCGTCGACCGATGTCACAGGATGTGCATCGATGGATTATTATCTCTGAATGTGGACCGATGGTCTTGCTCGATGGTCAGCTCGGATGCTTTCTCCAAATATCTCCAAAATGCTCCAAAATCATCACTTTCTTCCAAATCACTTCTGATCCTATAAATATACTAAATATACTCTATAATATAATAAATAGTTATTAAAACACCTATACAACATGGCTAAAAATGGCTAACATCCATGGCTTATCAGTATCCTTCCTCCTTCACTGATGGCTCCTATGCGCTGATTGGCAGAGAAAATTATGGGTTCCAAGGCGTTCACCGTGAGCTAGCTACTCCGGAGACAGCACAGATATTCCCTGCATCCGAAGAAATGAAGAGAACCTCACATATTTACGGGTATTGTCGAAGGTTGAGAACGGTAAGCGGTTCTTAGGAAGTTCAAAATCGGAGGTAGAGGAACGTGTCGGTTTTATTGGGTGGGCAAAACTGCTTTTATAATACATTGACTTAGGAGCTTTTGTTCAATTCGGACACATGTAATCGTATCTAAATGCCGTTCTCGGGTTGGTTTAATTTATAAAATTTCTATTAAAAAATAAAATTATATTCAGTCTCATAGGTATAAAACTAATTATGGTCTTATTTTTTTATAAAATTACTAAACCCGATTGAATCAAGTTGGACCCTATTGAACCATGGCATAAGAGTTTTTCCGGTTTGGTTGTCATTCCGGTTTTAAAATCATTGGTTTTCAAATAGTTTTGAGGTACCTGGCTAAGCTCGAACCTAAGTCTGGATGATATCCGTTAACCAAATTACCGCTACAAGATCCATTACAATAGCTTAGAACACATGACTCAGATTCAGTTACAAACGCCGTGTAGGTACAATTAGAACCATTACCCATCAACTAACATAATGAATTCGTCTATTTTTTTAGTGCGTCTACAGCTCTGAAA
>NC_027751.1:32801844-32806151 GCF_000695525.1 Brassica oleracea var. oleracea
CATTGTGTATGAAGATTGTCTTAGGTGGCTTAAGAACTCTTCCACAGATCCAAACATCGTACTCATAATAAAGCTCATCTTTCAAGCTGTTGTTTATATGGTCTGGAAGGAAAGAAATGCTCGACTACATTCAAACGTGAGTAGACCTACGCGCGCCATCATTCAAGAAGTTAAACAGACTGTTCGGTTGCGACTTGATCCTTTGTCTCGCAACATGAGGATCACTAGGAGCTCTTCTCTTACTTACTTAGGTTCTTGGCTAAGTTTGTTCTAAGGGTCTGTTAAATCCCTTAGATTTTTTTGAAGAAAGTTGGTTGTCTTAATCTTTGTAACTTGTTGTTGGAAAATAAATAAAGAGGTTTAAAAAAAAAAAAAAACATAATGAATTCTTTAATCTGATTTGGTTTATGAGAGAACCAAGTACCAACTCATCTCTTTCGTAGGTTTATCACGATTAACATTAAATAACATATAATACTTATTGGCTGCATGTGTATGATTCTTCTATTATCAATTACATCACCTTACAAGTTTGTGAAAACTTAATTTTGTGAAGCTTCTAGACATCCCCTATATATTAATAGAAAAACATTTAAAAAGTTATAACATTTTGTGAAGCTTCTAGACATCTGGTTGAGTTGTCACATAATTGGAATGCTAATTTTGCTTACGTGGCGGATTGAGAATCAATTGAAAATTTTGTTACTCCAAAATTAAATTGCTAGAAAATGTTATATTATATAGTATGTCTATTATAGATCATTCATTTATCAAATTAAAATTATTATATATGATTTTCTTAAATAAAACCTATGGAATTACCTAATATGTTAAACATATATATGACAATTAATGATTTTAAATAATAAAGATTTGCTATCAATCTTTATACTTTCTATCGTTTTTGTTTAATTATTTATTATTAAAATAAATTACACAATTACATTAATCATTTAATAAAAAAAAAAAAATTATTTTGTATATGTTGTATTTTGAATTTTTCAAAACGAGTATAAATTACTAAAACTGTTAAAAGTCTCACATTGTCTTATCCTAGTTGGTACTATTAGCAAACCTTTTGATATGTTTCCTTCTTTGAAATGGGTTTTAAAATTTAACATCTTGACGTTCAAATCTTGTTGAAAAATGATTGATGTAGTCTGTTACTGCTAACTTTGAAAAGCAAGCAGTGACGTTTAATTTGTTACTACTTTGTTTCTTACAAGATGATTGATTCGTCTCCTTTGATCAAAAAAAAACCATTCGTCTCCAATAAAGGAAGGCTCATTATGATGCGGTCATCAAACCAGTAGTTGAACCGGAGGTCGACCCAACACCCTACTCAACCAGCCAAGGCGCCAACCAGAACACATGTGTGCTAAAAATGTCATATCTTACAAACCAGGAGGGTTTCACCATGAATCCAATTTTCATGGATTCTACACTCGCGAAGGTTTCCAGAACAGTTGGAATTTTAGTCAAAGCTATCCGGACCAGAGAGATATGAATTCTGCAAACCAGAGGTTGTTGGAACTATTTTTTGAACATTATGAATAATGTATTCATATATCAAAAATGAAGTTTTATTTGAATGGAAAATGGAGGTCTAATGTGTGTGAAGTTTTTATATTGATCATGGCCTCTTTAAGGTCTTCCCACATTTTAATAGCCTCTCTTTGACTCTTCCATCGTGCACCATCTACACCTTTCCACCATTTGTATGCACTTCCGGTAAGTTGTTTAATAGCATGGCTCAGCTTTTCTTTCTTTGGCATGCCAAGGTATGAAAACCAATCATCCATGGTTCTTTCCCATGAGAGATAGTCATCTGGCCAACTGCTTCCTGAAAAATAATAAATCTTAACATCATTAGCAGATTTAAAATCAAGATAAGAATGAGTTAAGTATTCATGAGTGCAAGAAGTTTGGCGTGGGGTAATCCATGAAGGATCCGGTGGCTTGGGCTAAACATAGCCAGCCTCTGGTGCATCTCCAAATCATCTTTCTCCATGTGGTGATGGTCGGCCTTGTGGCTTATTTCTTTTTCACAACTGAGCAATCTTATCATTGAGCTTTTGTATAGCTGCTAAGTGTTGGCTCAGTCTGCTCTCTAGATTTAGGCTGTGTGCTTCTCCTACCGTTGCTTCCTGAAAACAATCTAAAAGACCAAGTGAATTATGAGAAGTTTTGGCCGAGCATAAGAACAATGAAACAATGCAAATTATTTTAAACTAAACTGATAAATATGCAAGTAGTGAACCCGAATTGAAATAATCTAAGGTGCAATATTTTCGTTTTCTGGTTGCAATCTCAAAATGAAACAATATGGAATGCTAATAAACACAATGAAAGAAAATATGGAAATAAAACCAACACTGATATTATTTTTTTTTGAAATTTTCGTAGGATGAAAGGTGAGAACAAGAAACGGAAACAAAAATGTATGCTTGGACCAAAATGATTTAAACTAATGGTATTTTTATTTTCTTTTCTGAATGCAAGTTCAAAACAATGAAGCAAACATGGTATGCAAGAAATTAAAAAAAAAATGATATGCCTTTTTATTTTAATTTTTGTATGCACGATTCAAACCAGAAACAAATATGGAATGCAGAGTTTTTTACTTTTCTAGAATGGAAACAAATAGCTAAATGAATGCACACACGTTTTTCTTTTCTTTTTATGACTAAAATGATTCAAAATAAACAACAGGTCGTCTTCTACCTCAACTCTTTATGGTTTTCAATTTTACGATGAACAAAGAACACAAAAATGCAAAAAAAAAACAGTTTTTATGGATTTTTTTATTTATAAATGAAACAAATGCAAGCAAGATGAATGATGCAAAGATAGAATGGACCTGATTCAGGAGCTTGCGCTCTGATACCAATGATACAGGCTGGAAATCAGGGTTGACAAGATGGTTGATGGAAGCTTGAATGGATCGACCAGATATATGATCGGGTGGGCGTTATGAATGAAATGATGGTTATGAACCTGAACAAATGCAAAACAAATGAGATGATGATGATAATAACAATAATAAGAATAATGAAATGAAAGAAAAAGGATAGATAAGGTGAAATCAAGCTGCTGGATGTGTATCACTCTCAGCTTGATCTAATGATGGACTTGAAGGGGAATTGCGAAAGGTTTGATTGAATCTCTCAATCTGATGGTTTGATGGAACTATGTGATTGACTCTCTCAATCAATGTACTAAGCTTGTTTGATTTGCACAAACAAACTAGACACATGAAATCAATAAAACAACAAAGAATCTCTCTTTAAAATCCTAAATATCGATATTTTATACAAAGACAAACTTTGATAAAAAACTGAATATTTTTATTAACTTGGCGATTGAGGGTAATCTTTACAATGGACGTCTATGAGCTTATATAATGCTCAGATACAAAGGTCCTAACGTTCTAAAAATAAAAAGAAGGAAACAAATCAAAGACAAAGCAAGAAATTAAAAAACTAGCCGTTGGAGTCACTACAAGAAAACAGCGGTATTCTGACGAACATTCCGAAGGAAAATGAAATCCTCGAAATATCCCGAGGAATTTCTGAGGAAATTCCGAGGAAACACAAAATTGGTTTTCCTCGGAATTTCCTCGGAATATACCGACAGAATTCCGAGGAAATATCAATCCGTCGGAATATTCTGAGGAAATTCCGAGGAAAAATGTGTTCCTCGGAAAAAACCGATGAATTCTGAGGAAATATTATAGCCGTTGGAGAGCCGTTGGGGGATTTTACAAAATTTCGAGGAAATTCCGACGAACTAGCCTTTTCCGTCGGAATTCCGTCGGAATTTCCTCGGTCTGTCGGCAGGATTTAAACTATAAATACAAGCACTTCTCTTCCTCTTCATTCACTCCATATCTTCATCCTCCCTCTTACTCTATTTACACACGAATTTGATTCATAAAAAATATGTCTTCTTCAAATTATTTTCGTTCTTGGATCGATCGACCTCATTTGGATCCGAACACGAGATTGCTTACGGAAGAATACCAGCGAGGTATAACCAAATTCATGGGGTTAGTTCACCGACAACAGAAAGCAAAAACAGGTATGTTAAGATGTCTTTGCTCTAATTGTAAAAATAGAAAGGTTATCAAAGAGTGGGATGTTTGGACTCATCTATATTTGAGTGGGTTTACACGAAGTTACAAAATTTGGTATCATCATGGGGAAACTGATTATGAACATGGTAGTACTAGTGAACCTCAGCCAGCGGTTAGATTAGAAGAACCAATTAGAACGGATGTAGATTATGGTGTAGGTACTGAGCAGATG
>NC_027751.1:32808921-32809215 GCF_000695525.1 Brassica oleracea var. oleracea
GAGAGTTTTTGTTTCTCTCGATTCTCGTTCCCGGACCAGAGCATCCTAAGAGATCACTTGATGTGTTTCTTCAGCCACTAATATATGAGTTGCAACAACTATGGGCTCAAGGTGCTGAAACATAAGATGTTTTGTGTTAAGAAAACTTTCAAATGCGGGCAGTACAAATGTGGAGAATAAGTGATTTTTCAGCATATGGTATGTTGTCTGGATGGACAACGCATGGAAGGCTATCATGTCCATATTGTCAAGATAACACTGATGCTTTCCAACTAAAACACGGAAGGAAAACGT
>NC_027751.1:32815115-32843269 GCF_000695525.1 Brassica oleracea var. oleracea
CCTCGGTATATTCCGAACGTTTTTTTATAAACAGATCGATCGATGGATATATGTCCAAAAACGCATCGATCGATGAACTTCCGAGGAAATATCCCGACGAAGTTCTCCCTCGGTATATTCCGAGGAGATTTCCGACAAACTAGTGATCCTCGGAATTTCCTCGGAAATTTGTTTCCTCGGAATTCCGTCGGAAAATTCCGAGGGATTTCGGAGGAAAGAAAAAATTCCGAGGAATTATTTTCGAGGACTTGTTTCGTCGGTATGTCGTCGGAATAACGTTATTCCGACGAAATTCCGACGATTTTTTCCCTCAGTATCCTTGATGTTTTCTTGTAGTGAGTCTTTTGTGGGATTTTGGCTCCAAGTAAGAAACTTGTCCTTACTTGAACCTGGACGGTTTTAGGGGATAAGAGAGCTTCCTTGGGACCCTATTGGATGCTTGATAGGTGCTGATCTCGTCCATAGCTTGATAGAAAAAGAGCTGTTGGACATTAATGTCGGTTTGCTCCATATAAGGCAGGTTGGTGTAAATGAAGATCCTCCTGATCCTATGTTGGCTGGTGCATGGTATGAACTTGTAGAACTCCTCTTGGTCACCTATAATGTCTTCTGGACGCCTTGTTTTAGTCAGGATGCCTTCTGGTCAGAGCTGACTGGGTTGGAAGTGATTAAACCGAAAGATTGTCCAATCTTTCCGTAAATGACTCCGGGTGGGTTTGATAACTTCTTCAAGGATCCCCCTGATCCTATGGGTGATGGTGCAGCTAAGTCCTTCCTGTAATGTCTCCTGGTTAGTTAATATGATCTCCTGGTTTCCATAGATAGCTCTGGTTCGAACCAAACTGAATTGGTTGAAGATTTTCCTTAAATGATGTTGGTTTGGCCAATTGATGCAAACCGGCTTGATCTTCTGGTTTGATTGGGATCCGCCTGATCCAGTATGGCATGGTGCTTCCTAGGATGTTCTGGAGTGTCTCTGAATGACTTAGAAGGTCGTCTGGTTGCCATACTTGAGGTTGGTTTGATGTGAACCTCGGATCTTCCAAATAAGGCAAGTGTAGAACTTGTTTGGCCGGTTTTGGAAAATTGATCATATCTTCCAATTTCTTTGATCATTTCTCTAATCTTGGGCTTTCTGGAAAGCTGATAAACTCTTCTTGACTCCTATGATTGGTTTTGGTTCAGGCCGCTTCTTTATTGGGATTGAATCCTCTTTTAAAGTCGCGTACTCGCAGATGGACGGGTCTGGGAACCTCTGGTTTGGAAAATTCATATCTCTCTGGTCCGGATATATTTGATTAAAATTCCAACTGATCTAGAAACCTTTTCGGGTGTAGAATCCATGAAAATTGAATTCATGGTGAAAACCCTCCTGGTTTGTAAGATATGACATTTTTAGTGCACATATGTTCTGGTTGGTGACTTGGCTGAGTAAGATGTTGGGTCAACCTCCGGTTCAGCTACTGATTTGATGGCTGCATCACATTGGGGCGTAATAGAGTTGGTTGGATTATTCTAGATCTTGAACTGCATCGCTTTGTGGACGTTGATTGATATTTTGATAGCTTTGCAGGCCAATAATGTATGGGGGTTGCAGGTGTAGTCAGTCACTTGATGTTGATAGTCTAAGAGTTGAGACAAGGAAAGTAGGGACGACTAGGTAGCGTTCCTGTTAAATTTGAAATCAGCCTCATGAATCATGATATTATCGATTACATTTGAAGAAAATATGATTGAGAATTTGAGATGATGTATTCAAAAGCTTAAATTGTCTTGTTAATATCACTGAAGAGGTTAAGGACGTCAAAAGAATATTAAAACATCATTACCAGAAGGGTCGTTGGTTCTTTTTCTACACATCAAAACATCATGTCTTTGGCCTTTCTACCAAAACAAACTAAACAACACACAACTCAGCCCCACAAACACAATACAAAAAGGAACACAGATAGCATAAATCACCCCAAAAAAAGAAGTTAAAAAACGAAAGATTTACAACAAACCAAAAGATTGAATTCTGAGTCCGTGACGTGAAGGGAGGACGTGACGTGAGAGACAAACTCTACAAAAATCTAATGCGGGCTTACTGCTATTCGTTGCCTAGGTTCAAAGATCCGTCCTTCATTAGCTTGATGCTTAGGCTATTGAATCTCCCTCTCGAGTAATGACGAGAAGCCTTTCTCCAATCCGTTCCTGTTTTCATCATCGCCGCAAACTCTTCGTAGCTTATTCTACCATCCTAATGTGTCAGTAATTCATATTAGGCATAACCAGAAGAAACATCATTTACACTAACTAGTGAACTCTCTACACAGAGTATTTGCAGCACAGTCAACATTGAAATCATTCTTGCTTTAGTTTATGGGGACCGCTCACATAACAGATAAAGGCCAGAAAAAGTGACTAAAGCTACTACATGTTTTGTCCTTGCATGCTTTAAGAACTTTTGCAACGCATGTTTGCATTACCTATTTGCCAGTCTACAATTTCAAATTGTTTGATATCATGCAAACAGAGCAAAAAGAGATTTAAAAGTCATAACTTTGGTTTCCTGATACTTCTGCAAAAAGAAAGAGCTTTCGAATATGAGATCATACCATGCATAGAAGATTTTACACTTACCTTGTCTGTGTCAACTTCTTGGAATATATCATTGGCGACATCAACACAATCATCCCCTCCATCTTCCTTTAAGGCTTCACAAAGCTCTTGGGGCAAAATGTACCCGTTTCCATCCTTGTCAAAGTAGGAGAATGCTTTGCGGAGATGCTCATCGTTTGCTACCTTTTGCAGGTGGAGAGAGACTGCAACAAATTCCCCATAGTCTAGTGTTCCTTTCCCTTTAGTATCCACCTATGTTTACATAAATATGAAATTCAAATACCATACTAAAGACATGATCATGCTTGTTCGGTCAAGCAATCAATAATTAAAAGATATGATAAGTAGAAGGGGAAAAGTATGTTCACCGCTTCAATAAGCATCTGAACTTCTGATTCAGCTAGCTGTGTACCAAAATCGCGAAGTCCAGCTTTCAACTCCTCGATGGTAACAATACCATCTTTGTCAGTATCCATCTTGTTGAACATCTCTTTGATGTTTTCTACTTCTTGTGAAGATAAAAATTCAGCAATAACCTAGTTTGAACAAAGGTAAGTAAGCTAACTTTGGTCTAAAGCAAATAAACAACATTTGGAGCTGATTAACTAACCCTCAAAGCTTTTCTCTTGAATCTGTTCATCACTGAGAATTGCTTTAATCTGGACTTCACAACATCTCCAAGAGGAACATTTGGAGCTTTCTTTGCGTTTTGAATCCATGGGTGCTCTACAAAATGAGAAATAATATCAAATTTAGGAACAAGGATAGTAACAGATGCAGGGAGAAAGAGCAGGGGTAAAGGTAGATTCTATGTACCAAGCACTTGTTTTGCAGTCAGCCGGCGCTTTGGATCAGGCTCTAACATTTGTCTGACAAGATTCTTAGCAGTCTCCGAAATGTTTGGCCACGGTTCCCTCTTAAAATCAATTATACCCCGTAGAATAGCCTGAGCAACTCCCTGTTCCGACTCTGTGGTTGAAAGAAAGAAAAAAAAACTGGCTGAAATTATGAAAACTAGATTGCAAGTACTATAATAGACATAGTTAACCTCTGTGAGATGACATAAATGTTTATTAAAGACAATAAGTATCAGTAAGCAACTGCTCAGAAAGAGGAAGGTGTAAACAGACCTGCCCAGAAGGGAGGAACTCCACACAGCAGAATATAAAGAATGACTCCAGCACTCCATATATCTATTTCGGGTCCATAGCTCCGTTTAAGCACTTCAGGTGCCATGTAATATGGACTGCCAACTATCTCCGAGAACTTCTCACCTAAAAATGTGCAAGCATTACATTAAGGACAATTAAACTGGTATCAATCAAGCAACTAGGACTGGGCAAAAATAAAATTTCGAACTAAAAAACGAATCAGAGCTGTGATAAACCCAGAACAACTAATCCTAAAAACTCAGATGAATAACTCTAAGAAACCCAAAAGAAAACTTACCTGAAAAAAACTGAATTAGCATCAGAAATAAATATACAAAATCTAATTAAATACCTTAACTACTTAATTCTATGTGTATTTTGATATGATATTTAAAAATACGAACCAAAATTATCCAAGGTTTTGATCCAAAATGGATCATAAACAGAGTTGTAGTAAAATATATCTGAACCCCAAAATATTATTAACAGAACTGATCCAAATATATATATAGATGGAAACATTCAAAGCTAGATGACAGAAGAATCCTCATCCTCAAAGCAGTGACACACCTGGCTTGAAGAAGATCGACAATCCAAAATCAATAGCTTTGAGCGGCGAGTTCTCCTTCTTGTTAGCGAACAAAAAGTTCTCCGGCTTCAAATCTCTATGAATAACCCCATGCTTGTGGCATAACTGCACCACCTCAACAATCGTCTTCGTAACCCCCGCGGCGGCGCGCTCGGTGTAATGCCCTCTCGCAACAATCCGATCGAAAAGCTCGCCACCTTCGCAAAGCTCCATCACCAAATGCACAGCGTTATCGTCCTCGCACGCCTCCTTGAGAGTCACAATACTCGAGCTCTTAGGCAGATGCTTCATAATCGCCACTTCCCTCTTCACATCCTCGATATCCACGGCGGTCCTCAGCTTCCTCTTCGAGATCGACTTGCAGGCGAGGAGGTCGCGCGTGGACCTCTCGATGCACAGGTAGGTGACGCCGAACTCGCCGCGTCCGAGCTCTCGGTCGAGTAAGTAACGGTCCTCGATGTTCTCCTTGGGGACATCGCTCAGGACTCGCATCGGCGTCGCTTTTTTCCCGCCGGAAGCGTCTTTGCGGTGGTGATCGCGGCCGGAGTAGTTCGATTTGACGTCTTCTCTCGCTACAGCGGCGGGAGATCTGCAACAGTTCCCCATCACTTGAAGCTCAGAGGCTCAAGCTTTCGTTGGTAGAGAGATCTTTGGGAAGAAGGTCTAACTAGCTAATCTAGGGTTCCACATTCTAGCTTTTGGAGAGGATGGTGACAGTGGAATCTATGAAAGCTAGCTGGAGAGAGAGAGAGAGAGAGAAGAGCATAGATCGAAGAAGCGTACGGTGAAGAATGATGAGTAGCTAGAGGTCTCTCTCCTTTTGATATTTTCTATAAATCTTTTTTCTTTTCTTTTTTCTTCCAGTGATATTTTTTCTATCTTTCTGAAACTCAATCATGATGTGGTGGTCTCTCTGGTTTCTTTTTCTTTTTGAAAAACGGTCTTTGCTTGTTTGGTAAATCAACACTTTATAGGATTTATTTATATTATTGATGAGTTTTGTGTTTGGAAAAATATATAAATATATGATTTACTTTGAAAAAGTATATACATTTTTGAACCTGTGTTTTGAAAGTACAAAATTATTATTTGGTAGAAATTCTTTTATGTAATGAAAATGACGACTTTTATACATTTTTCAATACTTTTAAGTTTTTATATAATTTATATTTAAATTTGTGTGTGTGTGATTGTTATTCTTAAGTGGATTAAATTTTGGATAATTATGACATGTACTATGAAATTGTTTATTTTAATCATTTGTTTAACCTATTTTACATTAATTTTATTATAACTGATTTAAATTTAAATAAAATAATCTAATTTTAATTCGTTCTACATTGATCAAAATTGATTTTAGTGATCTATACTATTATTTATGAAGTGATTTAGCTTATTTGTCATGATTTCCATGATTTTAGGTAATTTTGCTTATTTGCCATGTTTTAATTAGGTTTAACCTGAGTCATTATCTATAAATAGTTTTAAAGTGATTTAGCTTATTTGTCATAATTTATATGATTTTAGGTAATTTTGTTTATTTGTCATGGTTTAATTAGGTTTAAGCTGAGTCATTAATTTATAAATAGTTTTATTAATAGTTTTTAGGTGAGTCAATAATTTATTAATTTAAATAATACAACTATAAAATATGTAATTAGATATATAATTATTTTGATTTTGCTTATTTGTCATGTTTTTATTAGGTTTTAGCTTAATCATTAATTTATTATTAGTTTTTAGCTGAGGTCATTAATTTATTAATTTAAATAATACAACTATAAAATATGTAATTAGATATATAATTATTTTGATTTTGCTTATTTGTCATGTTTTTATTAGGTTTTAGCTTAATCATTAATTTATTATTAGTTTTTAGCTGAGGTCATTAATTTATTAATTTAAATAATACAACTATTTCAAGATTTGTAACTAGATACATATATTTATTTAAAAAGTTGTAACTTTAACGAGTTATGATCAATTCTTATTATTCTATTTTAAAATCATATTTGTTACTGGATAATTTTAAATCATATTTGTTACTAAATATGGAACATAATCTATCTTTTAATATAGTTTATAGCTTAATGATAGTCTAGATAATGTGTAAGTGATATTTATCTTAGTTTAGGTCGTATTATAGTTATAGTAGTATGTAAATGCAAATACATAGAATTATGATGCCGACTTTATCTTAGTATCCATTTTAATATTCTATTATTATAATTTTCCAACTCTATGCTATGATTATATATATTCTCATCATACGTTTGATGGTAAATACACACAAAATTTATAAAATTTTATCTTTAAATAATATGAAACACTTCAAATGTTGTCTTTTGGAAAAAGAAACATGTTTCACTTTTTCTTATTGGAGATATTGATTCGGCTAAATATTGCTATAAAATTGGAGTAAAGGTGTTGATGCTTTAGAATTATGAAAAAAACAAAATTTTTTCCAACTGAATTGGTGTTGGTTGATATCATCGTAAATATTAATTTATTTCATTATTGATTCACATTAATTATACGATTTGGTGTTAGACAATTATTTTGAAATTTTTTTTAGGGAACTAGGGACTCATGTTTCTATTGATAAATGTTCTTTTGGCGACTTGTCTTTTGGTCATTTCCGATCTAAGTTATGTCAAGGAGATTATTTTATTTTGCATAATTTCACTTCTGGTGATTAGACCATAAAATATAAAACGCCTCCTCTGCTTTTTAAGATAAATTTCTACGGAACAACCAAAATCATACCTTGTGATGATTTTTCAAAAAAGTTAAAAAATAATTATTTCATGAAATTTAAAGAAATATTGGAACGTCAATATGAAAAAAATGTTTAGTCGGTGAATTTTCTATATCATATTTTGTTTTTTATTGATGTATTCAATTTATGATATGTTTGTTCACAAGTTCTTCTTTCTAATGTTTTGTGTGTTTAGATATTATTGGCGAGGTTGTGAAGGTGGAACCTTTAAAATATATCATTGCAACAGAAAAATGTTTAACTAAGTTAGAATTAATTACTATTCGTGACACAATGTAAATTTTATTCAGAATTTAATTTAATATTATTTTGTTTTTATGACATGACACTTATTTAAATTTTTAATATTTAGTGATAAATGTTTAACATGCACATTCTTGGTATGCAAACCAAGTATCATATTTCTTTAAACCAATCCTAAAAATTACAGTGATATATATTATTGAGTTTTATTCAAGTTCTCTGCATAGTTCTACATGGCCAAGAATTGTACTACTAAATTAAAGATTTGTTCATTCATATTGAGTACGCTTACACTTATGCTAAAAATTTTAAAACTAGACTTTTTAATATTAAAAAAAACCTTAGGATTCAATTTCCATATAAAAGAATCATATATAAACGATAAGAAAAATATTCCACATATTAAGCAATTGAGATTTGGTTAATAAAGACCGAAAACACACACAAAAATATTTGTATATAATTAAATACACTAGCATAAAATAAACATAATAGTAAAAAAAAATATTAAGAATATATATTAGCTCGCACACTCGTGGTTTTAAATATAGCTGGTGTTAATATGTTTGTGCAACTACCTCCTCCTCGTACTTGTAAATTATTTATATGCGTAGTAGACAACTTAAAACTGTAAAAGAAAAATGTAATTCAGTCCACTATATAATCAAATAATATAAATATTACCTGATTGTTAATAACTTATTTTTATTAGATAGAAACATATTGATTTATTTGTAAATAGTTTGACTTAAGGTATCTTTATATTATAAATCAAAACTAATTGTTACTCATTCAAAGGTTTCTTTATTGATATTCTTAAAACTTGAAGTAAATTGTAAAATATATTAGTATATTTTATTTTGTACGTACAATTATTTTAATATAATTTTAAATTGATAAATGATTTTTATATTTATATAATAGTTTGTGTGTTAGATTATTTAATTATATTTATTATTCAGTGTATAATTTAACTACGCTTAGTATTTTTGTATATAAAAAATTATATACAATACAAAGTACATATACACATTCTAAAACACAATATAAATTTGACGTTTGTAACTTAATAAAATAAAATATCATATTTTTAGATTATAACATAACTACATAAGTATGTGTTACCTAACATGAAAAAATTATATAATCAACATGTGTTATTTAATATCTTATCAAAATCTAATCTATTTATATATTAATATAATTTTACTAGGGGATAGATCAGATCATTTTAGCCAACTACTGTTCGTTAGTTTTTTTTTAACTAATGGTTTTCAAATTAAAAATATAAACGGTTACATAATAAGATGATAGGTCTTATAGATGGGTAAAGTTTACACGAAACAAGTTTCATGAATGCTTGAATTTTTTTTTTTTTTTTTGTGAAACCATGAATGCTTGAATCTCGACCTATGAAAATAACAAAGGAAGAGACTGGAAAACCAAGCAACTACTGTTTGTTAGTTATGAACTCAGATCGGTTTATCTCAATAAATACTCCCTCATTGCATAAAAAAGATAGAAATATTTCATACACATATCATTAACGTTTTATAAGAATATTATTTTCAACAATTTAAATAGATCCAAATCCTCGAAACTACTTATTTCATTCGTTATTCATATTTATTTCGTTTCACATCGTTATCAAAATAATGATCCGTGGATCACACTCGACTGGTTCAAGATTCAACTATGCACATTATTTTTCTGTTTTCTAACTCTTTCAATCAATCACTGCTTTCGCTTAAACATTTTGAATGGTATGATAGGAGAAAGATATTGTTCATCTATACATGTATTCTTCTTCGATTCAAAGCAACATTTCACTATTTTTGGTTTAAAATGCACTTAAAAGGAGATTTGTATAGAGTTCAATATTTTTGTGTCTTTCAAAAACAAAAAACAAAAAACAAAACCCAGATCTCATATATATATATATATATATTAAAAAATAACAACTGTATATTTAGTGTTGTTCATCGGTTTATTTATTTTATTAGTCAATAAATGATATAAACACCACATTACCATATTTCTATTTTACCACAATTCTTTGACAACACAAAACACTCTCATTTTCTACTTCTCAATCTTTTTATTTTCCTGAAATTATTATATTTATAGAATTCTTGTGTTTTAGTTATGATATTTATTATGTAAATATATAAAATTGTAGTTTATATATAAGTCGATATTAAGATATACCCGATAATATCCGGATCCAAAAATATCAAACCGAATCCAGTCCGAGATTTAGAATTACCTGATCGGTTCCAATTTTTTTATATTCGAATTATCTGATATTAGAAATAACCGATCTAAATCCTATCTGATACCCGGATGCCCATGCCTATGAAAAACACATGTCTGTCTTCATAGTTATAAACGTTTATTTGGTGGCGAGTGGATCACAACATTGTTTTGAGAAGCTACAAACATCTATACAATTACTACCTAAGAAGCACTAATAATGCATTCACATTTGACCGGTTAATGCTAATAGCATGTTTATTGCAGGTCTATTAGGTTAGGTCTTTTAGCGTAATATAAAATACGGTCTCTTAGCTTTTAACTAAAAAAGCTAAGAGACGTCTCTTATATCTCTTATTTAAGAGACGTCCCTTAGTTTTATCTATTAGGTTAGGTCTTTTAGCGTAATATAAAATACGGTCTCTTAGCTTTTAACTAAAAAAGCTAAGATACGTCTCTTATATCTCTTATTTAAGAGACGTTCCTTAGTTTTTTAGTTAAAAACTAAGAGACTGTATCTTATATTACGTTAAGAGATTCAACCTAAGAGACTTACAATAAACATGCACTTAACCAACTAAATCTCAAGATGTAAAGATGCATTCCCACAGACAACATCAGATCTCCTTAATTTATCTGGCTTATTTGAAATGCGTCCACACATAACGCCCAAGGAGACTTATTACATGAATAAAGAGAATGTGTGAGTGTACATCGGCTATCTTTTTTCAATTCTTGCCTACTTTTCTGGGATTTTTCTTAGAGTTATATTGGTTTCGGTTTTAGCAATAAACCAATATGGTTACTATGTTAAAGAAACATAGGTTTCAACTTGTTTGGAATGCGTTGGCGAATTTATTGAACAGCGTGTAACTTTTGATAATATTAGCTCATCACTTTTTGTGTGTAGTGTGTCTTCTGCCACTCTTTATACCAACTAGGGCATTGCCTCCGCGCAAGCGCAGAATTGTAGACATATTTTTTGTTTCATCTCAATATTTGTTAGGGTTATTATAGCTGTGAATTTTGCGTTTTGGGTTGATCATTGTTTTTTAAGTTTTTTTTTATTGTTATAGGGTTAGAGTTGTGATGATGTACTGTGTATGCACTGTTCTCCACTAATGAAGGACTAAACTGTGTTAGTAATGTGATTGATATAGTTCGTGTTGTTGCTTGCTGTGTCACTGAGACTTATTATTTGTTTGTCTTTTTAATTTGTTATTTGTACTGTTGAGATTACATAAATTATATTAAGGTTGTTGAGAGTACCTTTTGTTTCTGAATATTTTTTTTTCAGTTTAGTTATGTAAGTTGTGTGTATTAAGTAATAATTTTTTTTATTCTTATTATGTTGGTTATATGTTTTTTTACTTTTAAACTTGTTTTTTTACCGGACCTTTAAAATAAATATATGAAGACTTGATACTATAAAATGAGTGACAATTTGAGCCTTAATGGGTTTTAAACGAATTTATGTATTATTCATAAGAAGACAATAGCATTGACCTGTTGACATTGGACATTAAAGCTATTTTCATAAGACAAGAGGAGTGAGCAGGTGGAGATGTTGTTGCCACTTTTGTGTCTGTTGGGATTGTCTCTTGTATTTCTCATAAGAAGACAATAGCGTTGACATGTTGACATTGAGTATATAAGCTATTTTTTATAAGACAAGAGGAGTGAGCAGGTGGAGATGTTGTTGCCACTTTTGTGTCTGTTGGGATTGTCTCTTGTATCTCCTGGTGTGGCTGTGTTTGTTTATATTTTATTTGATGGGTAATATGCAAAAAAAAATCATTGTTATTTGTATTTATCAAAGTTCGTAACTTACTCTACATTTTTTTTTTTAGGTAATTTCACTGGTATTGGTTGTCGTTTTTGTCTTCTTCGTAAGCATCTGCGAAAGTAAGTTTGTAACTTGTTAAATAGCTGACCGTGTAGTTTGTATTTGTTTAGCTGACTCGATGTATGTGTCGTTGAGTTTTAGTTGAGGTGATTGGTTTGGTATATTTGTTTTGAAGTTTACTCGTAAGATTAGAAAAAAAAAGAAGTGATCATTAGTGATTTGTCTTTTTTTTGGGATTTTAGTTTTTGGTGTTTTGATTGTTTGGGTTGTTGTGGTTTCTTTTAAGCTGTAAAATAAAGTTTTGTGTAAAATTAATTTGATAAGTGATGGAGATAAATAGACGACCACAGATCTTGGGTAGGAAATATTTTTGATTATTGATGTTAGAACAATATAGACAATAATATAAAGGGAATTATGTGTTGACTGTTTCTCACAGATCAATGAGAAGACGGATAATGACTGTTGATTGTTTCTTACGGATCAATGAGGAGACGGATAACGACTCGAGTTGTTTCTTTGGTGAGCCATAGCCCTGGACAGAACGAATTTGCCCAACCACATCTGTGAGTTTAAATATCAGTTATGATATCAAAACATAATATAAACCCAGATGCAATATGATAATATACCTGGGAGTTCTAGGTTTGTGTTCACAGTCACTTGGAGACTGTCAAACATTCTAATCTTGACTGAAGATTGATCTCAGGAGCACCCGTGATGACTTCATCAATAATGGTTAGTGAGATGAAATGAATGAGGAATGGATGATCAGTTATCTTGTACATGCTTGAGCACCTAGAAACCTCAAAACGATCAACTTTCACAATGGAACCAGCTTTCAAAGATGGCATGTAATGATTAGCACGTCCGACGGGAGTAAACCCATGAATCACGGAATCTGCAAATAATATTATTCAACAAAGAATCAGGAAATAAATTAAAACAATTATGTTAAATAAGTGTTATAGATCGAAGAATAACTTACCTTTTCATCAAGGAAGAGAACCGTGATTCCCACAAACTCCCTGTCTTTCTTGAAGTTCAGGAAATCCCAGAAGCGAGGAAGCCTGAGGCTATGCTCTGACTACTACAATCAAGACGGAGAGATTCGAAGGTTGAGTGACGGACGCCGAGACGCGGGTTTGACGAATTGGAGAGGCAGAGAGAAACATTTTCTAGAAGTTGGTTAAATCTAAGAGGAATCAATGAGTTTGTTGGAGATGCAGATTGAGTTCATCAAAGATGAGAATCATATATATATGGTTTATATAGGAGCTACAAATCAGGAACATTTATGATCAAGCGATTTAAGATGTGGACATGAAGAGTTCACCGGTGAAAAAATAGATTACGAACAAACACATAACGCAACTCTGTAACTCAGACTTGTTTGAGACATTGATGAAAAGAACACAAACTCATGTTAAACGACAACAGTTTACAATATGAGAAAACTATAATTGTTGCAAACTTGAGCTTTTTTCATATAACGTGATGAATATCATTTAAAAATGAAACCTATAACGCATTTGTAGGCCCGACCCTCAGAGGAAGCCGAAGAAGCAAGAGCTTCCGACCTTCATAAATATATATTAGGTTCGACCATCAATGGACAAATTATCATTTAACTTAGTGGTATAAATGTTGGTGTTTATATCTCAATAACCAGGGTTCGAGCCATAGACTTGATATTTTTTTACACTTTTTAAAAATGAGATCCACAAAACGCTGAGGTAACACGCTGAGAAGTGAACAAAAATTTATCTATTATAATATAGATTCTCTTATAATTGACTGACAAAATCCATAACAGAATATCCTATCATCACAACAGCCAATCCTCATAAATCCATTAATATTCATTTCTTGAGCGTCCTAAGCTATCCACCCAAAGTTTTACATCATGGTGTCTTTGTTAATTTAAGACAATACAGACACAATTGGTCAATCATAATTATTACATCTCTTAAAGAATTTGGTAGTCAAATAACTTAAAAGGCAAGATTTATGGGCGGGACACACAAGGTATATATGAATTAATGTATAGTTTCTGATAAATAAAATCATAGACATATATATATAAAAGAAGTTCGTGATCTATTACAAAATTCTTCCTCCATTTCGATGTTTTAAATGATTATTTTTGTTTCATAATAGATGATGTTTCACATATTTAGGTAATTTTAACTGTATCAAAAACTTGTAACCAATTGTATTTTTATTATTTTTGTTTATAATTAAATAAATTAATTTTTAATTATATTTTAATAATTTTTTGTTTAGAAAAGTTAATTTTGCTATGCTGTGTCCAGTGAATAGAAAAGACAGATCAAGATTTCATCTATTATGATACTCGAGAGTAAAAAGTAGTTGATGATTTTTTATAAAAAAGTAAATTGTGTTGGGCTTGTCTTTTCCTCAATTGTCGTGAAGTCTATGGTATAAGCGAAAGAGAAAGCATAGCATGATGGGCCATCTGAATATAAACTCAAGTAGGCTACAAAAGCAAGGTTTCAATGCACTTATCTCGTATAGCATTTCTTTTTATTTTTTGTTCATGTGCTCCCCATTAGCTCGGCAATAAAGTTCGGTCTGTGTTGATGGTTTTTTAATACGAATTTTATTCGTAGTTAATCAAATTAAAATACAAGTTTAATTAGGAGTATAAATCTAAATGCTATGTATTCTACTGTTGTCGTTTACGGCTTGGTGTGAAACAAATAGAATTTTTCTGGAAGACAGATCAAGAGTGGTTATTAGTTATTATGTATTTCAGTGGATTTGAAAATCAAGCCAAGTTTAGTATTATTGGTTCTATGATTTTAAAATTAATATTCAAATCTAGTATTATTAGTTCTATAACTTTAAATGTACCATTATTGATTCTATAATTATAAAACAGATTTTATTGTCAAGTGTTATTCAACACCATATATTTATTTAAGGATTTGATTTGAAATTGGATTTCAGTGGATTTATAAATTCTTTTAGTTTCAAATCCTCTCTCATAAACCTTAAAAAGATCTTCGACCCTACGTTTTTGAAGACGGTACGCAGGTAGTTCTTGCTATGGATTTTGTGTTGTTGTAAACTTCGGACATTTGGAAAGACCACATTATGGCCTACTACCATGGCACAATCCCTCCTCCAAAAATGATTTTCATTAACTTAAATCCATCGTGGGGAAAATTTGGAAACATCACAACAAGGACAATATCTGAAATGTCTTTCTTGATTAATATTCCATTAGTTCAAACTCGTAAATGGGTCTTCTAGGTCGGGTATTGGCAAGCTGCCCATTGCGCTCTCACAGCTGTTTGTCGGTCCGCATATGGTAACATGGTTTCTCCATAACTCACATCGGGCCCAACTTGGACGATTCTCAAGAACTTTCCTCCTCAACTTTACTCTCTTGATGGTATTAGTGTAGTGGCCAGGTGCTCCTGGAGAACCATTGCATACAGAGAAGTCAGGATTGGATCCTTATCATTTCAGCGACACTAAGGTAAAAGTTGAAATCAGTTTGGAAGCTCCTCCACCAGAAATAGTAGAAGTACGCAACACGATAGGAAACTTTGTGAGAATTCAAGTTCAATATCTTAGATTGCCACCAAAATGTTGTAACTGTGGAAATTATGGGCAGTTCTTTCACCGGTGTCCAAAACCAACTCATAGGAAGAAGGCTCCCTTTGCCTCTTCGAAGGGTAAAGTGTTTGTGGATAAAGTCTCAACAAAAACACTCCTCCAACCTCAAGTCCATGAACAAAGCACTCAAGATAACACTAAGAAAGCAAAATCTAATTACAAGGCCCCTAATAAAAACATAAATAGAAGGGCAATATCCAGGTCGAGAGAAAAAAGCAAACCCTCACAATAGATAGAAGAGAATGATGTTAAAAATCTTGTTTTGGTAGATCAGATGGTGACTATGGAATCAAAGAATCGTTCTCACCTTTAAGGGGAGATATCGACCTAATGTGGTAGACAAAGATACAGTTAGGACTTCACCATGTTGTGAGAAGGAGCTATCCATGAAGATAGAATAAGAGTCAGCTTCCATTCCATCAGTGGAACCTCTTGATGAGGATGACAATTCACTTTGGATCATCAAAACTTACAAGAAAATGAAAAGATCGCAAAGATATGGAGATCTGTAAAACCCTAATAGTTTTTTTATGACAAAAAAATTAAAATAGGAAAACTATTAAAATAAAGATAATACAAATAAATAGTAATTATTTTAATTCTATGCTGCATCATTATGTTCGGGTGTTGCAAAACAGTCTCATTATGGCTGCATCCTTGAATTAAAAAATTGCATAGATAGTCACACATTTCATCTTATTTATTGAGTTAAGGTAAGAGATCAAATCTCAACTCCGTGAATTCATCTATTTTCTTGCGATTTCTTAAATGGTTTTAGTTTTAATATTATCATTTTATCTGCTTTCTGTTTTGTGATTTTCAATCAGGATTTTCGTGGTCCTATAACATATACAAAGTCATTGGTATGTCTATGGTTGATTACAAAGCCGGTAAAAACTAAAAAATTAGAGAACGAAAAAAAAATTCGTTTAAGATGATCCGATTCTTATTTTTTCTTCGTTTTTGTAGAGATGGATTGCATCCCTCCACAAGGCCCATAAAATAGAAGGCCCGATAAGCTGGATAAAAACATCACTTCGGCTAACCAACTCCCGACCATATCAACATGCTCGCTTGAGACTACCTTACTCGGCTCCACAAGGCGCGCCAGCTCGGCTCCACAAGGCGCGCCAGCTCGGCTCAAAGGCCCGATTGTTTGGCCCAACTACTCGGCCCGAGAAGAACCAAAGCCCATTAGGTGACCTAAAATACACGAAGAAAGGACTGACCTATAAAAGGAGGAGGGGACCGATAGGATAGGGTATCCGAACATTTAAACTCACACTTGGCGGCTAGAAATTACGGTTTTACTCATTGTATTTTTGCTGACTTGTACTTTCGTGGCCAGATCTCCGAGAACTGGCTTACTTTTCTGTTCACTATTTCCGACTTGTAACCGTTTACTCTTTCCCGATCTAATAAAATGCATTTGAACTGATCCACCGACGAGTTAGGTCCTACTTTGCAAGTCCCGACCAAACTCAAATCAAACCGTTTTTAATTTTAAGTTAATGTGATATTCATCCTTAGCTAATAGCTATTGTAAAAATACTTTTATTTTCTTGTTACGAAACAACTACTTTTCTCTTAATGATGGTCCTTCCAATTCATCTATTATTGTTGTACTAGATGATAACCCGCGCGCATGCGCGGGGTGAGTTTTTATAATAATGTTTGTTTATTAAATGGTTTTAACATTTTACAACACTACAATCTTTATCGATTATAAAATGACGAAAACAAATGTTGGTCTCTTAAATATATTATCGTTGTTGAAGAGTTAACGTTTTACATCTCATTTTAACTATTTTTAAAACTTCATATGCACAAAAAAATTAAGTTTTGCGGCTGACACAAATCACCAAAACCAAATATGCAACATCGATTGTAT
Source organism: Brassica oleracea var. oleracea (assembly GCF_000695525.1). Classification (NCBI taxonomy): domain Eukaryota; kingdom Viridiplantae; phylum Streptophyta; class Magnoliopsida; order Brassicales; family Brassicaceae; genus Brassica; species Brassica oleracea. The sequence goes on from NC_027751.1 coordinate 32,832,117, forward strand.
AACGACGAAAGGGGATTAGGTTTTCTGCTCTCGATTTGTTTACTATTGACTCTCCACAAGTGAATTCATTTTCTACCTCTATAAAATTGTGCTTCCATTCTCGTCTTTGTTTTATTGATATGAGTTAAGTTTCTTTTTTTTAACTTCTTCTATGAATTCAGTGAATTAAATAAGTGTCAATTTAAAAAAAATGACATCTGTAAAAATTAGTTTCACTCCAGATACATGTCTAAGAATCAAAATTTTGAAAAAAAATCACCAGCAAACTATTTTAACAGATTAATATTCAAATCTAATATATCAAGCTCTTATAGAATATATAAGTGCAGACTCGAAATATAAATGTCTGTCTAGTATATATTCACCAGATCAGTCTAAAAATCATCTAATTCTAGAACAACAAAACAAATTACTTATTTCACTAGTTCGGGTAATATTTGAATCTAAACGGGTAATATCCGAACCCAAATGGATATCCAAAAATAATCAATCATAAGTATACTTAACCCTATATTTCTAGTTTACTTCTCTCATTTTATTCAAAATATTTATATTAATGATGCTTCTTGCTCAAAATTAGATAACATACATATAATTATGGACAAAATTATTTGCTACTCACTTAAATATATATATCAAGCTCTTGTTTCTTGCATTAACAAAAGTTGCATCTGTCAAAACAACAACTAAATTAGTGTCTTTCTATTTTAAAGTTTTATCTCCAAAACTATTAATAGTTTAATTTTTAAGAATTAGAAAACCAGTTAAAATATATTTTAAATACCAAAAACTTAAACAATGAATCATTTATTTATTTTTTATTCAAAATTTAAATATCTGAACCGGCTCAAAATATCTAAACCCAAACATAAAATACCTGAACCCGGCTCGAAGTGTAGAGATATCCGAACATAAAATACTCGAACCCGGCTTGAAGTGTAGAAATATCCGAACTGCTACTCACTTAAATATATATATCAAGCTCTTGTTTCTTGCATTAATAAAAGTTGCATCTAAAATTTCAAAACAACAACTAAATTAGTGTCTTTCTATTTTTAAAGTTTTATCTCCAAACCTATTAATAGTTTAATTTTAAAAAATTAGAAAAACAGTTAAAATATATTTTAAATACAAAAAACTTAAATAATGAATCATTTATTTATTTTTAATTCAAAATTTAAATATCCGAACCGGCACAAAATATCCAAACCCGAACATAAAATACCCGAACCCGGCTCGAAGTGTAGAAATATCCGAACATAAAATACCCAAACCCGGCTCGAAGTATAGAAATATCCGAACTGCTACTCACTTAAATATATATATCAAGCTCTTGTTTCTTGCATTAACAAAAGGTGCATCTAAATTTTCAGAACAACAACTAAATTAGTGTCTTTCTATTTTTAAAGTTTTATCTCCAAAACTATTAATTGTTTTATTTTAAGAAAAAAATAGAAAACCAGTTAAAATTTATTTTAAATACAAAAAACTTAAAAATGAATCATTTATTTTTTTTTTCTTCAAAATTTAAATATCCGAACCCATCCAAAAATGTCCAAACCCGAACATAAAATACCCGAACCCGGCTCGAAGTGTAGAAATATCCGAACGGGTTTTATACCTTTATATTGAAATACCCGATACGAACGTGTATCCTAACTCCCACCCTTACGATATATGATCATCATTTGTAATTGTGCTATACATGAGTTTTGCTAAACATTCGGTGTTATGGGTTACGTTTTGAAGAAAACGTTAGTATTACATTATTTGGTCCGTATGCGTTTCTCTAGAGGTCAATAATTATAGACTGAGGTTTTTCTAACCTCTTTCTGATACTGCCACATCAGCAATAAAAAGACATCAGAGATTGCCACCTTATCAAGTTTAAAAATTAATTATTATAAAATTGAAGCTACGTCTTTTTAAAAGATTTTTAATTAATATATAGGGGTTTATCATTTTATTTTGTTAGTGCATGCTTGCCAAAGTTCTCGCTGTCTCTGAAACATTAGAGCTTCCATGCCGTAGTCGAACAATTTTCTTTTTTGAGGCGAACAAATTACATAAAAACAACTACAACATAAATAATTTTCGTATTGAAAAATCAGAAAAAGGACCGATAATTGACTGATGTGTAACCGTTCAATGACAAAGTGATGAAGCTAACTATTTGTAATCTTTTTATTCTCTAACAAAGTAATTTTCAAAGCTTCCATACTAATAGTCATCTCATGCGATAACTACAAACGAATAGCAACAATGTATGTTCGCTGCTGTCGTTGATGAAATGTTAACGACACAATACGTCGCCTTATTGTTCACAACTAGACGGGTCCCGTACGCAACGTCTACATTTTACTTTAGCAACAAAAGAAAAACTCAATAAATCTAAAGCCCAGAAAGATGTTCCATTTGTGGGCTGCGTCTCTTCTTGAAAATTAGTTTGGATTTTTCCATGGGTTTGAGATATCTCCCGATTAATAAAAATAAAATAAAAATAAAAATAAATCGAAAGATCCGTTTAAATTTTTTTTTCTTCAAGTGTAATCTTTATTTTGTATCTGGTCAAGAAAAAAACCAATTTTTTTAGCTTTTTCTTTTATTTTAGTAGTTTGAATTTCTGAGAAAAAGGTATATAATCTTAACTCACCCATCCCCCCTCCCCCTCCAAAAAAAATCTGCTTTCATTCTCCAAAAAAAAAACCTGTTTTCGTACCATATTAATTTTAAAAACGTTTTTTCCCGGTTACAAAATACGTTTTTTAATTTGAATACAAACCGGTGATTAGTCAATAAGTTATGTCAAAAAAAAACTGAAGAAAGATAAATTATATTTCTAAGAAAAAAAATCTATAAAAATAAATTTTCTCAGAAAACATTTCTATAAAAAGTTTTTGGGCAAATCTCCAAAATAGCACTTTTCTAAGTTTATATCACAAAAATAGCACTCAAAAACTAAAAAGACCAAAATAGCATTTTATCTTTTGAAAATTTTAATTTTTTTATTTTTCAAAATTTGAAATCTTATCCCAAAACCTCATTTCTCAACTCTAAACCCTAAACTCTAAACCCTAAACCCTAAACTCTAAACCCTAAATCCTTAACCCCACCCTTTAACTCTAAACCCTAAGTTTGTAACTTTTGATAAAACATTAAGTGTTATTTTTGTGACTTTTGACTTTGAGTGCTAGTTTGGGAACAAAAACTTGATTTAGTGCTATTTTTGTTTTTTTCTCGAAGTTTTTGTTTTCTAAAAAAAACAGATAATATTAGCTTATCTGAAAATAAATTCTAAATAAAGATCCACGTGAGCGGGTCGGATCTTGAATCAGGACGCCTGATTATTATTGATGTATCATTTCATTCTATCTCATTGTATCGATTTTCGTTCCTATCACGATCATCGCCATGACTGTGCTCTCATCTGCAGATCGTGGTTCGTCTTCCTCCCTTTCTTCTCATCGTTATTTGCACGTCTCGTCCTCTGTGATCTTATTTCAATCCTCCAGAAATTGACAATTTTTTCATCGTTCTGTGCAATTTGTTCGTCGATCACCGATCGAACAAGTAACATCGTTGGCTCCGTCAAATTAGATTGTGTTTAGAGATTGGCGAAGTTTGCGATTTCAAATTAGCAGACTGTTTTCATTTGTAGATGATGCATGTGCATATAGGAGATAACAACGAGTAATTGAATTTGTTTTGGATTTGAGAGATGAGAATTTGATCGTGTTGCAGATAATGCTGAGAAGAAGGTGAAGAGTTCGTATTTTGATTTGCCAGCTATGGAGATATCTGTAGCGTTTCCTCAAGCAACACCAGCCTCTAAGTTCCCACCGTGCAGTTAGTATTTCTTCTTTGGATGATTTGTTGTTATTTTGTGGCCTCAATCTGTTTTATTCACAGCTTCAGACTATTACCATTTCGATGATCTATTGACTCCGGAGGAACAGGCTGTTCGGAAGAGGGTGAGAGAGTTCATGGAGAAAGAAGTTGCTCCCATAATGACTGAGGTCAATGTTTGATAGACATCTTCATGTTCAGGATGTTTTTTCTCTGGGTTTATTTGATAGTATCATTGTGTCACATAATTGTTCTTATTTTGATTTTAACTCATCAGTACTGGGAGAAAGCAGAGTTTCCTTTCCATATCATTCCAAAGTTTGGAGCTTTAGGTGTTGCTGGTGGCTCCATCAAGGTAATTTCCAGTGCTTTTTGTTTCTGGGATTTTCTTTGATTTTCAGTTTTTTTTTTTTTAATTTGGTCTGACTTCTCAGGGTTATGGATGTCCTGGCCTCTCCATCACAGCCAATGCTATTGCTACAGCGGAAATATCTAGAGTTGATGCAAGCTGTGGGACTTTTAATTTGGTGCATACCTCTTTGGGCATGCTCACTATTGGTAAGAGGTCCTAATATTTCTTTCTTAGCTTGTTTCGTGTTCAGTTTTTATCTTAATTGGATAAACAGCAAGCATACTATGATTTGTACAAGCATATTTTCTTATGTTTTTTTTTGTCAAGAATAGCTCTTTGTGGATCAGAAGCACAGAAGCAGAAATATTTGCCTGATTTGGCTCAGATGAAAACTGTGACTTGTTGGGTGAGTACGTCGAGACAATTTGCATCCCTTTGTGTTATGTAAACCTGATGTTGATACCATTACATATATTGCACTTGTATAAAGGCTTTGACAGAACCTGACAATGGAAGCGATGCAAGTGCTCTGACAACAACTGCCACAAAGGTTTAACCTTCTTGTGCTCTTGTACTCAGTTGCTTGTACGAGAATGTTTCATTGTTTTGACTTGTTTCAAATTGTCTACTTCATTAGGTGGAAGGAGGTTGGGTGCTTGAGGGACAAAAGCGTTGGATTGGAAACAGCACCTTTGCAGATCTTTTGGTCATCATTGCTAGGAATACGACAACGAACCAAGTCAACGGGTATGTTAGGTTCTAGGGTTTTTTAGATCTTAGGTGTAGAGGTCGTTTGAAGTTAATAAAGTGCCTCTTGATTTCAACATGAAAATCCAGTGTCTAATATGCTGAACTAGGTTGCTATATGATTGGATGTACTGAAGAATAAATTTTGTATGGACCTTAATTTATAGCATACATGGCTCCATATTCATTCGGATAGACTTTATTTTCTGCATAATAAAATGATCAGCTACCGTTTTACAGATTCTTAGTCCAGAAAGATGCGCCTGGCCTAACGGTTACTAAAATCCCGAATAAAATAGGTTTACGTATTGTTCAGAATGGAGACATTCTACTAAAGAATGTCTTTGTTCCGGATGAGGAGCGGTTACCTGGGGTAAATTCATTTCAGGACACAAGCAAGGTACTGTTTTGCCTCCACATAATCCAGAATGCTCTTCAGTATTAATTATACCACAAGCAAATTACATCTTTCTCTTTTCTTTGTGCTATTTTAACTGCTTTTATGTACTATATTTGAATAGGTCCTGGCTGTCTCACGTGTAATGGTGGCCTGGCAACCAATTGGTATATCAATGGGAGTCTACGATATGTGTCACAGGTATTTCAGTCAGATCTAAGGAGTGACCATAATATGAGCATATTCATTTTGTGAATGTGTTTTGTTTCCAAGGTATCTAATGGAGAGGAAACAATTTGGAGCACCGTTGGCTGCTTTCCAGTTAAACCAACAGAAGCTTGTGAAGATGCTGGGCAATGTTCAAGCCATGTTTATGATGGGTTGGCGCCTCTGCAAGCTATATGAGTCGGGTCAGATGACTCCAGGTCAAGCCAGTTTAGGAAAGGTATCCTACAAACCATTCAAGTTCAACTTCGCTGATTCTTTAAGCTCGAGTAAGTGGAGGAATCAAACATAGCTATCATTTGTATAACCAATGATGTGGTTCAACTAGGCATGGATTTCATCCAAGGCAAGGGAAACTGCTTCGCTAGGTCGGGAACTACTTGGTGGGAATGGAGTTGTAGGGGATTTTCTGGTGGCAAAGGTGAGCGAGCTAATCTTCATATCTGACTTGGTTGGCTAATAGCGATAAATTGATATAAACGTGAAAATTTATTTGCAGGCTTTCGGTGACCTTGAACCCATTTTTACATACGAAGGGACGTACGACATAAACACCTTAGTGACGGGGAGGGAAGTTACCGGGATTGCGAGTTTCAAACCCCCAGCTTCACGGGGCCGTAGCCGTCTTTAAGGTTGTGCAGTGTTTGTTGTTGTTGGCTGTTAGTTGCTTTGGTAAAATGTAATGTGTGAGCTTTACATTTACCTGGAGACACTAAGTGCGCCAATTAATATTGGCATAAAGGGACATATGCAACCATTGTATTGCAATAAAGGATCCGTGCTGTGTATGGCATGTAGTTTGGTGGGAATAATCCTTCCGTAAAACATTTAATGAGTTCAAGGATGATATAATAAATTACTTTTAGTTATTTGTGTTTTTGGTTGCCAACATTGAACAAGTGCTTGGCAGTACTTTTCTGTTATGTGAAAATTTTATTATTCACCAAACACATTACAAACCCGAACATAGGTGGTTACAAGTCTGAAACATCAGAACTAAAGAGCAAAGAGAGATAAACCAAGTCGACAATTTAGATAAGATTTGAACTCAACGCCACAAGCCGGCTGTTGCTAAAAAACACCACGACCATAAGCAAAACTCCAAATCAATCATATACATTTGACTCGCCAAGACAAATGCAATTCAAAGAACTTGCATGATTAAACAAAGGGTTGAGGTCTCTGTCAGTCATGAGAAGCTTCCGGTTTATTGAAGCTACAAGGACTTAAAACAACTCAACCATCACGAAAATCGCTATAACCGGCATTTAAGCTTCGGAATCCGCTTGCAAGCACTGAAATCTCAAGGACCACACAATAGTGACTTCTCAAAACTCAAAGACAAACGAACAAAGCTTAAAGAAAAACCCAAGCAACTAGAAAGTACTAATGACTAAAAACCCTAGATGGTAATCTAAGTGAAAATAAGAGAACCAAAACGTCATGTTAGTAAAGGAAACCATCGCTGTAAACTCCCTCCAACTAAAAATCGCCACCAGACCTTGATCGTGCTCTCCACGCACCTCCTACGGGCCACCACACCATGGCAAAGCCAAGAGAAGCTTTCCATACACGAACCTTATTAATACAGCCAGAAACCATGGATCTGTCAAGATCGGAGTCGGCGGAATCCAATTTAGCCATCTTCGCTAGGGGGCAAATAAACCGAACCTGGAATCTCAAACCGAACCCAATTCGATAAAAACTAATCTGAATCGATTCGAACCCGATATAAATACCGAATGAATCTTATTTTATAGTATTTCGGATTTATGGGTATTATCCAAACCGAATCCGAACCTAATTGGATATCAGATATAATCTGAAATATTCAAAATCCCAAAAAGATCTTGTAGTAAACATGATCTTAATTTCATGTATCCAAAATACACTAAGATATATTGAACATCTAAAATAATTATCTAATATATGAATGTTGGTGGCTCTATTATACGAAGGTTGATGGTTGAAGTTTGAAGTTTTTAGATTTCGGTTTTGTTTTCACTGAATAATGTTTCTTATTTCATGAGAACTTGATTTTTGTTTTATGTTTTTATTTTTTTGGTTTTATTTCTATCAATAACTATGTTTACCTTTAATTTGATTTTGAATGATCACTGTGTGATGTTCCTTTCTTATTTTTGAATCGATTTTACTTATGGTTTGGTTACAAAATAGGTAAAAAATCAGGTACTTTCAAACCGAAGAACCGATTTGACTTATGTTTTGGTTACAAAAAGGTGCAAATCTAGTATTTTTAAACTGAAGAACCGATTGAGATACGAACCCGAAAGTACATCAGGTTGTAATGGATTTTTGAAAATTTACTAAAACTTGATAGGACCCGAACCGATCCCAAACCGAACTTTCATATAACACGAATGGAACTGACCGAAAAACCGAAACCCCTTTGGAAAAAATCGAAACTCAATTGGGACCCAAATGTCAGGCCTAGTCTCTGCTTTAAATTTGAGATTTGAAACTCTATATCACTATATCAGATTTGTGTGACACGTTTAGTCATGTTTTTCACTGTTTCTGTATTTCGTACCTATTCGTGATTATTTTTTTGAAATTCAGTCACTAACCCCTAGTGACTATTTCGTAGCTATATGATTAGTTTATACTAGAGAAGTATATATAAAATTTATTAGATTTTTCTATATAAAACGAGTTTTCATCAAAAACCATTTATCCATTTTTGAAATAGAAGTCCACTTTAATATGTTTTGCTTGAATCAATGTTCTTTTAAATATAGCAATGGAAAGAAAAAAAAACAGAGGAGAAATTTATATTGTCTTCATAATGATAGTGTTGAGGTGAAGAAACCAAATCCTCAAGACAACTACAATACAATCTCTTTCCTCTAATCTTCTTGAAAACATGCAAGAGCAAGAACATAAAGAAGCTATAAGAGCTTCAAACACATCTAACTTTTAGTCGTAATCCTTCTGGAATTCTATGAACATGCTACTACAATCGTTCCCCAATCCGACCAAAGCTGACATGTGCTTGAGGTTCTAGGCAGAGAAACCAATTCACTGAGTTTTTTTAGAATGCACTTCCTTCAAATTTCAATAGTGTTGTAGTTCTTCGACTTGAAAGTATGTAAATGGGACATCAAACGTTCAGTAACTGAACTTGGTTCTCTCCGGTGACCAGTGTTTTTAAAACCGGACTGAAAACTGAACCGAATAATTTTTGGGTCACGGTTCAATATGGTTCAACCGGGTCAAATCTAGTTCAATAATCTGGGTTAATATATTTCAAATGTATAAATTAAAAAAATAATGTTAGTAAAGATGATACATAATAAAAATATAAATGAATTTAAAACATAAACATTGTCAATATAAACTAGTTTTATGTTTATATGGATGGTTTAAATATTTTTGATAGTTTTAAATGGTTTTTATCAGTTTAATAACTATAAAATCTAATCTGGCTACAAGACGATTCATGGTCAAACCAATTATTAAACCCAATCCGGTTATGTATCCGGTTCATGGTCGAACTCGGTTCAATCATCAGATCGGTCCGGTTTTAAAAATACTGCCAGTGACCTATAATGAGCATGGCGAAACTAGGACATTCGGATAAAAACAGAACCAAACTGAATAAAAAAAATTGACTGAAACCAAATTAGTGCACACAATATTTGGAACGATTCTTATTTTTCTATATCTGAAAAAACGAAAACATCAAAGCAAAACTGAGAATCGAATGTATATTCAAATATCCAAAATGCAATTTATGTATTTAAATATGTTATATTTAATTTTAAATAGCCAAATATATATAAATTATTTTATAAACATACCTTTATTTATATCTTTATTGATAAAGTAGAGAAAAAAATAGGAAGGAATCGAGGAATATTTTTAAGTATACAGAGAAATAAGATTATCAGTGACAAAAATAGAAAAGAAAAGAAAAAGGATTATCATGAAGAGTTTTGGTCCACGTGGTGCCACGATGCTTTTCAAAAATCTTATCCAAGCCTTCGTTCCTCTACCTCTTCTCAGTTCTCCCTTGTCCAGTGGATCCCGTTCTTCTCTCCAAACAATGAACAAACCCAAAAACTAAACGAAGAAAAACATGGCGACTGCTGTGTCCTCCTTCTCTCCTATCGCTCAGTTCCATTCTTCTTCTTCTTTTTCCCTCAAACGGACACAGTTTCTCAGATATGGCAAGAAACAACAACAGCTTCACCACAAAGTCTTCACTACCCCAACTTACCAATCCACACCTTCCCGCTGCTCAACCGTTTCAAGAGACGACTCCGCCACAACGCCCGAACTCGAAGAAGACGCGGTCGAGATTCGAAGAAGAGAGGAGGAGAAATTCGCTGTTCTGAACACTGGAATCTACGAGTGCAGATCGTGTGGGTACAAGTACGACGAGTCCGCGGGTGACCCATCGTACCCGATCCCTCCTGGGTTTCAGTTTGATAAGTTGCCTGAAGATTGGAGATGTCCAACTTGTGGAGCAGCTCAGAGTTTCTTCGAGAGTAAAATGGTTGAGATCGCTGGTTTTGCTCAGAATCAACAATATGGACTTGGTGGTAATCAACTTACCTCTGGTCAGAAGACAGCTCTGATCTTCGGGAGTCTCTTCCTCTTCTTCTTGCTCTTCTTGAGTGGCTATTTCATCCAATAACTGTTCTTGTTTTACTATCATGTTATTATTACAATATCTATCAATGTCATACACCATTTGTTCCGTTATAAACGGAAGCTACATTATACATTTGGATTCTGCTAGAGGCTGGAGAAATAGATAACTACAACAATTAAGAATCGATGGCCTAAACAGAAGACTGAACTATTTTTTCTTAAATTCGCGTGCCAACTGTGTCTTAATTTGCCTTCATCTGAATCTTTAGATGATTAATGACAGTAGATGCAGGTTCTTACTGTAAAAGCCTGAAAACCGGACTGACATAAACGATAAAATAAAATCGATGTTAAGGAAATATACAAATGTTTAAGGCAAATACAAGAACGATAAGAAATCGTATTCGCAAAGAGACATGGAGTCGAGATTTAATCTCTTTCCTTAACTCAAAATATTCGCTCCGTTAGACGGAACTATACGAATATAGAGTCCCAGGATACAACCATGGCAGACGAATCACGCCTCACTCGTGATCGCCCTATCGAACTATAAACTCTACGAAACACTCTCGCAATATAAACTTACGCTAAGGAATTTTGCTGTTGGATTTGGATACGGAAAAAATACAGAATTGAAGAGAGAAGAGAGTCGATATATATAAAGAGGAGACGAAGAGCGGTTTTTCGAAATTGTTGCCAACGTTTTCCGAAAATCTCTCAAGGATCTCGTAGTGGAACGTTGAGCAATTTTCTCCGCAAGTTTCTCTTTTTTTGACTCGGTTCTGATCCATTTCGAACAGATAAACTTCGTGTCGTTTTTAGACAAACTATATGTCGTTTATACACAAATGTCATGCTGTTTTTTAGAAATGAAATGGCAAAAACGTTGAGCTTAACTTGGTCCAAAAAGAATCTTATTGGGCCGGAGGCCCTCCACCAAGACCCAAGACCCAAGACCCAAGACCCAAG
>NC_027751.1:32844539-32845157 GCF_000695525.1 Brassica oleracea var. oleracea
TGGTGAAGCCATGGCTTCTGCCAAAGTTTTTGGAACATTTTCTACTAAAAATGCCATTAGGAAATCTTCTCCAAAAGATTTTTCTTTTCGAGTTCTTTTGCTCCTTCGAGGTTCATCTTTTTCTCCATTTTCTGAAATATCATTTATAGAAATCTCAACGTTTGTCTCAGTTTCTAAGTTTTTTTCATTGTCTTTTTCTTCTCTAGTTCGTTTTGAACCTTGTTTTTCCTTATATGGAAAAATAATTTCGAAGAAAGATGCATTACTTGATTCCATGACTCTATTTACATGAATGCCTGATATTTCAGATTTATGTACCAGAAATCGATAAGCATTACTGTTATGTGCATATCCGATGAAGATGTAATCCACTGTTTTAGGTCCAATAGATTCCTTCTTTGGTGGTGGTACCGCAACTTTTGCCACGTACCCCCACACTTTGAGGTATTTATACGAAGGTAAATTACCTTTCCATAATTCATATGGAGTTTTGCCAGTTACCTTGTGTGGAATTTTGTTGAGGATATAATTAATGGTAAGCAACGCTTCCCCCAACATGTTCTGGGGTAACCCAGATTCCTGCAACATTGCATTCATCATCTCTTTTAGAGTTCGATT
>NC_027751.1:32845459-32846003 GCF_000695525.1 Brassica oleracea var. oleracea
ACCCAAAATGTAACCTTTACAGATGAAGTCGGAATGCACCCATATGTGAACAGTTGCAAGACTGTGAACATCATCAATCCCTTACGGAATCAGGGGCTTGTCCTCCTGGATGAACTTGTCCAGTTTCATCGTTGTCAGAAAGAACATCATCTTCTTATGCCACGTTTTGAAGCCTTTGCCATCAAACTTGTCTGGCATCAGCCCTTGAGTGAACAAGCTAGGTACAGCCGGAGGAGCTTGAACTGCCACCGGACCATTTGCAGTTGCTGATACTGATCCCGTCTGATAAAGACCAGCACCGAATAGGCTACGGCGAGTGGTTTCATCAGCAGCATTTCCCGCAGGGAGGATACTTCTTGTTGTTGACGCTGTGATGTTTCCAACGTTTGTCACGGTTGCATCAGTTGCTGCAACGTTGAGTGGAGTCTGATTGACATTTGTGGTGTCAATGGGGATGTTGTTATCGTTCATCATTGTTTTTACTGTAGAGAAAACCATGAAGATGAATCAGTACTCCATTCAACAAATAACATATTATTTTAAA
>NC_027751.1:32846142-32846329 GCF_000695525.1 Brassica oleracea var. oleracea
AGCGGTTACTGAAACGATTCATGTATATAACGTTTTAAGAATGTATCCAAAACCGTTTTGCGAAAAATGCTAGAAAGTAATCCGCAAAGCGTAATGAAATAAACAATAAACGTTTCGCGGAAGTGCTAAAAAGCAAATCGCAAACACGGTTATGAAATAAGAACAAACGTTTCGCGGAAGAGCTTGA
>NC_027751.1:32846476-32847113 GCF_000695525.1 Brassica oleracea var. oleracea
GAAAACCGGACTGACATAAACGATAAAATAAAAGCGATGTTAAGGAAATATACAAATGTTTAAGGCGAATACAAGAACGATAAGAAATCGTATTCGCAAAGAGACATGGAGTCGAGATTTGATATCTTTCCTTAACTCAAAATATTCGCTCCGTTAGTGAGACAGAACTATACGAATATAGAGTCCCAGGATACAACCATGGCAGACGAATCACGCCTCACTCGTGATCGGCCTATCGAACTATAAACTCTACGAAACACTCTCGCAATATAAACTTACGCTAAGGAATTTTGCTGTTGTATTTGGATACGGAAAAATACAGAAATGAAGAGAGAAGAGAGTCGATATATAAAGAGGAGACGAGGAGCGGTTTTTCGAAATTGTTGCCAACCTTTTCCGAAAATCTCTCAAGGATCTCGTAGTGGAACGTTGAGCAACTTTCTCCGCAAGTTTCCCTCTTGTTGACTCGGTTCTGATCCATTTCGAACAGATAAACTTCGTGTCGTTTTTAGACAAACTACATGTCGTTTATACACAAATGTCATGCTGTTTTTTAGAAATGAAATGGCAAAAATATTGAGCTTAACTTGGTCTAAAAAGAATCTTATTGGGCCGGAGGCCCTCCACCAAGACCTAA
>NC_027751.1:32847199-32857400 GCF_000695525.1 Brassica oleracea var. oleracea
GTCATGGGGACATATATAAACATCTCAACTCTTCTCTTCCTCCCTGATGTGGGACTTTCCACATTTATTTACTTGTGTTTTGTGGGCTTTTAATCTTTTTAGCCTAGTCATTATTCATTCACATTTCCATTAAAGCCATTGGGCTTTAATTGATCCAACACTTACCATACTACAAAACGGCATTACAACAAATGAAAGAAACTCGGTGTCTTAGCCATGATAATGTAATATTCGGGTGTCTGCTTCCAACTTAAAATTAATAGGTGATAAATAGATTGACTCTAACCCTTTATATATTACTTAATTCCTTAAATTCCCGATGTTGGATTCTTTATGCTTAATAGATAAACCATTTTCTTTCCCCGACCTTGCTGTCTACGAATTCATTGGGTAGGAGGCAACGAAAATGGGTTGAGATTGGCAATAATAGTTTCGGTATAACTTGACTACAATTATTTGCTTCTGTAGAAAACTTTGACATATCTAAACAGATTCTCTTAAACGCTGAGACAAAACCTAAATCAGTCATTGCAGACTCCTTTGGAGAAACATACCTTGTCCCCGCAACAACGGAGGAAGAACACCCACCGTACCACAAGGGTGGTTGCAGTGCAACTATGATGGTTATGTTGAAACCACAATGGCAAGAACAGTTTGACCTTAAACTAGAATCAAACACATAAACTCACGACGTATTCTCTGACACATTCGCCGATGTAAATTAGAAAGTTTGAATTTGCAAAATAATGGAGAATAGAAGAAGAACGCGGAAAAGATAGATGATTGGACACAAGAAATTGTTTACCCGGAGTTCACCTAGAATGGCTACGTCTCTGGGGCATGGTAAGGAGGCAATTCACTATAATCTTAAGAACAAAGATATAGAACCCTCTCTCTCTCACAATCAAAGCTTACAAACCAAACTCGGTTTTTTGTTGGACAAAGGAGAGGAGAACACACGAGCTCCCCTTATATAGTGGGAAATCAATTACATTAACCTTAGGTTGATTAAGGCATACGCCCCCTTTCCATAAACCTATTAGGATATATTCCAAAATACTTGTAACTTCCATAAACCATGAAAGTAATATTTCCAAGAACCTATCAACTTCTACAACTCTTTCATTTTCTTAATATGACATTCTTGTTTTGGTTTAAGTTATGCGATCTTGTTTGATACCCATCACCAAATCCTGACGACGGATTTCTTAACGTAGTCACGAATCCCAACACAAGAACTAAGAAGTCTTAAGCAGGATGGGTATACAGAAATAATGAAGGAATATTCTAAGGAGAGGGACAAGCTTCTTCTCTCAGAACAAGTTCAACATTATAAAGTGAGTTCAAAGCTCTACTTATGGCATGCAAAATTCAAGGTCAAAAGGATATACATGGATCATATTTGAAGGGGACAGCAAGGTTCTGGTGGATCTCATTACCAAGAAGTCAATTAACTTTGGCCTATACAATTACATACGAGATATTTGGAGATGGAGCGCAAAGTTTGAAGACATAAAATTCTATTGGATTCCAAGAGAAAATAACAAAGCAGCTGATACACTCCCTACACAAGCCTTACTAGTGGATCCTATACGTTTGTCTTTCATTCATTTGTACCATCTATAATCATAAATCCTTTACATCGTGACTATATTGAATCATCAATATAATTCAGTTTCGGGGAAAAAAGTAAAGATTGTTCGTAGAGATGCGCTAATATATGTCATGTTATTTAACAAATGGTGACTAAAAAAGAAACAATTTCCGGTTCAGAACTTCATCCGGTTTACTCACAAATATCAAAACGACAACACGTGGTTGTACAAAATAAAGAACCGGGACGTGATGTCGTTCTCGCCAACAACTTCAAGCCGTCTTAGTTTACGAGAAAAGAAAGTACAATACGTGGAAAGATTGAAAAGAAGTTCCTTTTCTTTATGCCTACGTAATCGCATACGTCACAGCCTAGTGACGTCGTTAATGAGTCTGTCCACTATTTAAACCCCACTAGTGAGACTCCTTTCTTCTCCACTAAATTCCATTTCTCTTCTTCTACTTTACCATCTTCCTCGCACACATGGCTCCATCTACGAAGACGGTCAGTGGGGGGTTTCACGATCACCATATCATATACTTTTTCCGGCTCCTCGTACCTAACGAGTTATTTTTGGCGTCTCTTTAGGTTTTGATTCCTATTGCGCATGGTACGGAGCCTCTAGAAGCGGTGGCGATGATCACCACGTTAAGGCGAGGTGGCGCTGACGTGACGGTAGCTTCCGTCGAGACTCAGGTTGGCGTTGATGCTTGTCATGGTATCAAGATGGTCGCTGATACTCTCCTCTCTGATATTACCGATTCTATTTTTGACCTTATTGTGCTCCCCGTAAGTCTCTCTATAGATTATTGCTTCTCATGTTTGCTTGATAATTATTTTGCTAAATATTATATATATATATATATATATATATATATGATTGGTAAAAAGGGAGGGCTTCCCGGCGGCGAGACTCTTAAAAACTGTAAACCATTAGAGAATATGGTAAAGAAACAAGACGCAGATGGACGACTTAACGCAGCTATATGTTGTGCTCCTGCGTTGGCTCTTGGTACTTGGGGTCTACTACAAGGCAAGAAAGTAAGTATCCAAGAATCTTGTTTTTCAGTTTTTGTCTTATGCATTTCTTGATTTACATATGGTGTTTTCTTTTAGGCAACGGGATACCCGGTTTTTATGGAGAAACTTGCGGCTACTTGTGCCACTGCTGTTGAGTCAAGAGTGCAGATAGATGGAAGAATAGTTACCAGTCGTGGACCGGGAACCACCATAGAATTCTCCATCACCCTTGTAGAGCAGTTGTATGGGAAAGAGAAAGCTGATGAAGTCTCTAGTATCTTGGTAATGATTTGTCTCAACAAAGATCTCAGAGAGCAGAATAGTAATTATGCTGTGGTGTTTAAACTTGTTTATGTCATATATTCTCTTAGACTTACCTGCTCTCCTTTTGAAATCAGCTGGTTCGTCCTAACCCTGGTGAGGAGTATACTTTTACTGAGCTTAACAAAACGGAGTGGTTATTTGAAGATACGCCACAGGTATATATGTATATATTCAGTTGCCTCTCCACTTGGTGCTTTATTTTGCCAAGACACACTCAGTTTAAGATAATGTTTTCCCATTTCAGATTCTTGTACCCATTGCAGAAGACTCAGAGGAGACTGAGGCTATAGCGCTTGTAGATATCTTGAGACGAGCAAAAGCAAATGTCGTGATTGCTGCAATTGGTAATAGTTTGGAAGTTGTAGGATCATGCAAAGCTAAGCTAGTAGGAGATGTGCTTCTTGATGAGGTTGCCGAGAAGTCATTCGATCTGATTGTGTTGCCTGTGAGTAGTGCTTAACTCTCTAAACATGATAACTTATTAATAAGTCTGAAAGAACATTTTGGAATTATATATTACAATGATAAATAATCAAAAATACAGGGCGGTAATGGTGCTCAAAGATTCGCAAGCTGTGAGAAACTGGTGAATATGTTAAAGAAACAGGCAGAAGCAAACAAACCCTATGGAGGAATCTGTAAATCGCCTGTTTACGTCTTTGAGCATAATGGTTTACTCAAGGTGCATTAATCAATCAATCAGTCCTTGAATATAGGTTCTTGTTTATTTAGATCTTGAGTCACTAAAGAGATATAAGAGGGATTTTTTGTATAGGGTAAGAAGGCAACTACTCACCCAAGGGTGAGCAACGAGCTTTCAGACCAGAGTCACATCGATCACAGAGTCGTGGTGGACGGAAATCTTATAACGAGCCGAGCTCCAGGGACTGCAATGGAGTTCTCACTTGCGATTGTGGAGAAGTTTTACGGGCGAGAGAAAGCGCTTCAGCTTGCAAAAGCAACGCTTGTTTGATAAGGCTCAGCCTTTAAGATGTTATGTATCTCTCCTGGTGAGATGAGTTACTTTGTAATATGAGCTAGTGGATGTGAGTGTAATTCATGTCTTATTATCCATAAATAAAGAACAAAACTTAGGTTTGTTGAATTAAGCTTGAAGAAAAAAAAGGAAACTTGAGAAATAACTTGGGATGCAAGTTACCTAATTCTATTGAATTATGGAATAGGAAATTATCTATTTGTGTGATTCCTAATGAGTTTAGGAAATATTGAGTTATATATAAGGAGATGCATATGATGTTGCATAACTTAATGAGTTTGAGATTGTGAGATTGAGAGCTTGAGGTTTTGAGTAGTTTCCTCAAGAGATTAATAAGATGAGTTTCTTATTTTGAGTTATTATCTTGTGTGTTCTTGAGATCGACGTTCTAGATTTGGTATCAGAGCTTTTTGACGAGCCATGGGATCAATTGAAGTTCAGATGTCCTACGGTGAAGATCCGGAGAGGTGGTCTGAGTGGATCGACGCGTTCACTGCAGCTCACAACTTCACCGTTTTTGAAACAAGACAGTTTGCATATGGGTTCATTGAAGGTGATGCTCTGTCATGGTATGGAGATGAGATTTCACGATATGGGTTTAGTAGCTGGGATGATCTGAAAGTCATAGTACTTAATCTGTTCAGTACATCCGTAAGGCAAGAGAAAGAGCAACTGGAACAGCCCAGCTTGATTGATAGTTTGAAAGAGATAAGTCACCTTCTGAATCGTTTTAAACAAAGATGGAAAGAAAAAGAGAATGCAAAGAAATCTCAGGTGGAGAAGACGTTTGAATCAAATGAAGCAAAACAGGCCGAGAGCGATGGAGGAGATGATCTAATTCTCAGTAGACATCATCTGCGAGGCACATGTTTCCACTTTTCAACAGACAGAGGGTTTAAATTTGAGCAAGCGTCATGGCAAATTGTAACAATTATGGTGGCGAAGAGCTTCAAGTTAAATTCATCGGAGTTTGACACGGATGAAGAGATGACGACGATGAATGAAGATGATAAGCGTAAAGTTGACACAAGCACTCGTAATATTCAAGCTAAAGGTTCGGGTCATACTGATTTTAGGAGCGTAGTTGAAAGAATCAATAGTGTAAGCAAGAAATTTGTGAGTAATAATAGTGAATTATGTGAGTTGCTTGAAGTGAGTAAAGTCATTCATCACCAACCATTAGGATCCGAAGTCAAAGAACTTGCATCAAGAGTACTCGGTAGTTCCAAGAATTTGACTCCTTGTATGTTGCTATTAAGGCGTGGCTTACCCCAAGTTAACCACGATATTTCTCTGTTCTTAATGACTATAAAGAAGCTTTGCTTGGGGGAAAAGAAACTTCATGCAGAAGTTACAGCCAGAGAAAGGCTTAGGATTCTGTACGAGAAAGGGTACAGTTATTTAAAGAATCTAGATAAAAACGGAGCAGAATCAAGCGAGATTTACGAGGAAAAAGCTGAGGTAAAGCTTCAGTTATCCAAGGCAAGTAAGTCTTGTGTTCACATGGTTGAGAAAGGATCACTGAAAGTGACACAGAAGGTTGAAGAACAGATCAGAATATTCAGATTACCTTTGAGAGGCTACATTGACACACACAGAAGTTCTGTTAGGGCGTTAAACGAGTGGCTAAACAGGAACACCATGGAAGAGGATGATCAGACCGAGACCGAGGCTCCTGAGATATTTAAGGTATGTAGCGAAAGGCTAAGAGAGACTGAGAATGTGGATGATATTAAAGTATTGAGTGCTGCTGAAGAGATGGAATTGAGATTTAGAGGCTTATGGTTTAAGCAAATAGAGAAAGAAAAACGAAGGTTGAGAATAGGGAAGTTGTGTAAAGAGCTGGAGAAACAGAAAACCGAAAATTACATGTGTTTGCTCTATGTGAAAATAACATAACATCCGAGATTTTAGAATCTCACGAGTTGGATATCAATACTCTTGCAAATTTATTGTCGTTAGAGGTTCTGTTGAAGGGAGAACACGCAGCTCCTGCTGGTTCTGCAGTAGAGAGAGTGAAAGAGAACCTCAAGGTATATCTCAAAGTGAACAGGGCCATTACAGAAGCTGAACAAGAAAAGATCAGAAACAAGATTGCCGAACTGCCAAAACAAAAGGAGAAGCTACAGAAGATGATGAGTGCATCTGGGTACGAAGAGAAGGTCCCTGCGAACATGAAAGAAGATAACGTCATGAAGCTCACTAAGATTCTCCAAGAATTCGATTTCTTTAAGAAGGGAAGTAAGGAGAATATACAAACTGAGAATTTAGAGACTGACGTGAAGAAGTCTACCAAAGATCCAAAAGAGAAAAAGAAGAAGAAAAAGGGTAGTAAGAGTGATGAGGTAATCTTCGAAACTTCTTTAATTAAGCATGAGAGCCTACAAAAGAAGCTGAAGCAGGCAAACGTGGAGTTAGCTGCAAAGGCAAGAGAGTTAAAGCATAAACTTAGGGAAAGAGACAAGGAGCTTGCTGCTGTACAGTCTTCCTCTTATCTTGGAGAGCGAGAGCTAGATCAAATGAGTATTGAGATTTCAATATCACACAAGAAGGTTTCTGTGGCGGTTTCTGGATTTGGAAACAAGTCACAGTTCTTGAGCCAAGCCAACGAGATTGTCAAGAGACAAGAAGATGAGATACATTCACTTCAGAGAGCACTCAAGGAGAAGGAAGAAGTTTTTGAGATGTCTATAGCGGCGAAGAGACTTGAGCGTATACAGTCACTCGTTCAACGAGAAAAACTAGAGAGGCAAAGACATATGTTTCAATCTGAAAGTGAAGGTATCCGACATGAGATTGAAGAACTTGAGAAGCTAGAGAATCTGAAAGTTGGATTAGATGATACACCTATGGCTAAAATGAAGCTCTCCAAGATAGAGCGTAGCTGGGAAAAGGTTTCTGTTTTGAAACAGAAGGTTATTACTCGAGATGATGAACTGGAATTACAAAATGAAGTCAGCATTGTGATAGCGGTATTACTGCCTGCTTGGGCAGGCCAATCACGTGATAGTGTTTATATTATTTTATGTGTTGACAAGGATGAGATCTTACGAGTTGGGTTTCCTGGAGCATCTCGAGGCTTGAAAGCTGATCCTTCTAAAGTGGAACGTGTGGAGGAGCTTAAAATTGGAGACTGGGCCAGAGTGAAGGTGCCAGATTCTTCCATATCGTATGGATGGAGCAAGCCGTTTTCCTGTTCGGTGATAGATATTGAAAAAGTTGTACCGTTTCATGAGGGGCAAGAGATTGTGGAAGGTCTGAGTGCACATGTTACTGATAGAGAGACATTTTGGAAGGTCTCACCTGGAGATGCAGAAATGCTATCAGTGCGTGAAATCAGTGACCGGGTGCGCTCATATCGGAGCCTAGGAAGCAGGCCAAGCGATGATTGGTTTAGTGTAGGAAAGGACAGTATTCCCATGGAGTTCATATGTTCACATTCTCTTACAAAATATGTGGACTCTGTTTGTGACCCTAGATCCTAAACCCAAACCTAGACTCTAAACTCAAATCTTAAACTCTAAAGAAACAACATTAACCCAAACCTTTAAGATATAGGATTTGGGTTCAGGGTTTATGATTTGAATTTAGGGTGTAGGGATTAGGTTTGAATATATGGTTTGAGTTTAGAGTCTATGATTTGGGTTTAGGATATAGGGTTTGGGTTTAGGGTTTACGGTTTGGGTTTAGGGTTTAGAATTTGGGTTTAGGATATAGGGTTTAGGATATAGGGTTTACGGTTTGGGTTTAGGGTTTAGGATTTAGGTTTAGGGTTTAGGGTATAGATTTAAAGTTTAGAGTGCAGTTAGTGGCGTTAACATCATTAAAATTGGCGTTATTATATTTTTTCAATTATTTCAGATTTTTTAAAATAAAATTAAGAGAAAAAGACAAAAATAACACTAAATCAACTTTTTGTTCCCAAACTAGCACTCAAGGTCAAAAGTCACAAAAATAACACTTAATGTTTTATCAAAAGTCACAAACTTAGGGTTTAGAGTTAAAAGGTGGGGTTTAGGATTTAGGGTTTAGGGTTTAGGATTTAGATTTTAGGGTTTAGGGTTTAGGGTTTAGAGTTTAGGGTTTAGGGTTTAGAGTTTAGGGTTTAATAAACTTAGAAATGTGCTATTTTGGTCATTTTAGTTTTTGAGTGCTATTTTTGTGATATAAACTTAGAAATGTGCTATTTTGGAGATTTTCTCTAAAATTAATCTATTTTATTATTAATCTAGGTGGTATTTTGATTAGTAATAAGAGGAGAAATGAATTTAAAGGTTCATTCTAGAATAACCTAAATCTTGTTCATAAATAAACAAGATTCCTGGGTTGTGGAGATGGTCGATATGTGCTTTAAAACCTCTAAAAGCGTAAGAGTGTTCCTCTGGTGGAAGAGACTTTTTCTACAGACTAGGTTTACGATGATCTGTATTAATAATTTGGTTAACTTTTTTCAAGTAATTTTTAAATTATCAAAAACATAATATATTGAAGATTGTAGACAAGATAAGTGCACCAAGACTCAGAGAGTTCGAAGACTCTAAAGGAGTTAGAGTGTTCGGGTTATCAGACGGTGTGGGAGCAAGATTACACCAAAATCTGGCTTCGTAAAAGCTTAACTGAAACAGATTAATTTGACAGTGAAGACATGATCCATCGGCGAATTCTAGCTATTTTGGCCCAAAGGGATACTTCACACCTCGAGCAGAGCCAGCTTTTGACGGGTGCTGGAGGTGCAAAAGCACCGGGTCCAGTTTTTTTTTTTTCAATTTTTTTCTTTATACTGTAATTAGAACCCTTTTTGGATATCTAATATAATCACAGAAAAATCTTTAAAACAAAACACATATGAATAAATTAGTCAACCATATATATACTATGTACAGGGTCCATCAAATTTATGAGTCGAGCCTGAGTTCGAGGTAACAAGCTCTGAGTCTACGAATAACAACCAAGATCGGTCACTTCGGGGTCAAGCAGTTACATAACATGCCAAGATCTGGATCAAGGCACGACACGTGCGACCTAGATATTCGGAGTAGTTGAAGCCAACTAAACAGTATAAAGAAAGAGTAAAAACCATCATTTCATATAAGCTTTTGACTTACTCCCTCTCCGAGATGTATTATCTTGTGCTTTGTTCTTTGTATTCGTCATATTCATTGTCAATCTATATATATAAAAATATGTTCGCTTCACTCCTGCTTTGCCACATGGAAATTCGATGTCTGACAGGCCGACACGTGTCCCGGCTGTATTAAACGCATCACTTCATTTAATCTGAGAATTTGTTGGGCTTTTATCGATAGGGGAATATCTATAGTGTTTTGGGCTACTACTTTCTGATTATGTATGCGGTTCGTCGGCCCGACCTCGATAACCCTAAATCTAATGAAGCAAAGAAACGTATGTCGTCTCTCTCCTTCTTTCTGCGGCGTTTGGAAACGTCTAAACTTCTTCCAAATCTCTGAAACGGTTCGAGTTGAACTTTTACATATGCAATTGTCATATCGGCTCGTTGAATCACTTTTGCATATGTTTTGTTTTGTGAGGCATAAAGAATCAATCTTGAGGAACATCGTCAATGGATTCCGACATAGTGGAGATCGCTCCTCCTGCGTTTGCTTCGGGTTCGACAACTCTAGAAATCCAAAAAGGTTAAATCTTTATATCCTTTTTCGTAGTTTATGTACCCATTTTCGTTGACTTCCTTAAACAAGAAGATCCAAACTCGTACTTGAGCAGTATCTTATAAATCTTATCAACTCCAATGATTGTGCTCCAGAAACATCGCTCTTACAATGTAACTTTTGGAATACAAGCTCCTTTTTGACTAGGTAATATGAGAGAGAGTCCTCATTTCGTTCATAACTAATTTGACAGCTTTGTGAATCGTGGTTATGTAAAATATAGTATTATAGATGATCTTTGGTCAAAACAATTTAAGTGACTTGACTATACATGACTTTCATTATGCTAATTACATATTTAAACTGTTATCTTAAAGCATTGGATATGTATCTCATGCATTCATGTGTCTGTTGTGAGTTTTCTAAGCTGGTGATAGTTTTGCTTTAGCCTATAAAAGTGTTACCACTCAACAGAGGTAGATAGAATCATAACAAGTGGGTGAAGACGCTCTCGAGGCTCTTTCTGCAGGAAGTACGAGATTTGCGACTGTTTTACCTTTTAAGTTGTGTTTTCTGCAAATAGCCTTACAAACTTTCCTTCTTAACAGGAGAAGACTATTGATCCAACAAAGCAAATAA
>NC_027751.1:32858064-32858407 GCF_000695525.1 Brassica oleracea var. oleracea
TATAATAACCAACAGCAAATGAATTATTTATGAATTTCCTATCTCAACTAAAGAACTTCTCTAAGTATGCATATATTAAGTTGGCTAATTTTATATGCCATAAATCAACTTCGCAATCTTGCATACTCACTGTAAAACATCAAATTCTTCTAATAACAATGAAATAATGTCCGCTAGCGTGGATAGACCACCAGAAACAAAGTCATTTTTTTATTGAAAATAAACTAAATATTTACAAATTTGTATAGAGATTTAAAATAATTTAGCAGAAAAAGGTTGAACGATTTTTCTATATGATCTCAAACCTGTTAACGATATGAGATCTTAACCATTTTAATTGTCT
>NC_027751.1:32858477-32861057 GCF_000695525.1 Brassica oleracea var. oleracea
CTAATATTTTTGACATCACCATTAAAGACAAGGAGAGGCATTATGATTTTCTTTAAACGTTTTTTGTAATGTTCTTATCTCTAATCACTAGTCTTTGTCCATGTAAAATAGCTAACGTGTATGAATCATGGATATGTAAAAGGCTAAGCATTCTCTCCAAAAGTAGCACTAAATTAAGTTGTTGATTCTGATTCCCTTTAATGATATTGACTCTGAAGAATTTTTCTGTGAAGCTGTTGAATCCACCTTGCTTACGACTGGAACCGGGGACTCTACCATTGGATTTGCATATTAACAATCATATATCCGTAATGAAAAATATAAATGTAACACATCCCGCCCGTAGGACGGACCGACCCTAGTAATCTTATACAATAAAGTTGTCTTGTCACTCTTCTTAGGCCTCCAGGAGGGGGCAAAGGAGGACACCTGTCCTATTCTCTATAACTATTTCGAAATGTTTCAACGCTACTATGTTATTGGGCTAACTTTAAATCTGGTTAATGGAATGGTTTATAAAAATCTTTAGAAAATAGACCCATGTTTTATTAGGGTTTTGTATGTTTTCTCTGTTGAGGATTCAGAGTATAATCAGCTTGACTCTTCGGATCTCACCTCCTTCGATAACGGCTTCACTCCGATTGTGGATACGTTAATATAAGCATTTACGCGTTTATCATCACTCGTCCCACTCTCTCGCATTTAAGCGGCATTAGCATCCTCCAACGTAAAGCTCTGTATATAAATGGGATCGTCTCCTGCAATGACAGATCCACCACTGTGAAATCTCGAAGGTTACTCTCTGTCAAGCATCAACTCCAACTATGGCATCTTCTATGTCAATCTCGCCAAGGTACACACTTTTGGCTATGGAACTCAACGTCTAAGCTTTATGTTTCTGGACTCTAAAATCTGTCTTACTCTTATTCACTCAGTAGGCTCAATTTTTATCTGGAGATCTCTGTGTTTTATTTATGTCATGCCAAAGATTTTCGCTTTGGTTGTTGTAGTTATTACTTGGGTATTGTCAGAGATTGATGTAACTTGGTATTATTTCAGAAGTATATGCAGCAGGACAATGATGTTGAACTGTCTTCCCTTGAAATGGGTATGCATGTTATCTCTCTTTCCTTTACATTTTTAAAAATGACAGTCCAAACCAGTCCGGAAGTAAGTTTTTTTGGGCCAAACCCGCAGTCAATTTTTTCAATTGCCATCTCTAGCAATGGCTATTGGACTGGTTGAAGCAAACAAACATATGCGATGAGTTCTCAGGTCACTTATGGACTGGGGTCTTACTCTCGCTGCAATGAAAAGTTCTGTGCTTTATTTTACACTAGGAATTGAGTATAGGAGTTGTTAAGCTGTGTCTTTCTTCTTCTGTAAACCATTTCAGGAAAAGGCTGCGTCTTCACCTATGACGCAGTGGGATCATATGAGAAGGTTGGATACAGTGCTCAAGGTTCTGGTTCTACTCTCATTATGCCTTCCTTGACGATCAGCTCAAGTGTCCCAGCCCGCTTCTGCTTCCTGCCCAGGTTTGTTTTGTGCTTGGCCTTTTAATCAGTTTAAGCACATAATGAATCATTTCAAGTTGCTTATTTTTCCGTCTTTTGCCTATGTAGGATACTATCACACCCCTTTCTGAACCTGAAGCAGTTGACTTGGTTAACACTGTCTTCGCTTCTGCCACTGAGAGGGATATCTACACTGTACGTTTCTCCCCAGTTGTGTCTGACTAATGGCTCGTCTATAGCTGACTAATGCTTTGTGGATTGTTTTGTTTGGAACAGGGATACAAGCTTGAGATCATGATTCTCAAGCCGGATGACATCAGGACCGAAGTCATGGAATTGAGGAAAGACTAAGCGAGTGTTGGGAACACCTCTATTTTTTATTCGCTTCTCAACACTAGACTCCCTCTGTTTACTTGAACAGTGTTTTGAAGTTTCCTTGTGTGTTAACTGATTCTCCTTCTCTTATTTATGACAAAAGTTCTTTTGGAAGTTCTTTATAGTGTCTGAATTCAACATATTATATAATATATAAACTGAAGGTTTTTTTTTTACTCTAAACTCTGTTTGGGGAAGCATGATTTGTTCCTCTTTTAGATCATGACTTCAAGGTGTAATATTAAGGATGACTTAAGGGGGTCGCCCTGTGCCGAAAGCTACGGTGGTTTTTTACCAGCAGATTATGCTTGTCATACGTCCCATTCTTGATTTTATCAGTTTTGATTTTCTATGGTTTTGATCTTGCAGATTGTGTTTGACATAGAACTAGAATCAGCATGCTGAATCAACACAGCAAAAGCTGCAACAATTTGAGTATCATAGAGTCCATCTCATTTTCTCTAAAGTTTCTTAATGTCATGACAAAACATCTTCAAAGAACGACGCGTTGATTGAAAAGATGGAATCTAAACCTGAAAATTGAGTTTGTGAACTAAGCGAGCTTTGTTGTATATATTTTTGTTTATCTGTAAATTTGATTCATACCATATAGACAAATGTTTTTCCTTGAGATTCATCTACTAATAATGTTGGTTATTTTTTACCAATTTATTTCCCTATCAAGAAT
>NC_027751.1:32861157-32861491 GCF_000695525.1 Brassica oleracea var. oleracea
TTCACGGGGAATACGAAACAAGGGACGAAAGAATGGGGGCATACCTCAAGGTCGTCCTAAACCTCACAAACCAGTTTGACAAGTTCGAGCTAACGAGGATCCCACGAGGAGAGAACTCCTCAGCAGACGCGCTCGCCGCATTAGCTTCCACATCCGACCCTCTCGTAAAACGAATTATACCCGTGGAAGGAATCGAGAAGCCAAGTATCGACATAGCTACCAAGGCTGAGATGGATAGCAAACCAAAGGAAAAAATAGAGGATAACAGCCTCCCGACGGTAGCTACCCAAGTTTTCACGACATTCTGGTTCCCGAAAACTAGAACACGCAGCTT
>NC_027751.1:32864524-32886379 GCF_000695525.1 Brassica oleracea var. oleracea
AACTTTTGTACTAGATTAAAAGCATTACGTATTCTTTAATCATCACAAGATATATTCCTGTGTATTCATCATCTTTCAACTCATCAATAAAATCATATTCATTCTTCAAGTTTATTTACGGGATTCAGCCCACGATTCTCATTCATCTCTCTTGACCTAACCTAAATCTAAGAAGTGAAACCTTGTCTCTCACACTTTCTACAATCAATTTCACAAAACAAATATGATATGACTACTGAAATTAATGACATGTATTATAGCTTAATATGACATGGACAATTGCATTTAATGTTAATTTATATTTTTGGTAAACTTTTTAAAATATGGTAATAACACATATATTACATTTAATCTCAATTTATATTTTTGAAATTTTTTTTAGAATATGAGAATAACTCATAAGTTATCATTAAAATAAATATATTCAAATATGACATTATAAATTTCGAAATATAATTTAATTAAATATTTTTAAATTATACAATTTTATTACTAAATTTTTCAAAAATGTATACACTTTTTTTAGAAAATTATAAAAATTTAGTCGTAAAATCATTATTTTCTTATATATCTACAAATTTTATAAATATTGTTTAATTTTAATTTTTGGTAATTATGCAACTTTTACAGATTTATTTAATATATTTAATTAAAATAAATAGATAGAAAATCTATCTAAGATTATAATTTCAAATATACATGCATATTCTTAAATATAATTTTTATGTTTAATTAAATCACATTTATATTAAAATATTGATACGAAAAAAAAATTACAATATTAATAAAAATTTATTTTAAAATATAATTTATATTTATTTATTAAAAAATATTTTAAATTTTTTTACTGCACATGGTGCAGGAAGACACCTGGTAAAAATGTAATAGTAATGAATAATCTTTATTTAGGGGATAAGGAAAAATCATTCAAAAATACTCATGTAATAATGGGTATCCTGTTATCGATTAAGCATAGTAGTTTACGCTTTAAATGCAGTAAATATATATAGATTTAGCATTAATTAGTTTGAAATCGATTTAGATATCTGTTGTTTTAATTGACAAAAGAAAATGCTTGAAGTTAGGATTAGGAAGTTTTCAATGGCATTACAATGTAATTAAAAAGATATTTTAAGGGTAAATTTATATTTGTAACTCAATTTTATAATATAGATGATGTTAGGCAAAGAAATGATTAGTATTTTAATTTTTGGTCTCATAATGCATGTAGTACTAAAAAAATTTAAATATAGTTATATTAAAATAATGAAATTATCAATATCTATTTTTCTTTCATAAACTTTAAATTTATGAAATAGTAAGATAATTAAGTATTATATTTATCGAGTAAATAAAATAAATATTATCATTATCTCAATTCAATTCCTTTTTAATACAATTATCAGTCAAAATTTAAATTTACATTGTTAATTGCTTAAATGTTATTTTTTTTTAAAGTATTTTGATGCATGTTATTTGTTTAAAGAGACAAAGAGGATTAAAAGAGGTAAATATTCACTTTCTTACACTATTTTATTGCCTGAAATATTTGATAATAGTTACATTTCCATAGTTTTATAGATTACATTGATGTTTAAAAGACAAAAATAAAACTAAAAAGTCGGAAAGATAAAAATGAGGAAGAATATGAAAAATAATTTATCATATTAGTCTTTAAATTATATATCTGCAAGAGGGTTATGTTCGCATGCACAGATAAAGAACGTAGTTTTTTATTATAATTTGTGTCGTCAAATATAAGTTCTAATATTATGTGTGCAAGTGATTTTTAATCAATAATTTATAGATTGTAAATACTTGATGAATTAAATACATATTTTTCTCTAAGTATAAAGTTATTTTTATATGATGATTTTGTTAAATATTTTTTAAATTTAGTAATATAAATTTGTAAGCTTTAAGGGTCGACGTGTAATGATAAGGACGCATATGATTGGCCAGTCGGCGTGTAAGATCGTCCACGTGGCGCATTCTTAAGAAGGAAGCAGCGAATACAAAATTGGCAATGTATTTGTATTGTACTCGCGATGACCAAAGTCTTGGAATACTCTCTCCGCCTTAATATTTCAAATTTGGCCGGCCTCTTCACTTTCTCCTTCTCTCTTCCTTTACGGACCCAAATCTAACTCTCTTTTGTCTCTCTCTCCTTCTGTCTCTGTGTTCGAGATTCAGTTGAGATGATTTCCTTTGTTGGTAGAGCTCTGTTCGTCTCCGTCTTTCTTCTCTCCGCATGGCAAGAGTATGCAATTTTCTTCCACTCCTAGATCTGCTCTTGTTACTCTCATTTCAAAATCTGCTTTTGTATTCTTGAGAGAAAAAAAAATCAAAATCTGTGTCTAATATATCAAAAGAATAAATAAATTATGGCTATCTAGACATGAATCATAGCTGAGTTAGTTTTGGGGAAAGTAGAAGAATGTTGTAAAGAAAACATATGGATTGTTGATGGTGTTGGATTTATTTATGATTTTTTTTTCTTAATTAGCTCCAAAGATTTGCTCTTTCTCTAATAGTTGAATTGATCTTTTCATATTTCAGTTGACTCTCTTCGCTTCGGTTCTATTTAATTAACCTCTTCTTTCTCTGGAGCAGGTTCAATGAATTTGGGGATAATGGAGGCCGAGCAGCTAAATCTCTAAGACCAAAGTTCAATGCTTTTGTTAGTCACGTAACAACTCATACTGGCCAGCAATTGCCACCGGTCGATGTAAGTGCCTTCTTCATGTCTAGTCAACAACAACCAAAAAATTTAATCTCTGATTGAGTCTTGTTGTTTTCTTTGCAGACGAAGCTTCTTGTTGCTGCTGCTATAGCCTTAAAGGGTATTGGTGGACTTTTGTTCGTTTCTGGCAGCTCCTTGGGAGCATATCTCCTAGTATGTAGCAACTGTTCCTTTATTGAAATATTAGTATATTTTTCATCGGTTTTATCTTAAATGAAGAGAAAAAACATGTTTTAACGCTACGAAATATGGTTGCAGCTTCTTCATCAAGCTGTTGCCACCCCGATTCTTTACGATTTCTACAACTACGATGTTGAGAGAAAGGAATTTAGCCAACTGTTTTCCAAGTTTACTCAGGTTAGCAAACTTGGTTTCTGAAACAAATATGTTAGTTCCATATTCAATCTTTTATCATGCATGATCTGAGACTTTTCTATTATGTGTTCTTAATTTGACTCTTCAGAGCGTGGCACTCGTTGGTGCACTACTCTTCTTTATTGGAATGAAGAACTCGAGGAGACATGGTAGGCAACTCCGGAGGAAGGCTCCAAAAGCTAAAGCAAACTGAAGATAGAGGAATGTTTTCATCGTTTTCTCTTTTTCAGCTTTTGTAGCACAATCTGTTCTGTATTTTGAGATTTCTGTTTTGGAATCCAGACATCGGTTTAAAGATGTATGCGATGAGGCAAAAATCTGCAAATCATTTTTGCTTTATTATATTGACACTTTTTCACACTTTCGGTTCTCTTAGAGAGAGACCATTTCATTTTCGGATTTAGACTAAATTAATGTGACTCATGCTTTTGGTTGTGGAATTGCCATCAGCTCAACAACCTCATGAAAATTCATTCGCTTGCTGAAAATTCGCTGCACAGTTCCATTCACAGAGCCTCCTTTTCAGGACTACTAACCCACAAACTGGCAAGTAATAATATGAATTTGCAATAGAATTTTGTAAAACCAACAAGCTCTCGTAGCTCAGTTGGTTAGAGCACCCGTTTAGTAAGCGGGAGTTCTCGAGTCTTTTTGATCCCCCCCCCCCCCCTAAGTTTTCACAACAAGCGTCACAGTCAAAAAAATCCACAAGAAACCACAAGTTTCTGGAGTTTATGTGCATTTTATTGAAATACAACCCAAGACAAAGAGTAAAGCTTTTACACTTGCCAAACGGAAGAATCCTAAAACCAAGTGGATTAGATATCTCTCTAAATTCTCAAGTACCAAACATAATATGTAATGTAATGGAGAGTTTAAGCAGCAGGAGGCCTGAGTTCTTGATCACGAGAGGTATCACGAACGGATTGAGGCAAGTAATGCCACATTGGCATGTAACCATAGCTCGGATAAACAGCCATCTTGTTCTGATTAAATGGCGCTGGAATCTGAGGCATGAACCCTGTAGATGGAACCATCATAGACTTCAACTGTTGTTCCGTCTTCTCCTTCTCCGCCTTCAAGGCTTGCTTCTCCTCCCTCAGCTCATTCTTCTCAGCCTATAAGTCAAAACCAAATCTTTACTCTCGTTCCATAGACTAAGGTTCTTGGAATTGAGGAGAAAGTGAACCAACCTTGAGACTCTTGATCTCTTCTAAGAGCTTCTGATTAGTTTCTTCAAGCTCATGAGCTTCATCTCTGAGTTGATTCAAGACACGGATCGCATCATCGAGTATAGCCGGTTTATCGGTCTTCGGAGTCCTCCCAGGCTCTAAAACGGAGCTCAAATCCATGAACCTAAAGACACAAACCCAGTTTTAGACAATTCAAACTACAAAATTAATAAGTTTTAAACAAATTGTACTTGTCATTTAGCTTCTCCCTCCTCAATCTCTCACGACAAGCTTTGGTTCCTCCTGGTCTGACACAAGATCCAGTCCTTCCCCTATCAACACCCACCACAGATTCTTATCAAACACAATCAAGATCACACAAAGTTTGGATTTTTAAAAAGCTTACCGCTTTCTGGAGCATTCCTCATCTACATGTTCTTGTTCTTGCTTAACAGCTCCACCAGATGAGCTAGAGTTAACAACTACTTCATCTTCCTGCACAGTTCCACAATCATTTGGCCCACCAAAGTTACGAAACTGCCCTGGCTCTTGCGTTAAAACTCCACCGTACGATGTCAAATCTCCAATGCTGAAAACTTGTTCTGGGTCGCTCTGTAGATTGACACCGTATGACCCAAAATCTGGGAAGGTACCTGCTTGATCAGGCTGCAAATCTACACCAAACTGTGTGTAATCATCGAGTTCTGCTCCATTTCTGCTGAAACAGACATCTCTCTCATTCATCAAATGAGAAATGGAATCATCAAATCAACAAATCAATTTAACAGCTTAAACCGAATCAACAACGTTGTTAAACAATAAAAAAAAAATAGATTCGGGTTCGTCAAATTAACATCAAAATACACAATTAATCTCCTACAAATAGGGAAAAACATCATCTCACATAAATTGAATTGATCATCTGAGAAATAAAAAGCCTGGGTATTTATTTTACAAGCAAATTTCGATAAATCAAAATAGAAAACAACAGAATCGATAAAAAAAAAAGAGATAAAGGAAGAACCTTTGATCGAAGCAAAAGAAATCAGAGACGAAATCTTCATCGTCAAGAGAAGGATACATCTGAATCTCAGGAACACAGATTTGAAGATTTGGGAATGCTTCGAGAGAGATGGACGCCAATGTCGGAGGAAAATTATAATTATTACAGATTAAAAAAATCGAGTGATGCCAAGGAGATGATGATAAGAATGGTGGGAACAATATTCTACGATTTGATATTAGTGGAAAATTAAAGGAAGGATTATTTATTTATTTTTAACTTAAAATTCTTATTCGGGAAAAGACAAATCGCGTCCAAAGAGTATTGAATCGGAATCAAAACGATATGTCTATCTTAATGACTGGATGTGGGGCTATTATCAGCCGGTATTTTGGAATTTGTTGCCATTTGCACTTTTTCTTGTTAATTTTTGCTTTTCTTACTTCGATTTAATTGACTGTTACAGACCGCGACACCCGATTAGAATAAGCGATGTTCAACTTTTGTGATAACCAAATCAACTCAGTCATCAAACTTCACAGACAAACATTGACATATCCCAAAATGAATTGATTAATACTGAGAATGGAGAAAACGGATAAGCGTTGCGGATCCATCCTGCTGATCAAACGTTTCGAGTGGTACAAGCGTGGATCAAACTGATATAGTGGTTGAAAACATATGTTTGAATGATACAAATAGATAAAGTGGCCTAAAATACTGTACAAGTTTAAATTAATATATATATAAAATTATAATACTATTTATTTCATAATTAAAATAGTTATTTTAAAAATATTTTTATAAAAAAATAATAAATTATTCACAATATAATATTTTTTCCGTTTCATATTGTAAGTAGTTTTAGGGAAATGTTTTTGTTTCAAAATATAAGTAGTTTTCGTATTTCTAGGTAACTTTTACATTTATTGAATACAGTGTGACCAATCAAATTAAATAGACTTATTTTTTATTGGTTAAATTATATCTAATCTATTTATTATAAAATACTTATATTATGAAACGGATGGAGTATAAATTAAGGGGATTTGCCAAAAATACCATTTTTCTTGTACCCTATTTCATTTCTACTTTAACCAACTTTACCATTAAAATTTTAATAAGCAAAAAGCTTTTATACTCCTAACTAATTAAACCTAAAACTATTCTTTTCTTCCCCAAGATTTCTTCAAATCTCAGATCCAAAATGAACGATACCAGTGATCAAATCCGACGAATCAGACGATGTTGACGAGTTCTCCGGCAAAAATTCTGACTAGTTGTACGGCGAGATCCGACGACGCTGATGAGCTCAAACGAACAAGACGAGTTCCCGGCGAGATTTACAAACGCTGAAGAGTTTCCGACGAGATCTGACTACGAGTTTTCCGGCGAGATCTGACGATGACGAGTTCTCCGACGAAGCTGGCAGACTCTACAAGCTCAGACGAACGAGGCGATCTCTTTCCCTACGCCTAAGAAACGCTAACAAAGGTAAGATGTTAATTAGGAATGTCAAACAGGTTGATCTGTCCCATCCTACCCCGTACCGCAGTGGGTTCGTCTTCGAGCGGGTCAGGCCCACGCGGGCTGCGGTCCTCAAAATGGCTGACCAAACCCATACCGCAAAACATGTAGGCCTTTGCGGATCGGCCCGCGAGACATAGAATTACAAACGGACATATGGCTCCTGAACGCTTCAAGACATGATTCAGGACGCTTCATCAGTTTCATGATGTATCAGTTAGTGAGTTTAGTCAAGGATTGAACTGGATAAGGCAATACACTTGTTAGTTCAACAAGCGACAAAAAGATGAAGATTTCTCTTCTTCACCATCAACTTCATCTTCTGCAAATAAGAATAATAGAAGTCATTTAAAGATATATTGAAACCTAAAACTCTAAAATGTATGATAATGTGAACAAATACATATATGCAAAACTATGAAGAACCCATTGCGGGAACTAGATCTTCTTCTTCGGTGGAAAGTGAGTTTTCAAACTTCTTATGATGACTCGAAGAAGCTCCATCGGTGCAGATTGAAGGCGCTTGGGAGACCGGAAGCATCATCGACCCTGAACCCACCATCACCGGAGCTACATAACGTTGAATCGCCTTCTCTCTGTCTCTCTCTCTCTCTATGTTTTAGGTGAAAGCATAAATGGGGACTTAGGGTTGCGGGTCTTTAAAATCTCGCAGATTAACCAGTAGCCCATCCCGCTTTCGACCCGTCCCGTTTTTGACTCGTCCCGCGAGGCCCGCAATTTTGCGGGCTTACCAAATGGAGGCCCAATCCCGCTCCGCAGCAAGCTTTTACGGGACAAGCCCGCTGTCCAGATCCTTGATTGCCACCCCTAAGGATAATAGATGGTGATTTTCGTCTCTTTCTGTAATTGTAGCTTGGTTTATCAAAATCGATCTGTTTCTGGAAAAGAAGACCAAAATTTTTTCATGAAGTTTTCAAATCTCAAATTTATAAGACCTTATAAATTGGGTCCATCTTACTGTTGATTTGTTAGTAATCAAAAGACATAGAGCTTAACATATATTTAATTACTAACCTAAGAGTAAGACTATTCCATGATTACTTCTTTTCTTGGTTGATCTGGTAATGTTGCAGGGAATTACAAAGGTGTGCTGTGAGCTTTTGGATTTAAAGGATGCTGTGGAGAATATGTGTGGTGATATGCATATCAAGTACCTCACCTTCTTGAGGTAATACAATGCTACTATTTGTAGTTTGACTAGCAAGGTTTAGTATGTGCAATATATGAGGTGGAAGGTTATTGTTTTGGTAATGTAACGTTCTGTTTGGTACTTTATGAGATTCATTTTTTATATCTTCTTTTGTGTATAATATCTAAAGAAACAGTGGAGATGGAGCATGAGTTTGTTGAGTTACGAAAGCATATTATTTTTGAATCTTGTTTTTGGAAGTGAGTGCTGATGCATAGGAATAATATGTGATAGGCTTGCGTTCAGATTTTGAAGATCGACGAGGTTGGTGAGCTGTTTGAAGAAGCAAGAGGGACTCTGAACAAGAACGTGGTTTGTGCGATCAACGAATTACATATTTATACCGCTTTATAAAAGTTGCAGAGTTGACTTCTTAACACATTCTTCTCTCTCATCTTCTTCAGACATCTCTTAATGAGGATGTTGTTGCGTCCAAGGGCTCGGACCATACTTGTAGATGGAGATCTTAGGGAGGGCGAGCCGCTGATTCCACTTCCTTCATTTGAGATCTTGGTGCTTCTCACATTCTCTTCTCCATCCACAGGAGTTAAGGTAAGTAGTAGTATTTATAAAACTAAACCTTGAAATGAGCTTGTTTGATTCTGATCACAAGCATGGTCTCTGTACAGTCTACAGAGAAGGTTGAGGCATTATATCCCTTGCTGAAGGACGTGGCTTTTTCACCAGATATGCCTTTTGTGTTGATTGTCTTTTTGAGGGACTTTAGAAAAATTAACTTGTAAGCCATTATAAATCAGTTTATAAACGTTTATAAATCATTTTTGAGTTCCTTATACTTATTCTGCCTAGCATTCCTCACAAGACTTCTCAAGTTCACACATTTATATGTTTTTATAGACATATGATATCAACTCTTGTTTAAAAACTTCTTTATACAGACTTATAAATTGTCCAGTTATACTTTTAACAATATCCTGAAATCCAGATTTATAAAAAATTATAATTCTGTAAAAAAGCAGTGTTCACTATCCGAAAATCTTAATCTTAACCAGAATTATTCAAATAACAAGTCCAACTAAGCCTTTTTTGCTTTTTGGATAACAGAAGGAAACAAATCCTAAAATTACTTGAACTCTTGTTTAAAAACTTTTTTATAAAGACTTATAAATCGTTAAGTTCTACTTTCGGCAATATAATTGTATAAGTCTCTACAAATCTCTAATTTATAATTTTATAAACCCCTATAAAACTACATTTATAATATTTTATAAAACACTTCACATTATTGACAAAGACACCGATTGGATAATCACTTTTGGATTGTCTACTGGTTCTGTTCCAACTTCATAAATCCTCAGAGGCAATCTCAAAGATGTGCAAAATTCATTGCTATCTAACTGCAAGACGAAATAAAAAGATGATGTTAACTTTTAATCATGGTCTAAAGATACCTTATCCAATCATAATGTTCATGTATTTCGATAACAGCTTTACAAATAATATATGATAATAAAAGACGAGACTTCTCAAATTCACACATTTATATGTTTTTTATAGACATATATGATCAACTCTTGTTTACAACCTTTATTTATAAAACATTGTATTGCATTGAGTTGTACTATCGACAATATCCTAAAACCCAGATTTATAAAAGGTTATAATTCTTTAAAATGCAATGTTCACTATCGGAAAATCTTTCTCCTAACCATAACTATTCAAATGACAAGTCTAAATCAACCTTATTTGTTTTTTGGATAACAGAGGAACGAAAATCTTAAAATTACTTGAACCCAGATTTATGAAGGTTTATAATTTTTCGAAAATTCAATGTTTACTATCCAAACTCTTTCCCTTAGATCGACATGTTCTAAACCTACCTTCGTTGATTTTCTTCGATAACAGAAAGAACAAATCCAAAAAATTACTTGAATCAAACAAAAAATACACAAATTAGAAACGTACCAGTATGAATCGTGGAGAGGAGGTAACATCTTTGAGGTTTTAATTGTGATTCTTGTAATATCTTGTCGCCGGCTGCGTGAGAGAGAGTGACGATGGAACTCGGCGGAGACGAGACGGATCTCGACGGGGACGACAACGACGATGGAGACGACGATCACAATACCTTTATTTAACCAATTTATAAAGACTTATAAATAATTATAAACTCTTATTGATGGGTATATTTTTATAAGAGTTTATAAATGATACACAATACCTTTTAAATTTTTACAAAGGAAATACCATTTTAGATACACATAACATTTTATAAATTGATTTATAAGAGTTTATAAACTGATTTATTATTAATAAAGGCTTATAAATGATTTCTAAATCTGCATAAATAATTTATAAACATTTATAAATTATTTATAATCCTTATAAAACCTTATAGACTGATTTTATAAATTCTTATAAATGAATTATACTTTAATAATATATTTCTAAATATGTGTGTTTTTTTATAACATTGTTGCTATTTCGGTTGTGGTTAACTCCACTGCTCTCAACACCAAGGCCCCTGAGAAAGTCGTCTTTCATCTTGTCACCAATGCGATGAAGTCATGGTTTGCTATGAACATGGACAACCTCAGAGGAGTCACTGCTGAGGTTCAGAAGTTTGAGTATTTCAAATGGCTTAATGCTTCTTATGTCCCCGTCCTCAAGCAGCTCCAAGACTCCAATATGCAAAGCTACTATTTCTCTGGAAACAACGACGATGGCCGCGCACCGATCAAGTTCAGAAACCCCAAGTATCTCTCAATGCTCAATCATCTCAATGCTCAATTATACCTTTTTACAAGGCCTTATAAAAGAAACTGTAAAAGAATGGTGTTCTTTAATAAGCAAAGAAATGGTGGAAAGTTGGTTAATTTGGTGAATATCATGTGGTTTCAGAGAAAAATGTAAGTTTATATGTTTATCTTTGCTTTGGTAGTTACATTTAACATGATCTAAATATAGACCCTTTTAAATAGTTTTATAAACCTTTATAAATAGTTATATAAATATTTATATGTGTTTTATAAACTTCGTAGATGGTTGATATAAGGTTTTATAAGCTCTTATAAAATTTATAAATGGTTCATAAATGGTTTTATAAACTCTTATAAATGATTTATGTACAAAACTATTTCATATATCCATATGATTGGTTTTATAAACCCTTATAAACATACATGAATAGTTTTATCCTGAGAACCAGACTGAAGGTTAATGAACCGAGAGACCAGTAGCTTCGAGATTCCACTTATAGCTGCTTCCATCTCATTTGGTTCCCTTGACCATCTCAATCCACAGTACTCGCCTGCTGCAACTTGCGTCTTCTTCGACGTAGCAAGAACTTTCTCCAAATCCAACTGTGATATTGGCCTAGGTACCTGACAAACAAAATGATAGCAACTCACAACATCAACACTCTTGCAAATTTGGTGAATGCAACAGCATTGAACATTTTCATATGAAACTTAGAGGATATGGTCTCCATTTTCTCTCTTCCTCTAGGATTTCTCTGATAGGAAAGTAAGCTGCTTTCTTGCAGAGCTCAAAGATGTACGATCCGGTGTAGCCTTCGCACAGACGAGCTAAGTGATCGTAGTCAATATCGGGCTCCACCCTCTCTCCTTTCAGCGTCACTTTCAATATCTCAGCTCTCTCCTTACGTTCAGGCATTCCAATCTCAAAGGCTTGAGGAAGACGCCTCATTATTGCTTCATCAAGCTCTGATGGTCTGTTTGTTGCAGCAAGTACCATCACCCTCGCATTCGCTACAAAGCAACCATTATACTCATTTAAAAACTACTGTATCCAAGTAGAACGTGCTCTAGACTGCACTAGAGTGGGCTGAAAGGTGAAGGATTCAACTTACGATCAGTAGAAAATCTATCCCATAAAGCCATAAACTCAGTCTTCATGATCTATTGAACGGGGCTGGTGATATAGGATAATATAAGCAACAGTTTAATGTTCATGTATTTCAACAACAATCTTACAGAGAATATAGGATAATACAAGCAACACTTTTCGAGCTCACACATCTTAAAATTACTTAAACCCAGATTTATAAAGGGTTATAATTTTTTGAAAACTCTATATTCACTATCGACACTCTTTCTCTTAAATCTAACTAGGGAAATGAAAATTTCTGAACCAACCATCTTTCATTTTTTTGATAATAAAAAGAAGAAAATAAAAAATAACTTGGAACAAACAAAAAATACCCAAATTGGAAGCATACTTGTTGAGAATTTGGAAGAGGAGCCGACATTTTGAATCGTGTAGTGTGATTGCTCTTGTCGCCTGAGAGAGATGATCTCGAACTCGTCATCACCGGATGATCTTTCCAGAGAGACATCGTGACACATGAGAGAGAAGAACTTATCTCGTTGCCGTCTCAAGCACCGCCATCGCGAGAATTTTGGAGCTTTTGAATATCGGCTCTCTGAAATCCTTCTGTTGTCGGCTGCTTGAGAGAGATGACGGATCTCGTTTGAGAGAGACGATGGGTTTCGACGGATGAGAGAGATGATGGATCTCGACGGGGAGAGAGAGAAGAAGTTGTGTTGAAATTAGGTGATGGTAGTATAGTCTTTTACACATTAATGAATGTGGTATTTGTGAAAATGTCCATTGATTGGTGGTATACATGATTAGTGGTACCCAAAAAAGTGTATAAGTAAAATTTCCCCATAAATTAAACATATATATTATTCTTTTGAGTTTGAAAATTAGATATGTATATGATTTTGGATGATTTTAAAATAACTATATTTTGATAAAAAGTCGTGTAAAATATATTTTTTATTATTTTTCAAGGAATTAATTTTTATTTACTTTTTAATAAAATTTCATTATTTCTAAAAATAGTTATTTTGAATTCGATTGAATATTATAAATAAATAAATATATTGCCTTAACTAATTCAAACTATCTCTTCACTAAATATTTTTGAATATAATAT
Source organism: Brassica oleracea var. oleracea (assembly GCF_000695525.1). NCBI lineage: Eukaryota > Viridiplantae > Streptophyta > Magnoliopsida > Brassicales > Brassicaceae > Brassica > Brassica oleracea. Next base: position 32,877,479 of record NC_027751.1, read on the forward strand.
ATAAACTATTATAGATATCAACTATATATAAATATCAATGTGTAAATTTTATATTGGTGTGAAGTATTGATTTAGTATATTTAGTATTATGAAAATATTATTTACTTAAGTGTATTAATTTAGTATTGTTATTATTATTTTTAATTGGATATAAGTAATTATATCAAGATAATGAACTATCTAATAACAGCATACAATTATTTAATGTTTAAAAATTATATACAGTACAAGGATAAACTAAACTACCTGTAAACATGGGGTAGATGAAATACTTCACTTGTGGTCCAAAAATTAAGAACAAACAATAAAGTTTTTTTTATTGAATAGTGAAAAAAGAGTGGATGATTTTTTTTTTGTCACAAACCAACTTCATTCATTTACTTAGTTTGGTGGGGGAATTAAATCATCCACAACCACCCCGTGTTCAAACAAAGACAAAGCATTCTTTGCTATCACATCTGCATCCATGTTTTTTAGACGAGAAATCCATTTGAAGGCAACAATCTCAAATGCACCTGACAAGCTTAGAATATCTTCCACAATACCATACAGCTCCAATGGCGCTTCTTCCCCGTTGATGAACTTAATCAACTGAGCAGAGTCAGATTCAAATCTCACTGCTTTTCTTCCTTGGGCTTGGCAAGGCAGCAACCGCATCTCGGAGGTCTAGCCCTTCTGCAACTAGCGGCGAAGGGATGAAGCTGACACCTCTCTTCCCCCAACAGCTCTGCTCCGGGTTCGTCACGATCCAGCTCAATCCTGCATCGTGTGTTGTTGCTGACCAAGCGGCATCCGATTAGGCTATCGAGTCAACCTTGAGGGTAAGTTCCAAGGGTTTCCCTAAGGGCCGCTTCTCTACTTGTACATGTGCCACCTCCCACTCCTTAGCTGCACCTATAGCCTGCAATAGTACATCCGCCGGATTCCCAGCAAAATTTTCAAACACATACTTGTTCCTTGCCTTCCACAGAGTCCAAAAGATCCATGGCACTAGAGGAGTAGATATGATTCCTGTTGGAGGTAGGCATTTGAGGGAGTGCATCTCCGACCACTCGGCTCTCAAATCTGTCAATCCTGCTCAAACAGCCCCAAAAAGAAATTGTCGACTGGTTAATCTATGGATATAAGCATAGTCAGTTATTTGTTTCCATTCAAATTAAATTTAATATCATCCTAAATTGTTTCAATAGCAATATATATTAATAGAAACAAAAGTAATTAAATGAATAATATCCTAACATATAAAATCATATTAGAAATAAATCATACCTAGATGCAATATTGCACTTAATATCATTTTCATCTAATTATGCTTTGAAAAATGTATATTATATTGCAAACATGTTTTTTTTTAATATGTGGTTTGATTTGAAATCGCCTCTGGTTAAATTTTGCTGATACGAAATATTAGTAACAACATATTACAATATTATAATTATCTATACAGTTTAGAAGTCGACAATAATGGCTAGCGCCGCTTAGACGATTGGCCAGAACACTTTCTTGAACACCAATATTTTTTTTAATTAACAAAGTTAATAATGAAAAATAATACCAATATCAAATTTTATTCAGTTTTCGGATTTATATATGATATTTTATTATATATTCAGCTTTTGGATTTTATTATAAATTTTATTAACTATATAGTAATTTAAGCAGTTGAGACAAACAAAAAAAAATAGTTACGTGTATCTATTTATATAAAAGAGAGTTTCCTCTCTCCTGGGCGTGCCACGTCAGCATCCACGTCAGAAAATCGAAAGCCCTAGGCGTGACACGTGTCCATGTAATTGAAACTCACTGTTTCATTAAACGAAATATGTACGTGGGTTTTTTTTGTATATGGGCTTTATGAACTTTAAGCCTCTCAACCCTCTCTTCCAGCCCAAAGTAAATCAATCGTAAGCCTCTCAACCCTAGGCATCTTACAGATTTTACGGTTCATGCCACTCTTTCTTCTCCGCCGTTCCAGAGTCTGAGCTGTGGAAGTCGACATGAAGAATCTATTTGTAGGGTTTTGATCGCGTCGTTTGATCTTCGTTTTAACAATCCAAAATGCCTCCGGTTACAGATTCATCGTGTTAACCCCTTTTTAAATCCATCAACCACGATCTATCATTCAATTCGAGTTTCTCTTAGGCAAGGCGGTGTATCTTCAAGTATAAAAAGGTTAGTCTTCATTCCCTTGAAACCATCTTCTCAGTCAAAACAATGCAGTAAACTTATTTTTTTAAATTGATCGAAAAAGTTTAACAGTGTTTTGAAAGAGATAAAGCTTAGGGCTTCAGTTGACATGATTAACTGAAGACGTCTTTTAAATGTGTGCAGTGTTCTTCACTAGGTGATAAACAGAGCATCAGATGGAGGAATACCACCTTTTTATGTGGCTGCTCTGGAGCGACACATAGAGACAGACAGTGCAGTTACTTTTGATGTGGGAGCTTTTCTTGCTCAGATCACTGCCACAATAGATCGTAGAGGTTAATCTTCTAAAGGAGGTGGTTGCTTACCATTTTGATGAAAACAAGAGATAGAGCTTTGAGAGAATGGTTGGTAGAGAAAACTGGAGAAAACATAAACATAAATTTTGGTTCTGGATATCCTAGAGGTATACTATGTTTATTCCTCAAATCTTTTCCTTTTAGTAACTTTTTGTACAGTAATATGTTTGTCATACAATTTAGATCCTGAGACAGAGGCATGGTTAAAGCAACACAAACATTTTGTGTGATCACCTCCTCCACCAAGCGAATGCATATAAGATTATGAATGTGAATGAAAATACCAAACGGTTGGCCTCGGAAAATAAGTTACATGGAATCATTTTTTTTTGTTTGTTGCTCTTCGTTCTCTCAGTCACTTAGCACCTGATAACTAATTTGCGTACAATTATATATTTGAAAAGGTTTCAGCATGATGTCTACCTTATGTCACAATTTTGGTGAGCTACTATTCTACTTTCACATCTGGAAATCATGAATTTCTCAATTTTTAAGGTCATATTTTCCCCATCCGAGTTTAGTTTCTTCTTCCATAATCATGAAAGCTTCTTTTATTAAAAATCTACATCAGCTAATGGTATTTTAAATAGATTGTGTGAGGGTGCAGCAACATCATAGAAGTTTGCTGGAGGGATTTACAAAGACTCAAGTGAGCACACTTGCAGTGAGGGAGAAATTAAAGTTGATGTCATACATTTTAGATTATGATTCCAGAGAAGTAATAGCATTTTCTGTTGCAAATTTTGTGGTGTCTATCACAGACCCGCTCCTTGGATTAATAGTTGCATGCATTCATGTTGACTGATATATCATGGTGAGCCACTGGCCTATTTCTTAGATTCATCATTTGTTAATGAGTACACGTGTTCTTCTATGACAGATGCGAAGTTTGGAGGTCATAGAGAAACACCAGATGAAACAAGAGTGACAAGCATAAAGGAAGAAGACAATTTGTTCCCATCATTTGTGTGTCATTCGTATAATTTAAGAAACAGAGGTGATCTAAGTTTTATTGATAATGAAGCTTTGATGAATAATATTTATATTACTACCATATTTGTCTGTCTTTCTATACAAGATGAATAAAGAAGTGTGTTCAGACAATTATTGAGCACTTACATCCGATAAAAGAAAAATGGTAATCACAATCATCAGTCTCATGTTATATAGAAATCTAAAACTCATTCGAATTATATAACATACCACTGAAAAACTTATTCAAAACAATGCAGGAAAATTGGTGTGCTAATAACACTTATTCCAGTGATAATATTAAAACTTTAAAAGTAAAATTGTAATATAAAAAAGGTTACTAAAAATAAACATATATAAGAGGTTCTTTACCAAAATAGATAAGAGGTCAAGCTAAATACGACAAAGAAGAAGACCAAACTACATTCCCATTTTTAGTGCTTTACTCATTTTTTTATTTCAAAATTATAAATATTTTATAATAATACAAATTGTATGCGAAGGTAAAAAGAATTTTGTGTTCCAAAAAAAAAGAATTTTATGTTCCGAACTTACAGCAAACAACCATATGAAGTTTTTGTAAATATTCTAACAATTTTTTTAAAAAACATATATACAGACTATTCTAAGAATTTTAATAAAAATGAAAATAAATTAGAAAAGATATCATAATTTAATGAGAAATTGCTTAAAATACCGTATTTTAGATACCACACCCAAATTTTAATTATTATTTTTAACAAAACATTATTTGATTTATTTTTAATAATCTATTTTGATTCTACGATATAAGATGTTGATTAACATGTATTTTTCCCTTTAATGGGGGTCAATAGGAGAATTCATGGACCAGCGATACACAAATATATAACCAGCGCTTAGTATCTAATATCTATAATGTCTCATATCTTCATTCTTGGAATATGGATGATGAAAACCAAGAATCTCATAAAAACTAATAATATGTAAAAATGATATTTATAGAGAAATTTAGTTTTCATAACATAAGAATCTCATGAGTGTTTGATTGGTAGAAGATGTGGATTTAATTATTTTGCTTTAGAATATAAGCTAGAAAAGTTTTTGTTGTAGCTACAGATTTTATTGATGTAGATATATATTAATAATTTCCAACCCACTAAATATAAAACTCTAGAAAAAATGATTTCCATAACCAATATTTTTTTCAATTTTAATTTTTGGGCTGTAGTTTTAAATTAATTTTCTTAGAACATGATTGATAAATTTATGTGTTTGTGAAAAAGAAAAGTATAGAAAGCATTCAGAGTAATTACCAATCACCTTTGAAAACTATTGTATGTTTCTCGACGTTTATGAAATTTCAGAAAAATATTCAATAAAAAATTAACTGTTTGCCTTTTATCAAGGTATTTACAAAAAAAAAAAATTATTAGATCCAACATTTTTGAAATCGGAAGAAAATTTTTAACAATCCCATTTTATCTTTCATGTATACTTCTAGAGATTTTGGTGAGAATTTAAACTCTTAGCCACTAATTATAAAATAAAAATTAGCGAATAGGATGCACATAGGAGTTAGGAAATAAAAATTTTAAATGATTGGAATTTCAACCTATTTTTTTACTGTAATAACGTTTTTTAAATAATGTAATTTTAGCATTATTTATGTTTTGCATTCTGATAAGTTAAAATTCATTTAAGTAATTTATATTTTTTTATAGTTTCCAATATATACTACATATTTAAATATGATAACATAATATTTTAATTGAATAAAGAATTTATGAAAATATAAATAATAAAACCAATCTGTTTACATAATAGTAATAGTAAACAAATATAACTAACTTACAAAAGTCTTAAATAATTTCCAAAAATACCAACCTACAATAGTAATAGCAAAAAAAAAACAATTAACCAACCAATCATGGATTCAGAATTATCACAAAAACTACAAAAATACCACCTACACCTATCCACACAATATAATATATTATACGCCGCAACCAACTAATATATATATAAACATAGAAATCATACATGATTAATTTTAACTAACATATATACATAATCCTTCTACGCACCAACATTCTTAAAATCCTTAAATATTATAATACATTTCACTTGAAAAAGTTTTAGAACACATTCAAAAATAAGATACCATTCTATAGTTATATACAACACACGGAAAGTTAATCCCGCGCGTAGCGCGGACAGACCCTTATGTTATAAAAGCTTATGAGTGATGTAAATAGTGAAGTTAATACAACGTATATCAAAACCAAAACAACAAAAAAACATATGATAAAAATGGTTGAATGATTTACTTGTTATAAATACTTTTTAGCGACAAAATATCTAACGGTTTACACGTTTCGAATATCAATTTGTATCTTGATTAAGAATCCCAATGTTATTACAAATGGTGTGTATCAGTTCGACGCCAGGGAATAATCAACCCATATCATCAAAATCGTATATATACATCAACATCGACATAAAGAAGAGTCTATCTTGTCATCTTATGGTCAGTCCTTGTCATCTTATGGTCAGTGGTGGTCACAGTGAAAGAATAAAGGATCCCTAACTTTTTGTAGCTCTTGGAACAATGTAACGTCGTTTTTTGTTTCAAAACACATCTCAAAAAAATTATTCCCCACCGTAAAATTATAATCTTTTGAAGAATCCTCTTATGAAATTATATTGCTCGCTGCCCGTGAAAACGACGCATGTGGAACGCACGACGAAAAATAAACAATTTACTATTTTGTCAACTGTATAAATTATTACACTTGTCTTACTTAAACCATTAGACAACTTGATTGGTTTATCGGCATCGAATGAATTTTATATGCATCTGGCACTAATTATAAAACATGTTCCGATAAATTTGACAACATTCTGACTTTTAGGTTACTAAAACCAGCATTATCGCAGGTTTCTAAGATGGTTTTAGGAAGAAAAGTAGTGCGCGGATTCCACCATTTTAGAAAAAACAGATAACAAAAGTTGTGAAAGAGTGATTGACTTTTGCATGTTTCTTGTGATGTTTGCGGACCCCACATATATGTGACGATCTGCGATTGGTTACCTTTTTTTATTTTTTTTTAATCAGATAAAAAAAAAATTAAGAAACCCAAAAACAAGTTTACCGATAATCCTGCTCTAAACATTCTGACTTTTAGTTTACTAAACTATATGGACCAAGTGTGTGTATTTGACAACGTTCGAAACCATAGTTCTTAACAGTTGCTGTAAATGGACCAAGTGTGTGTGTATATATGTGTGATCATAATTTTAGCATGTTATTTTCCAAGCATTGAACACATGATTTATATGATGTGTGATTGGAAAATATGGAGTAAACGGGAGAAACATCAAAAGGTGAAAATGAGAGAAAAAGTAAAATATGGGAGAGAGGGTAATATAAAATAATATATTTACCTAGCTTGAGTTAGAGTATATGTGTCAGTGCATTTTACCTTCTTTCAACAGTAATTAGAGGAACTAAGGAGGAAAAGAGATTTCACATGATTGGTATATTTTTACAGTAAATAAAAGTAACTATTTTTCATCTTGATTATTTACTCTAAATGTCTTATACACTCAAAGCCGATAAGCAACACTTGAGTGAAAGCAAACTTCACACGATCAAACCTTCGTGCAATACAACACATAAAATACCGGTGTGGGGTTTTAGGAAGGCATTTAACGCTGAAACCAGTACGAATAGTTAAGAAAATGGAAATATATTTTTACTTTAAATTAGTATTATTTTTTCATTTTTCCCTTTTATATGCTAATTTTGGAATGATAGAGTGTTTTAGTACTAATTTAGGGTATATCTTTAAATTTTTACAGTTCAATTTTCTTTAATAGCCATATGTTATAAACCATACTAGATGATAACCCGCGCCTTACGCGGGATGAGAAGATTTAAATAGATTTTTGAATCAATAGGTATTAGAAAGTTAATAGTCTTAGAAAGAAATATTACATGTTATATAATAAGGGGGATTCAACGAAAGTGTGTAAGTCTATATAAATTAAGCTTGGATTTTTTTTAAAAAACTTGTGTATTTGTTTTGTTTAATTGAAGTATATTTCGTGGAAATGAATCCATGAGAGTAAGCAAAAAACTTATATAAAATAAATTATGAAGTAAAGATAAAAACGAAACAAAAGCAATAAAATTATTGTTTTCATAAACTAAATTATAAATATAAAATAAAACGAAACATAAGCAAAATAATACTAAAATATGAAAGAAACAAAATATAATATAGGATACTACTTTACGGATGAGGAGATGTAGGGGGGTTATTGGGCAAAGAATTTAGAGGAGTTATTAAATTTTGAGATTCTTTTGTTATTGGTTTGTGAATTTTTAAAATCTAAATAGAATCTATTGTTATTGGGGTGATGATTTTTAAATTCCACTCAAAATCATTTGTTATTGGAAAAGTTTAGTTTTCATTGATTTTAAAATTCTATTAAAATCTGTTGTTATTAGGATGTAAATTTTCTTTGTTTTTACTCATAGTACTCAACTTTGAGAATATCTTGGAGTTCCTCGAAGTGCTCGAGTATGCGAAGCTGTTGTGCAATCCCAATGGAGTGTAAGGGGACATCGGAGCCGTCAGTTTCATGGCCTGCATTCGCGCATTCAGAGAGAACCAGTTCCACACAACGCTAGAGGAAATGATATTATGTTATGGAAGCACTCTGGTGATGCTTATAAACCGTGCTTCTCTTCTTCAAGAACGTGGGAACAGATCAGAGAAAAAAAACCTAAAGTCTTTTGGGGAAAAAGCGTTTGGTTTGCTCAAGGAGTTCCAAGGTTCTCTTTCATTGTTTGGTTGGCCGTTAAGAACAGATTGGCAACTGGCGATAGAATGAGAGCTTGGGGATTGCAGCAAGGCTGTGTGTTATGTGGAGAACCTGACGAAACCCGGGATCACTTATTTTTCGCTTGCCCGTATTCCTTTACCATATGGGATAAGTTAGCTCATACTTTGGGTGGTAACAGGACGGACCCAGACTGGACTTTCACTTTGCAGTTTGTTGCTGGCAATAACTTGCAGGTCATGGACAAGATCCTTCTCAAAATGGTGTTTCAAACGGTCATTTATCACATCTGGAAAGAAAGAAATGGAAGGAGACATTAGTCCGGGTCTCGCAGTGCTGAACAGGTTATTCGTACTATAGACAAGGCTGTGCGAAATAGAATATCTTCTCTTCGGTACAAGGGAGGGCATATGTATGCTGGATTGATGCAGAGATGGTTTGTGGTTTCGGATAGCAACTAGTTCGTAGTTTCTTCTTCCTGCTTCGAAAACCTTATAATAGCCAACATTAGATTTTTGTAGATGCTACTTTTTCTCATGGTAATAATAAATTTCAAATTTCATCAAAAAAAAAAAAAAAAAAAAAAAAAAAATTT
>NC_027751.1:32886533-32890382 GCF_000695525.1 Brassica oleracea var. oleracea
TAAAATAAAAATTGTAAAAATAGTTTTAAAAAGCACTTTCAAATTTTTTAAAAAAACATTTCAAAATAATAATTCAAAATTTTTTTTACAAAAATTCAAATTTAAAACATAAAAAAATTGTTTAAGAATTGCCTTAATTGAAATGATTTTTTTTCTTTTTTTTCTACCACCATTAATTTGTTACTTTAAAATTTAATAACAATCAATAGAATTCTATACACAAGTAATGAAAATCTATGTAAAAGTATTTGATAAAATTTGTTAAATCTAGTTAACTTGTAAAATCCTCTCAACTATTAAAATCATCAAATTTCACAGAAATTCATATTCCAATAACCCCCCTGTAATCATACGGCCTTGTATTTATATATGCAAGACGCGGGCCGATGGCAATTATAGCTATTTGCCATAATTATTTCCGTAAAATCAATTAAAATTATGTCCAAGGCAAAATATTCACATCCCCTTTATATTCAAAATACTGAATTTTGAAAACTTGCCTTGATCGTTGCTATGCGAATTTATTGGAATAGTATAGGAAACAAACTGAGATTCTAGTCAACTAAATTAAATTCAAAATTAGTCACTGGAGATCAAAAATATGATTATATGATTCGGTTTCGACGATGAATTTCCATTACCAAATTCGGCCAATATTAATGAGTACATATATAACCGGAATTAGTGTTATATTTAGCTTCATATTTCCTAATTTGAAATATTCATACGGCAATCATGCATTGTCACGCAAGTATTGTGTGGTTGACAATGCCTTTATGATCTTTGAAAATTATATTATGGCAATCAATACCATAATTGCCATATTTCCTGATTTATTGCATTGATAAATGGTTATCGACATTGCCAAGGATCTCGAGTATACATTGAATTATCATTGATTATTTTCATATGTGATATAATATATAGTGTGATATATTCGATACATGAAAATGAGATTCCTTAGTATGTTTTATGTAATATAATATATGGTAAGCGGTTTTAAAATGATATAAAACACATTACCAAATAACGGGTTACTTCCTTCGTCCACATTGAGATTGTACGTTACCAAGATATACTATTAAAACATTATGCTAAGCTATAATTAATAAATAATGGCAAAGAATGTAATAAATCTAGTAAAGAGAGGATTTTAAATTAGAGAGTGTGAGAGTAAATATGGTGATGCCACATAGGAAATGGCATTTTGGTTAATAATACATGGGCATAATGTTAGTCTTAAAAAATGTTCCTCTTTTAATATAAAAGGGATTGTGGATGTCCATAATCGAGAGAGAGAGAGAGAGAGAGAGAGAGAGAGAGAGAGAGAGAGACCGGTTAGTGAGAGAGAGAGTCGGCCACCTTATTTCCTTATTTACTTATGATTATGATTTGTACACTTTCCATATTTAGTCTTTTCTTTTCTCTCATGTAATTCCCTATATAAAAAAGGCACACTCCTTATGTTTATGATTAATAAGAATAAGAAACTATTCTCCCAAGTTTCACAACACGTTATCAGCACGATTACTCTGAAACCCTAAAGCTAAAACAAACCCAATGAATCAAACCCTAATCACCTCGGCGAGCCTCCATCCCGATCGCAAGAACATACAATCCCGATCGTGATACATCCCATCCCGTGTTTAGCAACGTCCAGCTCGTTTTCCCGATCAGCAAGCTCGCAACTCGATCTCAGCCTGTTCGCGAGACACAAACTCAGACTGTTCGCGACCTGTCTCAGCTCAGCCGATAGACGATCTCAGTCCGTTCCTGCTCAGCTCGATACTCGATCCGCTCGCGACCCTATAGCAGATCGTTCGTGTTCCCGATCAGCAACGTCCAGCTCGCGTCTCTTCTCATTGGTGGTCCATTCAACCCGACTTGAGGTTAAGGTAATCCTTAAACCCTAATCGAAACCCTAAGGTAATAGATCAAAACCCCAATGAGTAAAATCGAAACTAATGATCATAAGATCAAAACAATAAAACCTTAAAACCCTAATTGAAAATAATGAGTAAATCGATAAACCCTAATCGTGTTTCATATGTTTCAAACCCGAAACCTTAATGGTAAATCGAAACCTTAATAATCTAAATCAAAACCCCAATGATCTAATGTTAAAATTGATTCCCTTAAAACATTAAACTATAATCGCATGTATGCTTATCGTATACTATGCATAAAATCTAAAACCCTAATGCTTGAAACTGAAATCGATGGATTGTCTTTAAATTGACATTGTTTTGATTGCTTGTTTGATTGATTAAAACCGAATGCTTGTTTTGAAATTTGATCACATAGAACCGTTTGCTAGTATTGCTAAACTCATACTCGAATTTGATTGATTAAATTAATGAATCCGATTGTATAATCTTGAGATTGAAACCGACTGTTAGGATAAGTGTTTTCATATGTTCTAGTCTTGATTAAATCCGACCAGCATGTTAAAACCCTAAGAGGTTCATACATTCTCGAATGAACCTCTTAATGCTTTGCTTGATTGGTTGCAATTACACTTAGAAAACCATATGCTAGGATTGTAAACGAATGAACATTGCTTGAACATACCCTGTAGCCGTGAGGCTTGTTTTTGGCCGAGAGGTTTGTCTTGGCCGAGAGGCTTGCTTGCACCATATCTATAAAACCGAATGTACTAATTGCATATAGAAACTGAATTGCTTGAACATATTGATTACATTCACATGAACACATTTTAAAATCTAAATTATAAAACATATGATTCAGATGTCGAAAATCAACAACTTGGATTTTGCTGCCCTAAATCTCTTTGGAGATAATTATTTGCAATGGGCACTTGATGCTAAAATCATCCTGAAATCCAAGGGACTCGGTGAATGTATCACTTAGGCCAATAATGCTAGTGAGAAAGATAGATACAGAGCCATCTTGATCATTCGCCATCATCTAACTGAGAGCCTCAAAGATCAGTATCTGACCATTGAGAATCTGTTAGACCTTTGGACATAATTGAAAGCGAGATATGATCACCAGAGAACGGTGATCTTACCAAAGGCTATGTTTGATTGGAGAAATCTCAGAATCCAGGACTACAAGTCTGTGGATGAGTATAACTCAGCCCTATTTAAGATAGTTTCTAAATTGAAACTGTGTGGTGAGGATATAACGGATAAAGATATGCTTGAGAAAACCTTTTCCACCTTCCACACGAGCAATGTGTTGTTACAACAACAATACCGTGAGAAGGGTTTCACTTATGCTAATCTGATCTCTTGTCTATTGCTCGCTGAGCAAAACAATGAATTGTTGATGAGAAACAGTGAATTGAGACCTCCTGGATCAACCCCATTACCTGAAGCACATCCGGCCGCAGAGGCAAAGAAAGAATCTAACCACGTCCAGAGTGATAGCCAACACGCACTACAAGAAAACAGCGATATTCTGACGGACATTCCGACGGAAAATGAAATCCTCTGAATATACCGAGGAATTTCCGAGGAAATTCCGAGGAAACACAAAGTTGGGTTTCCTCGGAAAAAACCGATGAATTCTGAGGAAATATTATAGCCGTTGGAGAGCCGTTGGGGGATTTTACAAAATTCCGAGGAAATTCCGACGAACTAGTTTTGTCCGTCGGAATTCCGTCGGAATTTCCTCGGTATGTCGGCAGGATTTAAACTCTAAATACAAGCACTCCTCTTCCTCTTCATTCACTTCATATCTTCATCCTCCCTCTTACTCTATTTACACACGAATTTGATTCATAAAAAATATGTCTTCTTCAAATTATTTTCGTTCTTGGATCGATCGACCTCATTTGGATCCGAACACGAGATTGCTTACGGAAGAATACCAACGAGGTATAAC
>NC_027751.1:32894664-32894832 GCF_000695525.1 Brassica oleracea var. oleracea
TGAGAGTTCTAAGGTTTAGATCCAAAAAAGGTCGGGTTTTGCCTTATAATTCTGTTTTCCGAACACGCATCGATCGATGCGTTTTGTTTCTATAACGCATTGATCGATCACATTCTTACGACCCGGGCCATCTTGGTAATCGATCGATGCGTTTTTGTTCTATAACGC
>NC_027751.1:32894932-32897612 GCF_000695525.1 Brassica oleracea var. oleracea
CGACGATTTTTTCCCTCAGAATCCTTGATGTTTTCTTGTAGTGACGGCCGTGGCCGTGGAAGATGGCAAGGGCATGGTCGTGGCCGAAACTCTTTTGGTCGAGGCCGAGGCAACTATAACTCTTATGGCCGTGGCCAAGAAAACTCGTTTGGCCGAGGCCGTGGTACTTCTTTTAAGACACAAAACTCGACCAAATCTGTGTGCCATAGATGTGGTATGGGTAATCATTGGGCTAAGACATGTAGGACTCCCAAACATCTAGTTGATCTCTACCAAGAGAGTTTGAAAGAGAAGAACCCTAAAGCCCATATGACCTATCAAGATGGTGAAGATGATTTTAATCATGACCAAGACGATCTTATGGATTATAAAATTTCAGATTGTCTAAAAGAATGAAGTTGATTTCGACATTTGTGATCTAAACTTTGTGTTCTTTGCTTTGGTGTTTTTCCATGTTGTTATTTCTTTGAACTTGTTTTATTAAACTTAATAAATGAATGATTTTTATAAGAAGTCTCTAAAATATCATCCTATGAATCTTGTTTTAGAAATGAACGATAACAAGGATGTATTCGTAGTGGAAAGTGGGTCAAGCCACACGATTTTAAGAGACAAAATATACTTCATAAACTTAACCCTTAAAAACGCCAACATCTCAACAATTGCGGGTATAGCCAGCCTCATTGAAGGCCACGGCCAGGCTAACATCCTGTTGCCTATGGGTACGCATCTTGAAATATCAGATTCCTTGTATTCACCCAGCTCTAATAGAAGCCTATTAAGTTTTAAAGACATTCGAATGAATGGCTTTCATATTGAGACTAAGGGTGAAGGAAACAAAAAGTTCCTTCAGATCATTGAAATCGCCCAAGGCAATAAGAAAGTCTTAGAATCTATACATGCACTCTCTACTGGTCATTACCATGCTAAAGTCAGTATGATTGAGGCCAATGCCACATTTAACAAAGTGGCCATCGAAAACTTTACTCTTTGGCACGACCGGCTTGGCCATCCCGGTTTGACCATGATGCGTAAATTGATCTTGAACACTAATGGCCATACTTTGAAAGAAAAACGAGTTGTCCCTAAACACCTAACGTGTGTAGCATGTTCACAAGGAAAACTCATTGTTAGGCCATCACCAGTTAAAGTGACTAAGAAAACGATAAACTTTCTGGAAAGAATACAAGGAGACATCTGTGGACCAATACACCCACCTTGTGGGATGTTTAGATATTTCATGGTCCTCATTGATGCGTCCACGAGATGGTCGCATTTATCGCTTCTGTCGACCCGCAACTTGGCGTTTGCGAGGTTACTTGCTCAGATAATTCGTTTACGAGCTCATTTTCCAGATTTTCCTTTAAAGACTATATGTCTTGATGATGCTGGTGAGTTCATGTCCCAAGCGTTTAATGATTAATGTATGTCCATGGGGGTAACTGTAGAACACTCCGTGGCACATGTACATACACAGAACGGCTTAGCCGAATCATTTATAAAACGCATACAGCTAATAGCTAGACCATTGCTTATGAAGTCTAAACTTCCGGTCTCAGCCTGGGGACACGCGGTCCTGCATGCGGCTGAACTCATACGCATCAGGCCATCTAGTGAACATAAATATTCACCATCACAATTGCTTATGGGTCATGAGCCAGACATATCCCATCTTAAGACATTTGGATGTGCCGTTTATGTTCCAATTGCTCCACCACAGAGAACAAATATGGGACCTCAAGGGAGGATGAGGATATATGTTGGATTTGATTCTCCCACGATTATTAAGTATCTTGAGCCAACTACAGGTGATTTGTTTAAGGCTCGATATGCGGATTGTCATTTCGATGAATCCGAACATCCAACATTAGGGGGAGATAACAATAAGCTGGTAAAAGAAATTACATGGAATCAAACATCCTTATCTTGGCAAGATCCTCGGACTCAAGAATGTGATTTAGAAGTCCAAAAGATAATACATTTACAAAAGCTAGCTAATCAATTGCCAGATTCCTTTACTGACCCGAAAAGAGTGACTAAGTCATATATACCAGCTGCTAATGCACCAATACGAATTGATGTTCAAGAAGGACACAATCAAGTTTCTACAGAGTCTAGACAACGTTTGAAACGTGGTAGACCAATAGGTTCCAAAGATAAGAAACCTCGGAAAACAAAGAAAGGTGCTGAAACCGAGGTTGGAACACCAGACATGGTCGCGACCGATCCTACCCGAGATGTGGCCGCGTCCGACCCTAAGTCCTTAGACATGGACGACGGTCCTGATGTACCTAACACTGATGCTTGGGACGCCAAGCTTCATGGTACTGATGGTCCTGATAATAATGAGATCTCAATAAATTATGTCTTGTGTGGGATACAATGGAACATAAAGAATGTCGACATTGATGATATATATGCATACAAGGTAGCACTTGAACTTATGGATTTAAATGAGGATCATGAACCCACGTCTATTTATGAGTGCACTCAACGATCAGATTGGATCAAATGGAAAGAAGCTATAAATGTGGAGTTAAATTCTTTAAAGAAAAGAGGTGTCTTCGGCCCTCTAATCCGAACACCCTATGATGTTAACCAGTTGGATACAAATGGGTCTTTGTGAGGAAATGAAATGAACATGGTGAAGTAGTGAGATATAAAGCATGGCTTGTTGCAC
>NC_027751.1:32897699-32926008 GCF_000695525.1 Brassica oleracea var. oleracea
AACTTAGACTTGCGGTTAATGGATGTAGTAATTGCATACTTATATGTCCACTGGATAATGAGATATATATGAAAGTCCCAGAGGGTATTGAATTGAAAAACAAATCGAGTTCTCGAGAACAACATTGTATAAAGTTGAATAAGTCACTTTATGGATTGAAACAATCAGGTCGAATGTGGTACAATAGACTAAGTGAGTACCAAGTGAAAGAAGGATATAAGAATGATCCGATCAGTCCTTGCATATTCATAAAGAAATTCGACAACAAAGGATTCGTGATCATAGCAGTGTATGTTGATGATCTGAATATCCTAGGAACCTCTGGAGAGATTTCCCAAACAATTGAATATCTTAAAAAAGAATTCGAGATGAAAGATCTAAGAAAAACAAAGTTCTGTTTGGGATTACAACTTGAATACATTAAAGATGGAATCCTTGTGCATCAAATGGCATATACAGAAAAAGTACTCAAGAGATTCAATATGGCCGAGTCTCACCCATTGTCTAGCCCCATGGTCGTGAGGTCCCTCGGCTTGGACACTGATCCGTTCCATTCCAAGATGGACGATGAAGATGTCTTGGTCCCGAAGTGCCATATCTCAGTGCCATAGGAGCTTTGATGTATCTGGCTAGTCATACACGACCAAATATATGCTTTGCCGTGAACCTACTATCTAGGTTTAGCTCTTATCCGACCCAAAGGCACTGGAACGGGATTAAACATGTTCTTCGTTACCTACAAGGAACGAAATACTTGGGTTTCTTTATACTAACCAAAACAAAGAGGGTTTAGTTGGTTTTGCTGATGCATGTTATCTTTCGGATCCACACAATGCTCGATCACAGACAGACTATGTCTTTACACACGGTGGGACTGCCATATCATGGCGTTCCATAAAGTAGACGATCGCGGCCACTTCTTCAAACCATTCGGAAATCTTGGCGATTCATGAGGCCAGCCGCGAATGTGTTTGGTTGAGGTCCATGACTCAACACATACGAGTTGATTGTGGGATGTCTGAAGGCAAGGATGCACCAACCATTATGTATGAGGACAATGCAGCATGCATTGCTCAACTCAAAGACGGCTACATCAAAGGAGACAGGATGAAGCACATCTTGCCCAAGTTCTTCTTCACGCATGAACTTCAGAAAGCCGGCGAGGTCCAAGTGGTCCAAATGCATTCAAGTGACAATTCAGCAGACTTATTTACCAAGTCACTTCCTACCTCGACGTTCAGGAAGCTCACGCATCAGATAGGGATGCATCGTCTGAAAGACCTTCAGTGAGGTTCACATCAGGGGGAGTAATACGTGTTGTACTCTTTTTCCTTCACCATGGTTTTGTCCCTTTGGTTTTCCCTGGTAAGGTTTTAATGGGGCAACATCTAAAGCGTATTACAAACTCTGAATGGTTATGACATCCATTGGGGAGTGTTATAAACCATATTGTGGATGTCCATAACCGAGAGAGAGAGAGAGAGAGAGAGAGAGAGAGAGAGAGAGAGAGAAAGCCGACCGGTTAGTGAGAGAGAGAGAGTCGGCCACCTTATTTCCTTATTTACTTATGATTATGATTTGTACACTTTCCATATTTAGGCAGTAACTGGAAATAGATTTTATGAATGCTCTGAATGAAAGGAACCAGAAAAAATAGAACGTCAATGTTAGAATGGCAGCAGTTATGGAATTACATAAATTGGAATGAGTAACTGCAGGAAACCATTTTTGTAACATAAATGGTAACATTTTAAAGGAAAGGAATGAAATGACATTAACTATAGCTTTAATTAAATTACTACATATTCTCATTATACTAATTAAATGTATCTTACAGTCGGTGTTTTTAAAACCGGACCGACCGATAGTTGAACCAGGTTCGACCATGAACCGGTAGTCGTGTTGGGTCTAAAATTGGTTCGACCATAAACCGGTTACGTAGCCGGATTGGATCTCAAAATTATTAAACTGATAAAAATCACTTAAACTATCAAAAATCTATAAATCATCCATTTAAACATAAAACTAGTTTATATTTATAATGTTTTATGTTTGAAATTCATTTATACCTTAAGTATATATCATATTTACTAACATTACTTTTAGATTTATGTACTAAAAACATAGTAAACCATATTATTGAACCAGGTTTGACCATATTATTGAACCAGGTTTGACCCGGTCGAACCATATTGAACCGTGATCCAAAAATTATCCGGTTTAGCTTCCTATCCGGTTTTAAAAACAATGCGTATAGTAAAATAAAGGCTCATTAAATTTAATAAACAATGATAGAAAGGAAGCAAAAATATTTATTTAAACTTTAGTTTGATACTAACATTTTTATTAGTGAAATCTAGCGCTGGGATGCGTATAGTTTTGCAAGTTTGATCACTACGGAGTTTTTAAATAAGAAAATATGTTTGATATATTTTAGTTTAAGATTGTAACGAATAATACTCTATGAGAATTTTCAATTTAAAATCTTAACAAATCTAGCATGTGACTGCAAATAAATAATTATTATCTAAACATAATTAAAAATATCTGATTTTGTTCCATTCCACTCCATTCACGTAACTTTTTTCTTCTGAATGATTTACTACTACGTTCCTTTTGTTTCCATTTATCCCATAGGAATTATTGGAATGTGATTGTTTTTTAGTTCCATGTAACTGGTGGTTTTATTTTGGAATCAAACGGAATGACCCATTCCACATATTCCAATTCCAAATTTTGTTGATCCAGTTACAGCCTTAGTCTTTCATTTTCTCTCATGTAATTCCCAATATATAAAGGGCACACTCCTCATAAGTTTCACAACACCATATTAAATATTTTACTAATTAGTGCGTCTTAGTTATTTCTTTGTTGCTTGCGCCTTTCATATTCAGCGGATCAATACTGGATACAACAAAAAACAATGGGATAACCTTTTAAGTTAAGATTGCTAACTTGCCAAACAAAGAACAATGAACTAAATCAATTTTGTTAAAGCTATCCACAAAGAAAGATTAGCTTTAGGTGATATTTTAAAAAATGATTAGTTTTAGTATATTGTGAGGCACAAGATTGCGATCAGTAAATTTGGATCGGGAACTAGATCACTCGAGTGCTTCAGCTCTATGTGCTACGAGGTCCCTCTGGGCTTGCTCTAGCCGGTTAATTACGGTGCAATGAACGATCCCTTGACTTTGGAACTTATAAATGAGGGTGGAAAGCATGCTTCGTAACTTGGTCACTTTCTCACGGGTATGCGTTATTGGCGGGGGATATTGGTCTCGGTGTATGGATTCGATTGGTTGGGATCGTCTCCAATTACCATATCGTTCGATTGGTTCCAGTCTCGCTGCGGCTGGTGTGTTCTAATAGTTGTGGTTGCATTGGCTTGTTCGGTACCCATAGGCAGGGTTTCGGTTTTGTTTGTCGCGTCAGCTCTGGGTATATCGACATTGTCCCTCCATGTTTAGGTTGACGTAGGAGGGATGAGCGTGGGATCCATAATCACGCTTATGAATCTTAAGGCGGATATTTAGCAAGGATGTCTTTCGTTTTATCTTTTCCTCACAGACGGAACCAAAATGTGGATCATAAAACCAACATAGGTATTTGACAGTGTTTGTAATAGATTAGGGAAGATGAACTTTGTGGGCAACGATATTCTCAGAACACTACGATGTAATCAGATCAAGTTGACGAAAATGGATTTGTATATATTCGATGTTAAAAAGGGTTTCGTAACGAATATAGATTACAATTGAATCAAACTAGACTAAGAACAAGGAAGGATGAGGTTGATGTGTTGCGAAGATAAGAGTTCGAGGGTGATGGATTGGCAGGTATGTGTGTATGAAAAACGTGTCGCCTTCTCTCTTCCCTTTATACTCTAGTATTATCCGCGGTCTCCTATATTTTCTCTTCTTTCTGAGGTTGTGATCCCAAAAACGTCAGAGACTTGGTGGTAGCCAAGAATCCCAGGGTTCGTTGGCGAATATCCCTTTTAACCTAGCGTTGCTACGATCTTATGAACTCAGCTTCTAGTCCTGGTCGACTTTTGTTTTCTGGGCCAAATGTCAGTGATAGCTTCTACTCTAATGGGCTTTGTCTAGGTTTGGGGTCCAGACGTAGATAGATTGTTTTAGTTGTTGCCAAACACCAATCGAAATCTTTATTATCTATTTATTCCCGATGGAATTATGATAAACTCTATTGAATTGAACAAAGAAAAGCAAATCTATTATCGCGAGATTGAACCAAAAATGTCGTTAGGGCAAAAGGGTTCGGGGGATCCAGGTGCGATGCTCACTTCCCTTCTGAACAAGCGAGAGAAGCTTCGACAAGACTTACGGAGCATCGAGAAGCAGGTCGGTTGTTGATTCTCGAACCAAATGGTCAAATTCAAATCTTGAATTTTGTCGATTTCGTTAGAGAAACTCTCGAACTAGGGTTGTTTTTTTTTTTTTTTTTGGTTTTTGTCGGATAGGTTTATGAATTGGAGACAAGCTATCTTCAAGAATCGAGCCATATAGGAAATGCCTTGAAGGGTTTTGAAGGCTTCCTTTCTTCGTCCAAAAGCACTGCCAGGTCGGTTTGCTTTGCTTTGTAGACAGCTTTAGATTCTCTTTGCAGCTTCAAATACACTCTCTAAGATTTTCTATAGCCTTGTTTATTGCTATAGCTTTCTACATAATGATTGACTTTGATATGAACCTACTTTGTAGTGCTAAGAGGTCAAGGAAGTTTCAGCCTGAAGACAGAGTCTTCTCATTGTCCTCAGTCACCTCACCTGCTGTATGTTTTATCTCCTTCTTTCATTTGGTTAACTTTTGTTTTCCTTGTGTTGGTTGGGTAAGAGAATCACTGCCATAGAGTTTAGGTTGAGAATGAAAGTTTTCCAATTACAACATGGCTAACTTCTCTAGCTGAATCAAATAAGTACCAAAGCTGAACAAACTATGATGTGAAAGGCTCAAGTTCTCATTTGTTTGTTCTTTACTCTCTGCCTTTTTTTTTTTTTTAATTCAAAACGTGTTTTGCCCTTTAGTTAGTGGAAATAGTGTTTGTTTTCAAGTGGATTCTTACACTTAATCGCAGTTTCTTGGACTGGTATTTTAATCTTCCCTGTGATATTTATTCAGGCTGAAGAACTTGGTGTTGGAAGAGAAGGTAAACCGTGCAACTTCAACTAAACTCACTTCACTTCTCCTATTAATGCATCAGTTTAGACACTTAAAACTCTTCATGTTGTAGATGGACGAGCTGAATTGGGCCCAGGGAGATCCAAGGGTGGATTGTCCACGGGACAGTTAGTTTCCCAAACTCTGTTTGCTTTACTAAGTTCATACATAACCTGTCTGTATCGCCTACATGATTTTGGGTTTGACCAATTACAGGGGAAAACCGAAGAAAGGGAGAGGGCACGGAGTAGCAAGAGATGCAAAGAGAAACAGACCATCAGAACCAGATTATGACGACGAAGATGATCCGGATGCGAGTATGTATGTTCCTGGTTCACTCATCTAGGGCATTTTCTGTTTTTTTTGTGGTGCCTGACATTTTTTCTTTTACATCCCAGAACATAACCAAAGTAAATCTAGGAACTATTGTGGCAGATTTATAACGTCAATTAATATATGAGATGTTTTGTGGAATATTTCTAAGATAATTATATGGTCTCAGGATGTAGAGAAGGCAGCTTTAGGAATGTGAGAGTGGAATTGGTTGGCATGCATCATCATTTGATTCATTGTTTGTGATCGAAGCTTTTAATAGAATTTTCTCTTCTGGGTCCGACTTTATTGTTCTTTCCCTTTTTGCCTCTTTGTACTATTACCTTTTTAATAAGCAGAAAATGAAAACTCTTGCCAACAATAGTTGCATGATTTTTGACAAAAAAAAAAAAGAAACTTAAAAGATAAACATTTTTATACATTAACATTAATCAAGAATGATCATGCATACAAGTTTAGAATAGTGAGCCATATGTATTCACATCAGTAAAACAGATGTTTTAAACACTTGAGATTATCCAAATTTTAGCAGAGAAGATTTGATCCCAAAAAAAAAAGAAACAAAGAAGAGAGAACGAGAACACGAAGTTACTCAGAAAAATTCAATCAATCCTTTCAAGAAGAACATGAAGACAAACATGAAACCATGATTAGCCAATTAATCAAGCGCTTCGTTTTAACCTTTCTTGAAACTCAAGAAACGACCTTTCCTTCTCCATCTTCATACTTTCTCTAAACTTGTAGATGAACTCGTCGGCTCTCTCGTCAACCCTCAAATGCGGCGAAGCAGCCACTACTCTCCTCCATGCATCTTCCATCGAATCAGCAATCTCCGGCATCCCCTCTTCGTCCTCTTCTTTCTCCTCTTTTCGCCTCACAACTTTCTCTTCTTTTCGCCGCACAACTTTCTCTGTGCTCTCACTCGTCCCTTCGCAGCGTGATTGGTTTTGGTATTGATAGATTTGAGAGTAATCGTCATCGTATTCATAGCTTCGACGCTTGGTTTTGGTGTGAGATCGTGAGAAGAAGTTGAGAAACCGCCGAGAAGTTTGGTTGCTGCTGCGGCTGTAGTATTTGTCTGAATAGCTAGTGTTTTCGAGGTACCTTGTTCGGAAAGGAACGATGAGACGGCAAGAAAGGAAACGAATGACACGAGCCGTTGATTCTCTGACCGTTGCAGCGATCTCGATGTCTCTGAGTTTGGACTTGACCATGTTTGTGAAGCTCTTCCATGCTCGCTTTGCTGGATTTTGCCTCTTCTTTTGCCTCAGCGAAACCATTTAGACACTACTGTCTCTTTTTTTCTTTTGGCGATGTGTGGACAAAATGTGTATTATTGTACAGAAATGGTTTATATTTTGGTTATAGCTAATAGAGCCCTTGATATTTTGATTAATTACTAAAACGCCATTGCTTTTGGGTAAAAAGTTGGCAACAAAAAGGGCATATTTGTACCTTCGGGAATCAGGATGCTAATATTTTCATATATATATATGTGTGTATTATGAAATATATATGGGCTTTTTGCAAAAGTGACTCAAAACTTGGAGTCAAACAGAAAACTAACATTTTCTTTTGACTCCTTTTTTTTTGAGATTTTAACCCCACACCTGCACTTTATCTACGAAAATGCCATTAACATTTTTTTTTTTTTTTTCGAAAATGGTTTCTTTACTGTCTCAACCTCATCTTCTTCAAGTATTTACAATACTGCCACTGCAATGAATAGTGGCAACAACCTTGTACGAACTGTTTGGAGCTTTTAATGCCCTTTAATGCACGTAAATCTCTTTACACTCTCTCTGTTTCAATTGTTATGAACTAAAAACAACATTTCTTTCACTTTCTCTCTATATTCATCCAAAAAACTCAAGCTTTTGATTCAAAATATGGGCTATGGTTGACAGAGCCATATTTCTTTCGTTTTGACTTACGGTTGCTTTCGTTTGAGGTTCTGGGTGGTTGGAGAAGACACTGTGTGCAAACGAAGTCATCTCACCTAGTTTAAGGTACGAATTTGAATTTTTTTTCAAGATCTGTTCGCGTAGAAGACTTACTAGTAAGTCATCTGTATGTAGAAGACTTACTGATGAGTCTTCTGGTCAAACAGACGACTTAAATTAAGTCGTCCAGCTTTGTTTGTTAAAAAAAAACACTCCAGACGACTTATATATACGTCGGCTACGAGAAACGGGCTAGTTTTGCATTTGACCGAATCGTGTCAGATCTTTGACTATTTCTGGACGACTTATAATTCAGTCGTCTCTGGGAAAGTTAAAATTTCAATATTTTATGAAAACTTGACGACTTACGTGTAAGTCGTCCTAGGTTAGTTTTGTAATTGAAAAATAAAACTTGAAATTTAACTTTCTCCAGACGACATAGATGAAAGTCGTCCAGCTAAACGACTTAATTTAAGGTCGTCCGGGATAAGCAAGGTTTGACCAGAAAATTGGGAAAAATTCTGGACGACTTTGCTTTCCCCGGACGACTTTAAATTAAGTCTTCTGGAGGGACGACTTTATATTAAGTCGTCTGGTTAAAGTTAAATTATGAAGTTTTATTTTTCAATTACAAAACTAACCTAGGACGACTTACACGTAAGTCGTCAAGTTTTCATAAAATATTGAAATTTTAACTTTCCCAGAGACGACTGAATTATAAGTCGTCCAGAAATAGTCAAAGATCTGACACGATTCGGTCAAATGCAAAACTAGCCCGTTTCTCATAGACGACGTATATATAAGTCGTCTGAAGTGTTTTTTTTTAACAAACAAAGCTGGACGACTTAATTTAAGTCGTCCGTTTGACCAGAAGACTCATCAGTAAGTCTTCTACATACAGATGACTTACTAGTAAGTCTTCTACGCGAACAGATCTTGAAAAAAAATTCAAATTCGTACCTTAAACTAGGTGAGATGACTTCGTTTGCACACAAGGTCTTCTCCAACCACCCAGAACCTCAAACGAAAGCAACCGTAAGTAAAAACGAAAGAAATATGGCTCTGTCAACCATAGCCCATATTTTGAATCAAAAGCTTGAGTTTTTTGGATGAATATAGAGAGAAAGTGAAAGAAATGTTGTTTTTAGTTCATAACAATTGAAACAGAGAGAGTGTAAAGAGATTTACGTGCATTAAAGGGCAATAAAAGCTCCAAACAGTTCGTACAAGGTTGTTGCCACTATTCATTGCAGTGGCAATATTGTAAATACTTGAAAAAGATGAGGTTGAGACAGTAAAGAAGCAAGTCGTCCGATAAGTCGTCCAGCTGGGAAGACTTTCCAGACGCCTTATTATAAGTCGTCTAATAAGTCGTCCAGATGGAAGACTTTCCAGACGACTTAATTAAGTCGTCCGATAAGTCGTCCAGCTGGGAAGACTTTCCAGACGCCTTATTATAAGTCGTCTAATAAGTCGTCCAGATGGAAGACTTTCCAGACGACTTAATTAAGTCGTCCGATAAGTCGTCCAGCTGGGAAGACTTTCCAGACGCCTTATTATAAGTCGTCTAATAAGTCGTCCAGATGGAAGACTTTCCAGACGACTTAATTAAGTCGTCCGATAAGTCGTCCAGCTGGGAAGACTTTCCAGACGCCTTATTATAAGTCGTCTAATAAGTCGTCCAGATGGAAGACTTTCCAGACGACTTAATTAAGTCGTCCGATAAGTCGTCCAGCTGGGAAGACTTTCCAGACGCCTTATTATAAGTCGTCTAATAAGTCGTCCAGATGGAAGACTTTCCAGACGACTTAATTAAGTCGTCCGATAAGTCGTCCAGCTGGGAAGACTTTCCAGACGCCTTATTATAAGTCGTCTAATAAGTCGTCCAGATGGAAGACTTTCCAGACGACTTAATTAAGTCGTCCGATAAGTCGTCCAGCTGGGAAGACTTTCCAGACGCCTTATTATAAGTCGTCTAATAAGTCGTCCAGATGGAAGACTTTCCAGACGACTTAATTAAGTCGTCCGATAAGTCGTCCAGCTGGGAAGACTTTCCAGACGCCTTATTATAAGTCGTCTAATAAGTCGTCCAGATGGAAGACTTTCCAGACGACTTAATTAAGTCGTCCGATAAGTCGTCCAGCTGGGAAGACTTTCCAGACGCCTTATTATAAGTCGTCTAATAAGTCGTCCAGATGGAAGACTTTCCAGACGACTTAATTAAGTCGTCCGATAAGTCGTCCAGCTGGGAAGACTTTCCAGACGCCTTATTATAAGTCGTCTAATAAGTCGTCCAGATGGAAGACTTTCCAGACGACTTAATTAAGTCGTCCGATAAGTCGTCCAGCTGGGAAGACTTTCCAGACGCCTTATTATAAGTCGTCTAATAAGTCGTCCAGATGGAAGACTTTCCAGACGACTTAATTAAGTCGTCCGATAAGTCGTCCAGCTGGGAAGACTTTCCAGACGCCTTATTATAAGTCGTCTAATAAGTCGTCCAGATGGAAGACTTTCCAGACGACTTAATTAAGTCGTCCGATAAGTCGTCCAGCTGGGAAGACTTTCCAGACGCCTTATTATAAGTCGTCTAATAAGTCGTCCAGATGGAAGACTTTCCAGACGACTTAATTAAGTCGTCCGATAAGTCGTCCAGCTGGGAAGACTTTCCAGACGCCTTATTATAAGTCGTCTAATAAGTCGTCCAGATGGAAGACTTTCCAGACGACTTAATTAAGTCGTCCGATAAGTCGTCCAGCTGGGAAGACTTTCCAGACGCCTTATTATAAGTCGTCTAATAAGTCGTCCAGATGGAAGACTTTCCAGACGACTTAATTAAGTCGTCCGATAAGTCGTCCAGCTGGGAAGACTTTCCAGACGCCTTATTATAAGTCGTCTAATAAGTCGTCCAGATGGAAGACTTTCCAGACGACTTAATTAAGTCGTCCGATAAGTCGTCCAGCTGGGAAGACTTTCCAGACGCCTTATTATAAGTCGTCTAATAAGTCGTCCAGATGGAAGACTTTCCAGACGACTTAATTAAGTCGTCCGATAAGTCGTCCAGCTGGGAAGACTTTCCAGACGCCTTATTATAAGTCGTCTAATAAGTCGTCCAGATGGAAGACTTTCCAGACGACTTAATTAAGTCGTCCGATAAGTCGTCCAGCTGGGAAGACTTTCCAGACGCCTTATTATAAGTCGTCTAATAAGTCGTCCAGATGGAAGACTTTCCAGACGACTTAATTAAGTCGTCCGATAAGTCGTCCAGCTGGGAAGACTTTCCAGACGCCTTATTATAAGTCGTCTAATAAGTCGTCCAGATGGAAGACTTTCCAGACGACTTAATTAAGTCGTCCGATAAGTCGTCCAGCTGGGAAGACTTTCCAGACGCCTTATTATAAGTCGTCTAATAAGTCGTCCAGATGGAAGACTTTCCAGACGACTTAATTAAGTCGTCCGATAAGTCGTCCAGCTGGGAAGACTTTCCAGACGCCTTATTATAAGTCGTCTAATAAGTCGTCCAGATGGAAGACTTTCCAGACGACTTAATTAAGTCGTCCGATAAGTCGTCCAGCTGGGAAGACTTTCCAGACGCCTTATTATAAGTCGTCTAATAAGTCGTCCAGATGGAAGACTTTCCAGACGACTTAATTAAGTCGTCCGATAAGTCGTCCAGCTGGGAAGACTTTCCAGACGCCTTATTATAAGTCGTCTAATAAGTCGTCCAGATGGAAGACTTTCCAGACGACTTAATTAAGTCGTCCGATAAGTCGTCCAGCTGGGAAGACTTTCCAGACGCCTTATTATAAGTCGTCTAATAAGTCGTCCAGATGGAAGACTTTCCAGACGACTTAATTAAGTCGTCCGATAAGTCGTCCAGCTGGGAAGACTTTCCAGACGCCTTATTATAAGTCGTCTAATAAGTCGTCCAGATGGAAGACTTTCCAGACGACTTAATTAAGTCGTCCGATAAGTCGTCCAGCTGGGAAGACTTTCCAGACGCCTTATTATAAGTCGTCTAATAAGTCGTCCAGATGGAAGACTTTCCAGACGACTTAATTAAGTCGTCCGATAAGTCGTCCAGCTGGGAAGACTTTCCAGACGCCTTATTATAAGTCGTCTAATAAGTCGTCCAGATGGAAGACTTTCCAGACGACTTAATTAAGTCGTCCGATAAGTCGTCCAGCTGGGAAGACTTTCCAGACGCCTTATTATAAGTCGTCTAATAAGTCGTCCAGATGGAAGACTTTCCAGACGACTTAATTAAGTCGTCCGATAAGTCGTCCAGCTGGGAAGACTTTCCAGACGCCTTATTATAAGTCGTCTAATAAGTCGTCCAGATGGAAGACTTTCCAGACGACTTAATTAAGTCGTCCGATAAGTCGTCCAGCTGGGAAGACTTTCCAGACGCCTTATTATAAGTCGTCTAATAAGTCGTCCAGATGGAAGACTTTCCAGACGACTTAATTAAGTCGTCCGATAAGTCGTCCAGCTGGGAAGACTTTCCAGACGCCTTATTATAAGTCGTCTAATAAGTCGTCCAGATGGAAGACTTTCCAGACGACTTAATTAAGTCGTCCGATAAGTCGTCCAGCTGGGAAGACTTTCCAGACGCCTTATTATAAGTCGTCTAATAAGTCGTCCAGATGGAAGACTTTCCAGACGACTTAATTAAGTCGTCCGATAAGTCGTCCAGCTGGGAAGACTTTCCAGACGCCTTATTATAAGTCGTCTAATAAGTCGTCCAGATGGAAGACTTTCCAGACGACTTAATTAAGTCGTCCGATAAGTCGTCCAGCTGGGAAGACTTTCCAGACGCCTTATTATAAGTCGTCTAATAAGTCGTCCAGATGGAAGACTTTCCAGACGACTTAATTAAGTCGTCCGATAAGTCGTCCAGCTGGGAAGACTTTCCAGACGCCTTATTATAAGTCGTCTAATAAGTCGTCCAGATGGAAGACTTTCCAGACGACTTAATTAAGTCGTCCGATAAGTCGTCCAGCTGGGAAGACTTTCCAGACGCCTTATTATAAGTCGTCTAATAAGTCGTCCAGATGGAAGACTTTCCAGACGACTTAATTAAGTCGTCCGATAAGTCGTCCAGCTGGGAAGACTTTCCAGACGCCTTATTATAAGTCGTCTAATAAGTCGTCCAGATGGAAGACTTTCCAGACGACTTAATTAAGTCGTCCGATAAGTCGTCCAGCTGGGAAGACTTTCCAGACGCCTTATTATAAGTCGTCTAATAAGTCGTCCAGATGGAAGACTTTCCAGACGACTTATAATAAGTCGTCTGCGCAGTCTTTTGGATTGAAGTAAATACCTGACTCAAGATAGCAGCTTTCATTGATCTGCGGCCTCTGCTGCCCTCGTAAGCCAGTATCGGTGGAGACGGACTGTCTGCTCTGGGACCACCAATACTAGCACCCAATTCCGGCATAGCTGTGTACGTCTAGACCTGAAGAACTTGTATAAACCCATCCACGGTGTAACAGCCAGCAATTTCTTTGTTCCACAAAGAGTCCATCAGCACCTTAAACGCGACTCTCCCCCATGGATAATTCTCAAACCGTTCTAAATCCATCACTAGCCTTGCCAGAGTAGATCGTGTAGCGGTTGAAAACTTTCTCCCTTCAATGAATCCAGTGAAGATGGAGAGGTACGCGAGCCGCTTGCGATCTTCCCTGGACCAATCCCCGCATCTCTTCAGTGCTGCTATTATCTGATCAGTAGTTGGCCCAGCTTCCAGATGAACTCCCAGCATCCCCCAGAAAGAAACCATCTCTGGGGTAACGTCACATTTTGGTGTCTCAAGGTCCTCGATGTACTCGCAGTTTAGACCAGTGAGGTTTTCAAACTCTAACAGTGAAAACCTCAAAGGTTCTGGACCAACGAGAGACCACATCTCATACTTCTTCTTAATGTCCAGCTTGAAACTGAGCATGTAGTGAACCAGCCTTGAAGCCCAACCAAATCCCTGCTCCTTGAACTTGATGAAAACTCCCAAACTCGACTCCTTGAGCTCTTCAAATTCGTCATCAGTAAGAGCTTTCCTAAGAGCAGTATGCAACTTGCTGTTATCCGTATGATACGAAATGCTATTGTGGGCTTCTGGTTCTTCCCCTGATGTGTATAACCTACGGGGGAGTTCTGGAATATCCATCCTTTTTGTCTGCAAAATAATCAAAGACAACAATATAAGTCCAGACGACTTAGTAGACGACTTAAATTACTTACAAGTCTTCCAGTCGCAGAA
The DNA here is from genome assembly GCF_000695525.1 of Brassica oleracea var. oleracea. Lineage (NCBI taxonomy): Eukaryota > Viridiplantae > Streptophyta > Magnoliopsida > Brassicales > Brassicaceae > Brassica > Brassica oleracea. The sequence goes on from NC_027751.1 coordinate 32,911,406, forward strand.
GGAGTTGGAGTACTCGTCATTGCGGTTATAGATCTGAAAAAATAAACGTGAAACGGTGAGAATGAGTAAATTGATAGAGACAACGTTTTATGTTCATCTTTTCCTCGAGATTGATGACTTAGCGGCGTTAGGGTTTACAGAGAAACGGCGCTAAGGTTTACAGAGAAGAAGCGGCGGCGCTAGGGTTTAGAAGAAGCGGCGGCGCTAGTGTTTAGAACGTTGGTGACCACGGTGGCGAGGGCGACGGTTTGTTCGGAAATAGTGGAATCGGCGGCGCTAGGGTTTAGAGGAATCGGCGCGGCTAGGGTTAGAAGAAGCTGCGGCGACAACGGTGAGAATGAAGTGAGATAGATAGCCGATGTTGAGAACGATGGTTTGTTCGGAAATCGTGGGAATTCGAAATCGCCTTTGAGAGGGAGAACTGTTAGGGTTTCTGAATTTCGCGAAAAATGAAACAAAAAAAATAAAAATCACCTTATATATTGGGTAAATAATCCGGTTAGCTTTAAAATTACATTGGTAAACTTTAAGGTTTGGTCCGGTTTAGACGACTTATTCTGGCTGATAATGTACAACAGACGACTTAATATTTAGTCGTCTGTTTTCAGACGACAAAATATTAAGTCGTCCTAGACCCTAAAATGAACCCCTAAACTAAAATGACTAGATTAACTAACTAACCACGTTATAAAATCAAATTATACTTAAATAGTGTTTACTATACACAGAAATGAACACGCATAAGTAATTTTAAAAATTTTCAAAAACGGTTTTAATGCTTTCCAACATCTAACCCTAAGAACACATACAATACTACAACATATGTTGATGAAACATAAACTTAAGAATATCATGACTCACTACTTTCACTCATCTATGCTGAAAACAATTGAAATTTGTTATATCTTAATTTATACCTCCTAAGACATATGTTAATTACATAATTCCCATTTTTCACTTATCAAAATATTTTTTACAAAATTTTTAAATTATGTTTAAGACTAACTGTCCAGACGACTTTAAGTTAAGTCGTCTGGACGACTTATTTTCAAGTCGTCTAAACAGACGACTTGCGAGGGGTAGAAACGTAAAAAGAATTCCGTTTTTTTGTTTGGTCACAAGGGGATAGTTGTAATTTCAATAGACTTTTAGGTTACTTTTGCCTTTGACCCAAGTTGGGGTATTGTTTTGGGTTTGACTCCAAGTTTTGAGTCACACTTGGCAATTCTCCCAATATATATTTAGGAAATCAATATAATATTTTTTGTAACTTAGAAATGAATATGAATATAATTTGATCAATGATTTTTTTTTTTTTTTGGTTAAAATTACCAATGATAAAAGTAGTAAAGAGATTATTATCCATTTTTGTCGGCAGAAAATCATATTCATATTTTCACATCTTCAGGATGTTAATATTTTCATAAATAATGTATATTATGAATTAAATTTATACTTTATGAATATACTAATACATAATGGCTTGAAGAATAAAAAGAAGGTGTTTTCCAATTTCCAGACACATATGTCGGCATAAAATAAGAATTTGAGTTATCACATTGGCTTTTAAGAAGTATGAGCCTGAGCTGTTTTTCTTTTATAGCTAATCTGAGTTGTGTTTCTTTTTTTCTTTGCACTATGTGAGATGTTTTGAAGCTCTGTAAAGAAAACGTTCTTCTCCATGAAGCTAAGACCATGTGAGATCCGACCAGAGGGAAGGCCCATAATGTTAATGGATAAAGACTACTACTAAATGTAATTATTGGATGGGACTGTTGAGCTAATAATTATTGTTTAACCAACCAACCAATCAATCATACATTTATATGCACATTCTATTTTTTTTTCTAATTAACAAGAGCTTTATATTCTTCATTCATACCAACCAAATTTTTTAAGACATGTATTTGACATTATCTGCTTAAATATGTCTTACATGTTTCAGAAAACTCGGATGTTTTCGGTAAAAACACTTTAGTCTTTAGGTGTACTTTTATTTATCTTCTTTGGGGATGGAATATTTGGTAGACTAGTTTATTGGTCGCGGCGATGTGATGAGGTGTGTCTCAGAGTAAATATTAACTGTAAATAAAATATTGAACTTTCTGCGCTCTTTGATTTTTCTATGCTTACATTTTATAGGTATCGAGTAGCCTTAGATACTTGGGTATTCTGGTCGGTCTGGATCTTTAGCTAGAGTGATTTTGGACCTATTTAAGATTTGGAAGTATTTCGATTTGATTTGCGTTCAGGTTCTATCGATTTTAGAACGGTTCAATTCTCAATTTTAAAGTTATTTAATATTTTTTTTTTTTGTATACGGTTTGGTTCAATTATTTACTAATGATATACTAAAAATATATAAAAAGAGATAAAAATATATTTAAAATTTGAGAAAAAACTAAAAAGTCAACATGAAATACCAAACAAATACAAAAACTTGAGAAAAGGTAAAAAAAAAAACACAATACATGAAATACCAAATATATACTTATAGTATCTGAACCGAACCAATATTCAAAAATATAACTTATACATTTAGTATTTTCTAAGTCATTCATATATTTGACTAGGTGTTTTCCGGCACCATGTACAGTAATATATTTTTAAAATTTAAACTATATTTAAAAATAAAATTTATTATTATTTTAGATTTTATTATCAATATTTTAGTATAAATCTTGATTAATTGAGCATAAAATTAAGATAAAATAAATAATTTGTTTATTTAAAATTATATTTAAGAATAGATCTGTATTTTTTTTTTGTCAACAACTTAAGAATAGATCTGTATATATTTAAAATTATAGTGTTAGATAAAAAATTTCTATTTCTTTTCGATAAAATTTATTAAATCAACTAGTATAAAATTAATAAAAACTGATATAAAAGTTGTATAATTATCAAATAGTACAACTAAAAAATATTTCTAAAATTTGTAGATACATAAAAGAAGCTAACAATATTATGATTAAAATTATATTTTTTTTCAAAATTGTAAACAAATTTGAAAATATTTTTAAGTAATAAATTGTATAATTATAAAAAATAGAAATAAATAATATTTTGAAAATTTTAAAATATTATATTTTTACTATTACATTAGTTAATGTCATATTTACTACCATTTACTACCATATTCTAAATTTTTTACCAAAAATATAAATAAGCATTAAATATAATTATCCATGTCATATTTAACCATAAACCATATCATCATTTCTAGCATGTCGTGTCACATTTATATAGTGAAAGTGATTGTAGAGAGTACATGTGTCAAAATTATTTTGCAAATAATATATAGGAGATTGGGTATCCAATAGTATCTACAATCGACTCAATACCCACTGACAAAAATGTGCAAAGGTCATTGAGATAAAATAGCCACACTCAAACCTGGTCTGATTTTAACCTGGTCTGATTTTCCAATTAGTTTTAGTTCAAGTTTTGCCAAGTTATAAGGTTGCTAAACCTATTTCTAGGGATAATATAGTGGAAACTCTATAAAATAATATTCGATAATTACACGAAAAATTAATAAATTTCTGATTTTGAATTGGGCCAGTGTAAAATATAACACAATTTGATAAGATAGTAATCTTTTGAAAAACATTATGTAAATATACATTAATAATTAATTCATACAAATTTTATATAATTATAAAAAATATATTGAATAGTTTTTTTATTCATAATGAAGTCTATATTTATTTTTTCTAAACACTTCAAAATATTTTAATATTATTTTGTAATTTTACACCTAAAATGCATGTACTACGGTAAATATTTTCTATACACCAAATAATTAAATAAAAACATCGTAAAATTTGTTTCTATAAAATTTAATCAATATGTTTACCGTAAAATCAATATTCTTCTTGATTTTACATAAAAATACATCAAACACAAAAATCTAAAAAATTGTAAATTAATAACTTTATAAATTATAGTTTCAACATATCAATACATAGAGTTTTTATTGTATTTTTGATATTATCAAATATTCCAGCTTGGATGATATAAATTGATAATAGTTTAAATTTGTATGCATTTTGTTTGTAACATTTCCTTACTTTGATTTAACAAAGTATCACAATGGCCATCTTATGTAAATGTGATTTGTTGATTGAGGTTTCCACGTATTTTTGAATCAAACTGATTTACCAATCATTTTTGTAGTAGGGGATGAAAGCTTAACGGAACAAAACAGAAGAACGCTGAAATAGAGCACAAACATCTCAGATAAAATGGATCTAAACCTAATGGGAGAAACCCAAGAGACAAAAATCCAACTCATCATTATGACGTAAATCCCAAACGTGTGATATCTCGTTCACGTGACACCAAACCGACTAACTGGAGACTATGCAAGAGCAATTTATGACAGAGTCGCTCTCAAAGGTTGTTACGCATACGAAGGAGCAAATGAACCGGTTTCTACACCTATATAATAACCATTGTACACCATCTTCAATATCAACCTAATTACAAATATAACGATTAAACAAACATATTCGTCCCCATTGTGAAAGATCGAAACTCAAATCCACATAAAGTTTAAGGTACGATCCAAAACCAACACATAACGGTTTACAGTTGGTTTACTATTCCTTAATCTAAACTTAAGCAGCTAACCTAATTAAACCTAAAACGACCTGATTAGAAATTCTAACCGACTTAAGTCGACCTATAAACACGAACTAACAACTTATTTAACCCGAACCGAAACCTGACTTATTTAACCCAAAAATCTAAATCTCTAAAGCCCCAAATATCTGAGCTCTCTTTCTCACACACACACATTTTTCTAATCATTCATACTTCGGATGCCCGAAACTTGTTGGAGTCAACCTAGCCATGTACAAGTCGAAAACTTGGGTACAGCTAACACTGATTTCAAGATTATTTCCAAGCTACCTCTATATATATATTTATCTCCAAAGCCACCTCTATATTCAATTTTATATTTTGTTTTAAAATAGAGAAACTATATTATATACGTGAATTTACTCCAATCTACACATTTATAATAGAGCTTCTCTATTTTTAAGAGAAAATGTAGAAAAATGTTATTTACATCTTTAAATATAGAGGTAAAAGTAGTATTCTTTTATATTTTCTCTAAATTAGAAACATACACCGGAGCAGAATCATCTCTATAACAAAGTTATGTATTTTAGTACAAAATATAAAAATGTACATTAGAGATGCTTGAAACAGTTGTGTTTTTGTTTTACAAATACTAAAATGAAAACCATTCCACAGGCTCAATACTGGGCTCGACTAGATGACCCAAACCAGAAAATAAAATTACGCGTTAGACCAACAAACCAAATCCTTATCGGTTGAGATATCCAGATTAACCAGTAGACCAAAAACCCTAGCTTTGAAAAGTGATACACTGCATATCACCACAGCGTCAACAAACCTAAGACTACTTACAATGGACCTGTTGATTTCGTCACTTTTGTAAGATAACAGGTTTTTCCGAGACTGTTGTTTGTCATATGCCACATGGACTTAAGTTATCAAAGGTTTGCCTCTTTCTTTTATCCCGTTCTCACTAGCTTCATCATTTGCAACTTTGATTTGTATTTATTTAGTTTCTCTAAAACTTTAAACTTTGTACATCCTTTATAGATGGGATTCCAATGCAGACTATATCCAGTGTCTTTGAAAGAGCAATGAACAGCTCCTTTTAGACGGTTAATACTGCTAATATTTTTGTACAAAATTGTTTTATCACTGGTGTAATCTAATTAATATGTGCTTTATTAATAGAAATTTGCATCTTACGAAACACAAAAAATGGATGCACGAAATTGCTAATTAAATCAAAGTGACAATAAGTGAATTAAGCTCAGAGTCAGTGCCAGCTCTAGGTAGAAGCTGGAGAAGCATGTTTAGGCCATTTCTCTTTAAAAGCTTTAGCAACTCAGTGCTTAATGTTAAAAGTTGACTGCTAGAGATGTAAAGTTCAAGCTTCTTTCTAGTCATTAACTTTTTGTTTTGGAGGAAATTCTAAATTTACCACAAACTTGATACCAGTTTCCGAATTTACTTTTAAATGATGATCATTTCACAAATACTCTAAATTTGTGATGAATAAAACTAAACCAATTTTTTTAAATCATTTATAAATATAACCCAACTACACCCGTTAAGTACTAAACCTTAACCAATAATCACTAAGGGTATGAATGGTGACCAGGGAACGACGAGGAATAATGCATTCCCTAACGTTCCTAAAAAAAATTACCATTCACAAGGAATAATAATTTCATCTCATTCCCTTTCATTCCTTTTTTTGTAGAGAATTAAAGAACAAAATTATTCCTTGTCAAATTTGATAAGGAATAACCATTCTTTTTCATTCCTGGTATTTTATTCTCGTACATTCCTTTTTTATTCGTTCCTCTTGTTTCCCGGATGGTCACCAGTCGGACCCTAAATCCTAAACACAAATGTTAAAATATTTTTGATTAACAGTATTTTTTTTAAATGGTAAGTGGTAACCAATTTATAGTGAGCTAAAGTTTGTTAGTCCATAACTATAAGTCTGTTAGTCCATAACTACTATCTTCAAACAATTTCTCTTTTTTCTTTGTGCGTTTAATTATTAAACTGTTAGTCCATAACTATAATTTGTTTATATCCCTCTGAGTGTGAAATGTGGAAAGAGAAGGAGAAGTGAGCTAAAGTTTGACGTTATTTGCATGGGAGCTTCAAACACTCCTAAAATGTCGATATTCCTTTGAAACTGTCCTCTCTGTCTTTTATTTTAAACCAATCTCCTACTTTCTAGGATCATTATTCACATTCAACCTAATCTTCATCAAGTGATCTAATTTCCTTAGTGGAATTCGAGAAGAAAAAAATAACTGAATGAGCATACTAGCGGATCAAGTAGGAGAAGGAATCGAAGAGGGATGCATCCATGAAGACAGATCAGCTGATGCTTCTTGACCTATTATCCTTCTCCTCGGCTTTTCTCAGATGGAATGGCAGATCCTTCTAGCTATGTCAATCACGACCGTGACGTCGACCAAGTTTGTTCTCCACATCTTTCAAAATCTTCTTCTGAATGATTTCTTGATCCTCTACAATAAGATAGATATGAATCTAATGTTGGGGTTTCAGATTTCTATGGCAAGAAAGAGAGTTATAAGAGTTATGATATACATCATATGACCATTAATTTTTTTTTCTTACTTGTAGGCACTCATTGCTTTGAAAAAAGGTTGTCAATTACTTAAGTATAGTCGGAAAGGGAGGCCTAAGTTTCGCTCTTTCAGGCTTTCACGGGTATTTATACTTTCTTTCATGTATAAGTGTATCTTACACTCTTCTTCAATCTGCAAAATTTTATTTGTTATCACGCTTCAAAAACTATGCGATATATGCTCAATGTGTTTTTTTCTTGGGGGATGATAGGATGAAACAACATTGCTTTGGCTCTCACACGGAGAAGAAAAAAGTTTGAAGTTATCTACAGTTTCACGACTTCTCCCTGGACAAAGAACTGTGAGTGTTTCGTTTACAAGATATATAAATGCTAACTGTTTTTTTTATTTTTTCATGGAACTTACAAGCTTTTGTTTGTTTGCTATACATATATATAGGCTGTTTTTCGAAGATATTTACGTCCAGAAAAAGATTACTTGTCATTCTCTCTTATATATCACAACGGAGATAGATCTCTTGATCTGGTTAGTAAAAAAATAATAACTTTTCTAATACCTATAGTCTTAGAAAATTAGTATCACAACTTCATCTAATTTACACTCCACAGATCTGCAAGGACAAAGCAGAGACAGAAGTTTGGTTTACAGGACTTAAGTCTTTAATTAGAAAAAACCATAACAAGCAAGCTAGAAGTGAGGTCCCTGAGGTGTGTGTGTATTTGTATTTATATTATATTATCATACTCAAACATATCTAACAAACACTCCATTTTGTTCAGATACATGACAGTGATATTTTCTCTACTGGTCGTCCTTCAACTGCATCATTAGAATTTATACCGAACAACAATAATCGCAGAGGAAGAACATCCCTTGATTTAGGACCCCGTAATAACTCTCCGACTCCTTTCAGAGACTCAGATGTCGCTCCGGAACGTATAAGCATGCTAAGACCAAGTACTGATGGTTTTCGGATTAGTATCTCAAGCGCACCAAGTTGTTCTAGTGGAGGGTCCGGTGGTCCTGATGACATTGAGTCTTTAGGCGATGTTTATGTCTGGGGTGAAGTTTGGAGCGACGGGATATCATCATCATACAACGGCACCATGAACTCAAAAACCGTGAGAACAGATGTACTGATTCCAAGACCCTTAGAATCAAACGTTGTTCTTGATGTTCATCAGATTGCTTGCGGCATAAGGCACATCTCTCTTGTGACAAGACAAGGTGAAGTGTTTACATGGGGAGAAGAAGCTGGAGGAAGGCTTGGACATGGTATTCAAGTCGATGTTAGTCGTCCAAAACTCGTTGAGTTTCTTGCTTTGACCAACATTGATTTTGTTGCTTGTGGAGAGTATCATACTTGTGCTGTATCTACCGCTGGAGACTTGTTTACTTGGGGAGATGGAATCCATAACGTTGGTCTATTAGGACATGGTAGTGATCTTAGTCACTGGATACCAAAAAGAGTATCTGGTCCTGTTGAAGGACTTCAGGTCTTGTCCGTCGCTTGTGGCACATGGCACTCTGCGCTAGCAACTGCCAATGGGAAGTTATTCACTTTTGGTGATGGAGCGTTTGGTGTTCTTGGACATGGAGACAGAGAGAGTGTTTCATATCCTAAAGAGGTGAAGATGTTGAGTAGCCTTAAAACCATGAAAGTAGCTTGCGGCGTGTGGCATACCGTGGCTATAGTCGAGGTTATCAATCAGACCAGTACGAGTGTTTCATCGAGAAAGTTGTTTACTTGGGGTGATGGTGATAAAAACAGGTTAGGACATGGGAACAAAGAGACTTACTTGATTCCAACTTGTGTCTCTTCACTAATCGACTACAACTTCCAGCAAATAGCTTGTGGTAATACATTGACAGTTGCACTCACTACCTCGGGACATGTTTTCACTATGGGAGGAACTTCACATGGTCAGCTCGGTAGCTCGAATTCAGATGGTAAATTGCCTTGTTTGGTTCAAGATCGATTGGTAGGTGAATTCGTTGAGGAAATTGCTAGTGGAGACCATCATGTTGCTGTGTTAACATCTAGAAATGAAGTCTTCACTTGGGGCAAAGGCTCTAATGGAAGACTAGGACATGGTGACACCGAAGATCGAAAAACGCCAACATTAGTTGAAGCTCTAAAAGAGAGGCATGTGAAGAGCATATCATGTGGCTCTAACTTTACATCAAGCATATGCATCCATAAGTGGGTCTCAGGAGCTGATCAATCAGTTTGCTCTGGTTGTCGTCAACCATTCGGTTTTACAAGAAAGAGACATAACTGTTACAACTGCGGTTTAGTGCACTGTCATGCTTGTAGTTCCAAGAAAGCTTTGAAGGCAGCACTAGCTCCAACTCCAGGGAAGCCACACCGTGTTTGTGATGCTTGTTACGCTAAACTTAAATCTGGCGGGGACAACTCTAATGCTGCTAATAGATATAACACAACTCCTAGCGCGGTAAGACCAGTCAGAGAAACAAGGTCGTCAAGGATTATATTGACCCCAAAAACAGAACCAGTCAAGTACTCTGAAGTTAGGTCATCAAGATCTGAGTCTTCTATTGTCAGATCCTCACAAGTCCCAGCTCTTCAACAGCTTAAAGATGTTGCATTCCCGAGCTCCCTTAGCGCTATTCAAAATGCTTTTAAACCAAATTCAACATCAAGAAGAGGAGGAAGCCCTCCACGCAGTTCTGGATTTTCTAGGAGCGTGGTTGATAATTTGAAGAAGACAAGTGGTAAAATAAACCAAGAAATGACAAAATTGCAGAGCCAGGTTTGTATATATTATTTCAAAATTCTCAAGTTTATCACAAAAGATGAATGAATCTTATAACAAACTAAAGAAAAATCTTGTCCACTTCAGGTTAGAAAACTGAAACAGAAATGTGATAGTCAAGGCATAGAGATTCAAAGATTAAGGAAAACAGCAAGAGAAGCTTCTGAATTAGCTATAAGGCATTCTTCAAAGCATAAAGCAGCGACAGAGGTCATGAAATCTGTGGCTGAACATGTAAGTTTCTTATAAAAATGCTCAAAAGAATTATCAACTTATTAGTGAGTCATTTTTAATTGACCATTCTTTCATTTTTTTTTAGTTGAGAGAGTTGAAGGAGAAACTACCCCCTGAAGTATCTAAATGTGAAGCTTTTGAATCCATGAATTCTCAAGCTGAAGCCTATCTAAACGCAAGCGAAGCAGCTGAAACATCTCAAGACACAACCCTTTCTGAAAACTCACAAGACCAAAACATAGAAGAACATCCATCATCATCTAATGGAGGTGCCATGATGTCTCAAGAACCTTCAAACACAACAAATATAAATCCTCACCCGTCGGATTCAAGGCCACCAGCAGAAGCTTCATCATCACCATCAAAATCAGGAGGCAAGGAGCTTATCGAACAATTTGAACCTGGTGTTTATGTTACTTATGTATTGCACAAAAATGGTGGAAAGATCTTTAGAAGAGTTAGATTCAGGTATTTAACTGCATAAATGTTTTCTCTCTTCTCTGTCTAGATTTTGTAAATCATTTGATTGCTTTGCAGTAAACGGAGATTTGATGAGCATCAAGCAGAAGAATGGTGGAATAGCAAAAAAGATAGGATGCTTAAGAGTTATAGTCATCAGGTTTCATCATCAGGTCCTATGGCTACCGAGTCAGTTCCTACACCAACTTCAGTTCAAGCGCCATCTTCGCCGACACAGCCAAATTCTGATGATCAAGAAGGGGGGTTAAAAATAAGTTCTTGAAAGCTGGTTATGTGTATACTAGTAATCGACTTAATAGATTGGAGAACAAGGCATCATTGGGTGTCACTACTGTAGATCTGAGTAACCCAAAGTAGATACAAAGATTTAAATGTTTCTTTGCAGTCAAGATTCACGGTTTCTCGGTTTCTCGGTTTCAAACCTTGAACTTTTTAGGTGGGAACCAAAAAAAGTTTATTTCCAGTAGATCATTAGCAACAGCAGGTACAGTCGCAACCACTGGTTCCCTGTTTTTGGCGACTTGCTGCTTTCATAGTTTAATATAACGGTGATGAACTCCTAATTCCAATGGATTTTTTTCTTTTTGTAAATATCATTAACTAGGTAATGAAAATATGATTACAAGAACTTGCAATCTCATCTGCTATAAAGCTAATCAGATGCAAAAGACCCCAAAAAATATAAAAAACCTTAAGCATCTATTTTAAATAGTAGAAATTGATCAAAAGAACAATACTTTGATCTACCATTGATATACTATGAATTTTACTGGTTTTTATCCATAGTATGTACCTTATTTATAGTCTTTATATTATGTTTTGAGTCTATTTTAGAGTCTTTTCAGGTCCATATATATTTTGGAGCACTATGGAGATCATGAAACCATTTGAAACATAAAGATGAGGAAACTCGTAGCTGTTCAAGAAAATAGAAATCAAGCCGAGTTTTGCAAAGAGTGTTGATTGACACTTTCCTTGGTGCCGCTCGACATTGACGCTACGGGTCAGCTCTATTCTAGAATCAAGTTTGGTCCAAAAGTCTCCACATATTACAAGATTGCTTCTGACCGACTTTATACCTAATATATATAGTTTTAAGTCATTGTTTAGGCTAAGAGACTTTAAGATACTTTATTAGAAATTTTATTATTTTGAAGAGAAGATAAGAAGACTCCTTCAAAGATTTGAGTGGAACTACGGTATTTCTTACTCTATATTTTTAATGCAATTCATTTAGTTTATCTCTATGTTTTGATTTAATATGTTTGAGAAGTTTACTTGTTAGATTTATAATTTTTTTACGGTTTTGATGAATTTATAAACTATAGAACTGCTAGGGTGATTTATTTGGATCTTTCACATGATTTATTTATTGTTTGTATTCTAGATTAGCTACTTGGTTACTTGAACATAGGATAATCGACAACCGTAAGAATGAGTTCAACTCCTGAAACTAATCCTGCTGAGCTAGGACGTTGATAAATAACAACAAGAGTTGGTTTAGATTACTTGGTGAACAAATTGATATGAACGATAATGTTTGTCTAAAAGAAGTATCGATCTTCACTCCTCCTAATTCGCATACGAGAATTGGAATTATAGGATTTAGACATTTGATTAGACTCGCAGCGAAAGCTGGATATTTTACTACTGAATTCAAGTTTTAGGACGGTTCTTACTACACTCTTAACATCTATAAATTATAGTTCTTATTGCATGCACGAAACTCTAAGCCTAGAGCTTTTTAATCTCTGGTTGACAAGTCATAGGACACTTGGACCATTTAATTAACTACATAATATGACTTATTTGATTATTTACATTAATCAATCAAATATATAAAATAAAAAGATAAATGAACGAACGTGCGGATTAAACTCTAAATGATATTAATTTGTAACATTCTTTTTTGGCAATACTTAAGAGTAGCATTGATATTTTAATAAAAGAAGTATTTTCACAAAAAAAAATCAGCTGAGGTATTGATTTCACGATGTCCCTTTAGTTTAAAGCATTTCAGATATAAAAAAATTGATATTCTTTGTGAAACAGATAAAGTAATAAATATTAAATAAAATTTAGTATTTCAATTTCATCAATATATATATATATATATATATATATATATATATATATATATATATATATATATATATATATATATATATATATATATATATATATATATATATATATATCTAAATTTCAATATTTAATTGTAATAATTTGTTATAATTGAAATTATTTAATATTTATTTAAGTATTTGGTTTCTTATACTTTTTAATAAATTGAAATATAGTGTAAATTCATGAATTTATATTATATTTATGTATAATTAATTAAATTAAAACTATAATTTATAAAATAAACATATTAAGTGTTTCTAAAAAATATTTATTATTTATAATAATTGAATAATAATTACGAATTTTTTATTAATTCTTTTATAAAACTTATCATAATAATAACATATATATATATATTTAAAACAAAAATATTAAATTAGTTTATTGAGATGCTGAACATGTATAAAAATGAGAAATTTCCAAAAAATACCACATTCCTTGTATCAATTTTCATGTTTACCTTAATCACTTTTATCCTCACTTTTAAAGAGGTAAAAAGACACTTAACTAATTTGTACTTTGAGTTTAGAGTTAAGGGGTGGATTAGGTTTTGGAATGTGGAGTTTATGAATAAATACTTAATTTTTTAGTTTTAAAAAAAAAGGTTCAGAATTTTTTTTTGAATTTAAAAAAGAAAATTTCGAAAAAAAATCAAAATTTTTTTTTACAAAAAGTTCGAATTTGAAAGCGTATAATTCGAAAACTATAAAAAAATATTTTTATTTATCTTATTAATTATTTATTATATATATGTAAAGCAAGAGTATAAGATTCTTTTGTCACTTAAAGAATAAAATATTTGTGAAAATGTTATTTTATTGAAAGTAAGCATGAATAATTGTACTAACAAGTAACAATGTGGTAAACATGAAAATTTCTCATAAATTTTTTAATTATGGCACACAGTTTTGGTAATATACGTAAGATCAAAAAATTTAACTATGTTTTTGTTTTAGTAAGATGATGAACTCGTATGCTAAGTTTTCAAAATATCTTAGGTTAATGTGAGAATAAATTGCATATTCAACATTAAATTTTGATTGCAAAACCGTTAATCTACCAAAGTATTAAGATACTCTTACTATATATACATTATATATTAATATCACATAATTTATATCCAAAATTCCTTATATATTAATTGAGAAACATAACAACATTTTGATATATTCACTAGTCATAAATAAGATAAGATGATTCTTATAACCCTTTAGAAAATAGGTTCGTCCATCTAAATATATATTATATTTTTATTAAACTAACAATCAAATTTATTTGTAGTGTATCAAAAATATTCTTCATTTTTTCCTTAAATAAAGTGTACACACTACAAGAAAACACATGCTTAACGAGGAAAGTTAACGAGGAAAAACAATCCTTGTAAATTTACGTCGATTTTACGTGAAACTTACGTGGAAAAATAATGTCATCGTTATTTCCTCGTAAAGTAACGACAAAAGCGTTTCGTCGTAAAGTCGATTTAATTTGAAGTGTCTTTTACGAGAAAATACTATTTCCTCGTAAATATGACGTAAACTTCGCGTGTTATTTACGAGAAAATAATTTACGTGTATTTAGCGAGGAAATTTTGAATCCACCAACTTTGTAGGTGTTACACGTTTTTTTGCCACCTAATTAATTTTCGTCGTAAGTTCATAGGAAAATTACAACTACCAAATTCGAAATTTCCTATAAATATAGATGTTTGAACATTATTTTAAACACACCAACAACAAAAAACGTGAAAGAAAAAAAAATGACTGGCTCCAGGACTATTTACGAGTTGCGGAAGTGGATGTAT
>NC_027751.1:32927242-32929566 GCF_000695525.1 Brassica oleracea var. oleracea
CGGAGAAGAGCTCCAAGAAGATATGATGATGGTGGTGTTGCGCCAACATATGCAGTTGCTGGTGTTCCAGACATCTTTAGCCAGATTGGGCGACTCGGTGGGAAGTCTAAAGAGGTTTGGTGGTCGAGTGAACAAGACGCTCATAGTGCACACACCTATATTCTACTCAATTGCGAGGATTCATTGATGCGTCATTTTGAAAGGTAACATATATGGACACTTCGAAACACATATAAGTATAATTAATTATATAATTGCGAGAGATTCATTCCTATAAAATGTGATTTTACAGCCTATTTATTTCTCAAGTCGAAGAAACATTTCCTGGTATATCCACAAGTGACGTAGACAAAAAGAAAAATCAACACTTCATTAAGTGGTTGCTGAATCATGTATTAACTCAACCTCTTTATTCATACATAATCTGTATTTCAACATTCTCTTTACTATTGCAGGTTGATTATGACGATGATGAAGATTATCCTAAGTAGTTACACGAAGTAATTCAATCTCCACTTGTAAAGGTCACCACATCCTAAGTGATTTTGTGTAGGGTGTTTTATGAATAAGATGTGGGAGTTTGTTTTATGAATAAGGTAACGTGGGAGTTTGTTTTATGAATAAGCAAATGTGGGAATTGTGGTTTGGAATGGATATAAAGATGGAGTTTGGAATATATGAAGTAGAAAATAAGGAATATGGGGTTTGGGGTTTGGGGTTTGGGGTTTCAGATTTTAGGGATTTAAACATAAAACTCGTTAATTCCTCGTAAAGCGACGTCGAACTTACGACGCAGGCCTCGTTAATTCCACGTAAGAGAGAATCGTCGTAAAGGACTCGTAAGACGACGAGGAAATAACGATGAAATAAAAAATAAAGAAAGTGACCCCCGTTAAATCCACGTAGGATGAAATCATCGTAAACACCTCGTAAAATAAATAAAGAACACGGGCCTCGTTAATTCCACGTAGGATAAAATCTTCATAAACACCTCGTAAAATAAATAAAGAACACGGGCCTCGTTAATTCCACGTAGGATAAAATCTTCATAAACACCTCGTAAAATAAATAAAGAACACGGGCCTCGTTAATTCCACGTAGGACGAAATCGTCGTAAATACCTCGTAATGTAAAAACTAGAAAAAAAAAAGAAATAGAAGAAAAATACCATATTCACATGTGGCAAGACTTCCAGCAATTATAAAACGTAAGTCTCGCCCACATGAATTCTAATATCTTCTTCTCTTCCTTTTTTTCAAATATTTATAATTTGAATAGGATTTTGCTGGGGAGTGTGATTTGGGGGTTTGTGTGTGGTTTGAGAAGGAGAGTTGTGGGTATATTTATAGGAAAGCGCGGCTCGTTAATACCTTGTATATAAAAACGCGGGCCTTTGTAATTCCTCGCTATTTCCTCTTATAATTGCTCGCTATTTCGTCGTAACGTTACGAGGAATTTGCAACGATAATAAAATCGTCGTTAATACTTCGTATATAAAAACGCGGGCCTTTGTAATTCCTCGCTATTTCCTCGTAGGATAAAACGCGGGCATTTGTAACTGCTCGCTATTTCGTCGTAACCTTACAAGGAAATTGCGACGATATGTAATCTTATATATACCTCCGAACGCTCACTCTTTCTTTCCTCTCTACTTCCTCTCCATTTCGTGGCAATGGTAAGCCTCTCTAATTCCTCTCTAATTTGGTTAATTTATGATATATTAGGTGGTTAGTATAGGGAATTTAGATAGGTTTACGGATTTTATATTATTTAGTGTTGATTAGGTGGATAATGTTGGGAAATATATTGTTGATGTTAATTTTAAAAGTTAAATTAGTTTTCCAGGTTCGAAAAGGCAGACTTACTGCTCATTACAGAGAGATATTCCGAGAGCCGGGTAGTCGTTTAGACCCGTCTTCTTCAGCTCCCGGTTCTTCGGATCAGGAGACTGTCCCCGAGACTCAGTACACTCAGAGAGTCTATGGGTCTACTTCTTCTAGTGCACAATCGGCTCCTTATGTGCCTTCCCCGATGGCTCATCCAACGATGCCTCCTCCTATGCCTCCTCCGATGCCCGCCGATATTCATTCCGATTTGATAGTGCCTCCGAGTGCTCCTTACTCGCAGTACACTGTAGAGGGCATTCTCCGTCTGCCAGGCAGAGCAGGTTTACCAGTCATCGACCCCGACCGACCGGACGGAACTTTGTGGTATGTTGCATTAATTTTTTTTTAATTCGTTTAAAATTCTTTTATGACATTAAAAAATAATTTATATTTTAAATTTGTATTTTCCAGGTGGGGGGTTGACGGATGTCTTGCATC
>NC_027751.1:32931295-32973709 GCF_000695525.1 Brassica oleracea var. oleracea
TAATTTTTGTTCAATTTTTATATTATTAAAATAAATTAAACAATCACATTAACCGTATAATAAAAATTTAGTTTTTCTTATATCTTATATTTTGAATTTCTTAAAACGGCTATAAATTACTAAAATTGTTAAAATTTCACACTTTGTAAGCAATAACTTACCTTTTTATTATAACAAAAATGATCATAAAATCATATGAACTAGGCGATAACCTGAGCTTTGCGCGGGATGAGATTATTAATCTTGTTTTAAGTAATGGAGGATGAATTGAAATTTCGAACATAAGAATGGTTCATCTCTCACGGGTTATAGCTCTCTTTGTATCTACGATGTAATGGACTACCTAGCGAAATATTATAAGCAATTTCCTTAATATTTCGAACCTAAGAATGTGGTCCATTATATGAGCTCCTTCATCGATAAAAATGTTGATCAGACTAACTTGTTTGAAACCATTGCGAGTCTTCTCCATGAAAAGAGAAAAATATCATTTTGCAAGTTCATGCTATGTCTTCCTCGTCTTGCTTTGTTATTGGGAGTTGGTGGGAGCTTGATGTTCTGTGTTTTACCTCATGTCAATTAACCTAATGTGCACGCTACCACAATCGAATGGTATATCGATGCAGCATTTTAGGATCGAATCCACAGAGAACTAGTGATCTATAACACTAAAAATACACAAATCTCCTTAATCTAAGCAAATAGGAAGGTGAAGTGAATTCTAAGCTAACGAAATATAAAGACAACTAATAACTACTACTAGAAATAAACTAAGAAAGACAAGCTCTTGGGTAAGGTAATCGATCAGAGATGATTGACTTCAGATTTAGATACCAGACATCCTCGACTAACATATGCTCTAAAGGTCTAGATCTTATTCAGATAGATTAATCCACTTCCGTGACATAAATCCATATGCTTATCAAGAATTAAACAACAACTTCTGTTGGCCTAACGCAATCAAGCATGCATGAATCACAAGTCTACTAACCACTTAACATCTCGGGCATCAACTTCCGTTGGCCAAATCCGTAAAGGACAATATTAGGTTGGTTCAAGCATTTCAACATACACCTTCCGAGCGTGAAATAGCTTAAGATCTAAACTAGAGAGATCAAGTCCAATCTAGCATTAAGAACACCTAACAAGCTTAGAACAATGTTAATCTGATCATAAGCATCATCAATCTTCCATCTTTCACTCTAATCTACCCACCCAAGAACTCTAAAAATTTACTCACTATAAGCCATAGAAACCCAAGAATCTGTCACCGATCCTTGAAGAATCATGTTTAGAGAAGAGTAGGAAGATATAAACAAGATAAGTACTTAGATTAATAGCAAGAACTAATAAGAGTTTTCAGATCTAAAAAGAGAGAAAATGTGGCTGAGGTAGCTTAGGGTTTTTATCACCTTTAACAACATATATATAGGCAAAACCCTAATGGACTTCAAAATACAAAGTCCCAAACAAAACAGATTCCCTAAAGCATCAATGTGCAAGATGCAGCTTTCCTAAAGTGGTCACTTCAGGGCTCTATGTAACTTTGCAGATTTCCCTACATCAACAAAATGCTGAAGACAAGTTTCTGAAATGAGCACTTCAGAGCTGTAGGTGAAACTGTGTTTCTTCTTCTTCCTCTTCGACTTTGGCTCCATAACTTCCATTTTGTGCACTTTTATCCTCCATTTAGCCTCATAACTTTTGATTGTGCATTCCAACCCCCTGTATATGCAATGTGTACAAATACAACACCTAATGACTCCTAAACGCAATCTTTAGACTCTAAAATGACCAAAATCAATAGCTAAAAACATGTAAAAACACTATACATCAACTCCCCCAAACTTGATTCTATACTTGTCCTCAAGTAAACTTTCAAGAAGAGTAAGAGAAAGAGATTGAAAATAGAGGATATAGAACAACAAAATTCACATTCAAGATTCAACCCAATGTCCTTCAACGTAGTTATAAATTGCATCACCTAAACAATCTATCAAATATGCTTTATCTTGGCAACACAACTCAAACTTTACTCTAGAAACCAGGACCAGAATGAACTCAAGCAATAACCTCAAAGCAACTCCCTACATTCATTTAGATATTAAGTGCAGTCTTGGAAAGGGATTATCAATCATTCTCATTTGGTTAGGTTCAAAGGCTTTTGTGGGTGGTTCATGGTTTTTGGTGACTTTCTCTCAAACAAGGAGCAATTGACATTACACAAAATTTATCTAAGAAAGGGAACAATTCATGCATACAACAATTGATTCTCATTGTTCTACTCAATCCTAAGATATATGCAAGTTCTACCCTTTTGCTTAATGCCAAACTTTCAATCTCTCACCCCAAACTCAAAAATCTTTCTTTATTTTCACACTCAAATGAACTTGGTTTTTCTTTTGCTAGTTTTCTAGGGAAATCTTTTTCACTTTGGCCCTTTTCTTTTTCTTTTGCCCCTACTCTTATTATTTTTTTTTCTTTTTCTTTTCTATGCATCAATGGAGGTTTATTTTTTAAAACTTAGAGCTCTTTCTTTTTACTTAAATCCCTAGCAACTTTTCTTCTCTTTCTACACTCTCCAATTCATTTTTCTTTCTTTTATTCTTTCCCAACAAGCTTAGACTTAAAACTCTTCCCAATCCCACTCCCAATCCTATATGCTAGCCATAACGAGGTTCCAATAGCTAGCTGTAATGAGAAACAACCATTGTCGTTCTCAATAATCTCAATATTTTGCACATGTCAAAAGCTATCAAGAAAATGCCTCACTTAAGCAAACATATGATAGGTTTAAAATGAAGGCCAGGGTCAAATGGTGGGAAGAGATGCTCGGGTTAGCAGAAGATTAGCAAAAATGGGTAAAGAAAACCCGAGCTTAAGTCATGAGAATGCATTTCAAACCCCTAAGCAAGAATAATAGATTCATTTTTAAGTCCAATAGTCTTAGAGTTGCTTCAAGATCATGCAGGTTTCACAAAAGAAGGTTTCTTCAAGAAAGAGTATTTCAGATTCGAAAGAAAGATAAAGCAACCAACAACTACTTCAAAGGGCATTGATCTCAATCTTAAATGTGAACTCATACAAATTCATAATCCCCAATGCAAATGAATACAATCCTATATGCTCTAATCTCGATCATAACATGAAAATGATACAAAATGAGCTATATGATTGTTTTTGGTTTCTGAAAAATTTGAAAATTTTCAAAATTTTTAGGTTTTTTTTTTAATGCAAAAATGTATGAACAATGCAATGCATGAGACTCAAGAAAACAAAATAGAACACAAGGTGAGATAGTTGGTCTCTCCTCCAAACTTACTTCACACAGTCCCTTGTGAGAGAGTAAAGGTGAAGAAAAGACCAAAAGAGAAAGAATAAAACAAAATCTAAGTATGAACAGAGTTGGAATAACACTAACTTGAAGCTTGGCTGGTTCAAAGGAGGATAGACAGAGAAAGCATCTTCTTTTGACCTCTAGCGATTTTGATTGACCTTTGAAAGATAACAGGAGGCAAGAGATGGCCCACAGAAGGCCTTATTGCTACAACCCCGATCACCAGGATCATACTCATCGTAGAACCATCCCCTGAATTCGTTCATCCTGATTTACTCAAATGGTATCACCTTCGGATCATCAACCTTCAGCTCTTTGGTGGAGAGAATACCAGAATTATTCTCAAAGGACTTATCCACTAAAGACTCTTCTTCTTCTACCTCCTTAGAGGATTCTTCAGTGCAGATTGCTCGATTCTCCGTAGACTCTTCACCCTTTGCTTCATCCTTGGCTACAGGGAGCACATGCGTTTTTTCTTCAGGTGTGAGCTTGTTTATAAAGACCAAGCTCTTTCTTGTCTCTTCAACGCATTCAACAACCAAAATGTCATCACCCAGATCTTCAAGAGTATTCTCAACAAGATGTACTTCATCTTCATCAAAGTTTGTGTAATAACTCATGAATGTCACAGTCTCTGCTTGTTCCTCAGATCTTAGAATATGATTCTCATCTACTGTGCATTCAGATAGTGATTTAAACTCGTATATAGGCTCTTCGGCTTCTTGTTGAAAATCATCCTCAACTGAGCATCCCTTTCAAAATCACATTCCATGTATGTGGTATGTGCTTCACACGAGTTGTTGTTGTAGGAAGGGATGCTCTCTTCTTCTTGTTCTTCAGTTTCTTGAGTGAGACTGTTGTTGCAAAGAGGTTTTCCATACCTTTCAGCCATTTTGTTGTTCGCATGGGCCATGGGTTCTATCCCTTCAGTCATCCTTTCTGACCTTTCCAACATCAACTTAAACAAGTTGTGAACATTCTCTTCATTATAGGATGGGGAAGTATGAGATTCTTCTAGCCATATTCTGCATTCCAAGGTTGGTATCTCTCACCATACTCCCAATGGTTTTCCTGACCAAAGTCTCCATCAGATTGATACCGGTTTGAGGTGGACGACTCATAAGCTTCATGACAGCTTGTGGGGGGTGGTTCGTAAGCTCTTGCAGAGAATGTGGAGCTTCTTGATATCATCCACTGTTGATTCTCAAAAATAGTTCTCTGTTGGCTCTCCAAGGTTCTCTCTTGGCTCTCCAGCATCTTCTCTTGGCTTTCTGAGATCCTCTTTGAGCTTTCCAAAAGAGTTTTCAACATTGATTCTAAATCAAGAGGCATGATCTTCCTTTCTTGTGGTTGTACCTTGCAAAAGAGAAAATACTTGAAAGGGGATTAGTAACAGAATAAAAGTTAAAACTATACAAAACATAAAAAGCTTAGTCTCAATGAAATATGAAATCCTAATGACAAATCGAACAAGTTCCCTGGCAACGGCGCCAAATTGATGTTTTGCGTTTTACCACATGCCAATTAACCTAATGTGCACGCTACCACAATCGAATGGCATATTGATGCATCACTTTAGGATCGAATCCACACAGAACTAGTGATCTATAACACTAAGAATACACAAATCTCCTTAATCTAAGCAAATAGGAAGGTGAAGTGAATTCTAAGCTAATGAAATATAAAGACAACTAATAACTACCACTAGAAATAAACTAAGAAAGACAAGCTCTTGGGTAAGGTAATCGATCAAAGATGATTGACTTCAGATTTAGATACCAGACATCATCGACTAACATATGCTCTAAAGGTCTAGATCTTATTCAGATAGATTAATCCACTTTCGTGACAGAAATCCCTATGCTTATCATGAATTAAACAACAACTTTCGTTGGCCTAACGCAATCAAGCATGCATGAATCACAAGTCTACTAACCACTTAACATCTCGGGCATCAACTTCCGTTTGCCAAATCCGTAAAGGACAATATTAGGTTGGTTCAAGCATTTCAATATACACCTTCCGGGCGTGAAATAGCTTAAGGCTAAACTAGAGAGATCAAGTCCAATCTAGCATTAAGAACACCTAACAAGCTTAGAACAATGTTAATCTGATCATAAGCATCATCAATCTTTCATCTTTCACTCTAATCTACCCACCCAAGAACTCTAAAAATTTACTCACTATAAGCCATAGAAACCCAAGAATCTGTCACCGATCCTTGAAGAATCATGTTTAGAGAAGAGTAGGAAGATATAAACAAGATAAGTACTTAGATTAATAGCAAGAACTAATAAGAGTTTTCAGATCTAAAAAGAGAGAAAATGTGGCTGAGGTAGCTTAGGGTTTTTATCACCTTTAACAATATATATATAGGCAAAACCCTAATGGACTTCAAAATACAAAGTCTCAAACAAAACAGATTCTCTAGAGCATCAATGTGCAAGATGCAACTTTCCTAAAGTGGTCACTTCAGGGCTCTAGGAAACTTTGCAGATTTCCCTACATCAACAAAATGCTGAAGACAAGTCTCTGAAGTGAGCACTTCAGAGCTGTAGGTGAAACTGTGTTTCTTCTTCTTCCTCTTCGATTTTGGCCCCATAACTTCCATTTTGTGCACTTTTATCCTCCATTTAGCCCCATAACTTTTGATTGTGCATTCCAGCCCCCTGTATATGCAATATGTACAAATACAACACCTAATGACTCCTAAATGCAATCTTTAGACTCTAAAATGACCAAAATCAATAGCTAAAAACATGTAAAAGCACTACACATCAGAGCTCCGTGAATAAACTTGAGAGGTGGACATATATGCAGTTCGAGCTCGCAACGTCGTGACGTAAAGAAACACTCTATTCTGGAACAAACAAAAACATAGAGTACCGTGTGGATGAGAACTGGTGGACGAGCTTGAGTGATAAAATTGTCTACGTCCAAGTCGACTTTTGATACTTACAAAACATGAGAATGAATTGTATACACAATGTAACAACGAATCGCCTTGGTACCAAGCTCCTTAAGATACTCACAATATAACATAGCATCTATCCAACATAGATGCAATTGGAGATCGCAACGTCTCGACGAAGCCATATATATATATGAACTCCTTCATCGATAAAAATGTTGATCAGACTGACTTGCTTGAAACCATTGTGAGTCCTCTCCATGAAAAGAGAAGAAGATCATTCTGCAAGTTCATGCCATGTCTTCCTCGTCTTACTTTGTTATTGGGAGTTGATGGGAGCTTCGTGAATAAACTGGAGAGGAAGACAGATATGCAGTTCGAACTCCCTATGTCTTGACGTAAAGAAACACGAACAAACAAAGGTTGTTGACGAAGAAGACATAGATGCAGTTGGAGCGCTCGCAGGTTGTCGACAAAGCCATATTAATACAAATCTTGTTGCTTCTCTCGTGACGATAAGTTGGCAGAGACGGAGTTTCGTCAACATGTTCCTAGAGAAGTCTTGCTTGCAAAAGCTCAAGCTAAAGAATCTAAAACGTAAGAACTATAAACTATGTGGCTGGGGGGTAAACAAAAACTCGCCGGTGTTGAGTTTTTTTCACATCTCTCGTGTGTTCTAGCATTTAAAAAAATAAGGAAACAAAATTTTTAGGAGCTCTATCTAAGCGACACGTCAACGTTCATTTTTGTAAATTGATTGTGAGAGCACCACGTAACGAAGGTAATGTGAATGCATTATGCATCTCTTTTAATATATAAGGGACATAAGGGATATGCAGTCTATTTAATAGATATTTAGATTATATATATATATATATATTAACCATATAAAGATACATAAATATGTTAATTTAAAATTTTACATTGAAAAGTATTGAAATCTTAATATTTCAATTTAAAAATTGGCATTAAATTAAAAAAAAATAATATTAAAATTAAAAAATATTAAAATTTTCATATTAAAATTTTTGTGATTAATGGTTTAATTTTTCTTACAGTAAATATAAAAATGTTATAAACGAGAGGAAATCTCAATTAATAGATATTCATATTAAAATATACTATATCTATGTCAATATCATTTAAATTTAATTATATACTATATAAATAAATAAAAATTATTGTTTTCATTTATTTAGCAAGAAAAATGATTTTAAATAAAAAAGTGATTGTTTTGATTAATGTGATTACTCTAATTTAGTTATATACATTATTTACATTATAAATAAGCACAAAATAAATAATATAAAAAAATATTTTGTATATATAATGCGCATGTTTTAGCCTAAGATTTCTTAAAAAAAATATCATAATGTGTTGTTATGCGGGTAATAATCTAGTGAATCTTGAAAATTAAAACGAAAGATATTTTTTAACGTTTGGTTAATTATATTATTACAACGATACGGAATATTACGATGATGATTATACAACCGACAATTCTACCGCCTTATAAGATCCATGTCCGATGGTCAAAGCCGGCCTTGAAAATATAAAGGCTGGAAACTATTTATGAAATAAGGCCTGTTAATAAATAAAAATATTAAGTAAATCAACTTGAAAATGAAATACGGAATTGCAAAACAATTTCAATAACTTTGACATTTATTCTTAGCTTTTGACATTGCCATCAAACATACTTCCCGTGGGGGGGTCCACGCGGTATAATAAAGCCGCTCAATCTTAACAATAATATATTTACTTTACCAATAACATATTCAATTTTGGTATTAAAATCTCCAAAATCAATTACTAGTTTACTACTACTAGTTTCCAGCTTTTCCTGACTATTAGTTATTCTGTTTTTAAGGAAAACAAATTAAACCCTTAATTTACGGTAATCAACTTTAGTAACTAAAAAGAAATTAATGTTTTTCCCCGACGATATATTATTGCTAATAAAGAAAAAAAGAAGAGAGAGAGAAAACAAAAAAAACAACTGAGAGAGAGAGAGAGAGAGAGAGAGATGGAGGGGAAGAACAGTTAGTGCAATTCACACAACATCGAAAGCGATAAATAATAAAAAAGCTTCCAACTTTTTTCTTTCTCCTTTTGCTTGTTTCAAATTTCAGAATTGGATCCTCAAGAATCGAAGAAACAAAGAAGAGGCAAGAACTGAAGAATCGAATCCCCAGGAATCAAGCAAGCTCCTTTCTTTCTTTCACCACAAACTGCGGGTCTCTGTCTCTGTCTTGTCCCCATCTTTTGCTTCTTCCCCCCTAATCTAACCCTTGTTCTTGAGGTTTCATTACATCTATGTCCTCTGTTCCTGCTTCGTTGAGATCGAGCTTCTGTTTTTTAGAATTGTATGATTTGAGGTTTCTGACACAAGTTTAGGGTTTCCGGTTTGATTTCGGTTTTCCCCCAATTCGTAATGTACATTTGATATTTCAGATCTATTAGGTTCTGTTCTACTTTGATACAATCATGGAGAATTTTGCAAATTAGATTCAGATATGTTTTTGATTTGAGTATATAAAGTTCGGTTGTGGGAGAAAGTTTTCAACTTTGAGTTCGTTTATGTTAGTTGATAGAAGCTTTCTTACTAGCATGCTTATGTTTGTGTCATCTTGTTGTAGGTGTGTGAAGCAGTCAGTAGATGTATACTTGGAGTGGAACTCATTCTCTGCTCACTTGTACATTAAGCATTTGACTCTAAATACCTGGTTTAGAAGAGAAATCTAAAGAAAGGGGGAGAGGAATGGAGACTGCCAAAGCTTGGCTGAGTAAGTTAAAATCTAAAGACAAGGGCAAGTCTTCAAAAAAGAAGGAAGCAACGAGTAATGCAAAAGAAGGACCGAGGACACCTGGAGGCGAAGAAGCGCTTTCAAATGTAACCAAGGAGAAGGCTGCTGCTGCCAAACTATATATTGAAAATCATTACAAAATGCAAATGCAGAGTCTGCAGGAAAGAAAGGAGCGGTATGGGTTTCGCTACATATATATATTTTACTGTGTAATGCTTTTAAAATCGTGCCTTTACCTTTTTATTTACATATTGTTTTTTGCAGACGCAAAATGCTAGAGAAAAAGTTAGCTGCTGCAGAAGTGTCTGAGGAAGAGCAAAACAACTTGATAAAGGATTTGGAGCTGAAGGAAACTGAGTACATGCGCCGTCAGAGGCATAAGATGGGAGCTGATGATTTCGAGCCATTGACAATGATTGGGAAGGGTGCATTCGGAGAGGTAGCTTCTATTGACATATCTTGAGTACTCTGTGTTGCATCTTCCTGAACATGAGTAACGTTTATTTGAACACCTGGGATATGCCTTCTCAAATATATAACCTATTTGCTGTATACTCTTTGCATTCTTCTTGCAGGTTAGGATCTGTAGGGAGAAGGGAACAGGCAATGTCTATGCAATGAAGAAGCTTAAGAAATCCGAGATGCTTCGCAGAGGCCAGGTACTTTTAGATTCTTCCAAGCCGTTTCCTGCTTGACGTTTGTTTTGTTGGTTCATGTGTGTTGTGAAATCTGACTTTCAGGTGGAGCATGTAAAAGCAGAGAGAAATTTACTTGCAGAAGTTGACAGTAACTGTATTGTCAAACTGTATTGTTCTTTCCAAGACGAGGAGTATCTTTACCTCATAATGGAGTATCTACCTGGTGGGGATATGATGACTTTACTTATGAGGAAAGACACTCTTACTGAAGATGAGGCCAGGTTTTATATTGGGGAAACTGTCCTGGCTATTGAGTCCATTCATAAGCACAACTACATCCACAGGTCAGTGAAGCAGGACATTTGACTTTATTGTATCTCCCATGTTATTACGTTCGTAACATCATACTTTTTGGTTTCAATGTGATACAGAGATATCAAGCCTGATAATTTGCTACTTGACAGAGAGGGCCACATGAAACTGTCAGATTTTGGATTATGTAAACCATTAGATTGTAGTAATCTCCAGGAAAAAGATTTCACAGTTGCACGAAACGTTAGTGGGGCCTTACAAAGTGATGGCCGTCCTGTGGCCACAAGACGCACCCAACAGGAGCAGCTTCTTAACTGGCAGCGTAATAGAAGGATGCTTGTAAGTCTTAGTTATGTTTCGTTCTATCCATTGAAATAGAAACATGTATTAGAATAACTGATTAGGCTAAGGGTATTGGTTTCAGGCGTATTCCACTGTTGGAACTCCTGACTATATTGCCCCAGAAGTTCTGCTTAAAAAAGGATATGGAATGGAATGTGATTGGTAGGTGCAACCAACTATTGTGATTTATTCTATTTGGTGCAGAAAATTAATCTTGAGATTATCTTTATAGGTGGTCCCTTGGCGCCATTATGTATGAAATGCTTGTGGGGTTTCCACCATTTTATTCAGATGATCCAATGACAACTTGTAGGAAGGTAACTAATCCATTGCTTTTGCCATCTCAAGTCTTACATTTCATTTTTGTATTTTTTTCTTTAGTGATTCTAATGTGGGAAACGTACATTTTCTCTATTCATTTGTGTACGCAGATTGTAAATTGGAGAAATTACTTGAAATTCCCAGAAGAGGTTAGACTATCACCAGAAGCCAAGGATCTTATTTGTAGGCTTTTATGCAATGTTGAACAAAGGCTTGGGACTAAAGGAGCTGATGAAATTAAGGTGTTGTGTGCATTGTTCAGCTCTGAGATTCGAAGTTCCCTTATCTTAATAAGAAACTTGTAAAACGAACGCTTTGACTTGTTTTCGTATAGGGTCACCCTTGGTTCAGAGGTACGGAATGGGGAAAGTTGTATCAAATGAAGGCTGCCTTTATTCCTCAAGTCAATGATGAGTTGGACACCCAAAACTTTGAGAAATTTGAAGAGGTAATACACTCAATACTATCAGCTCATGTATGTATATATATTAAAATATTGGTAGTTATACTGAAGAATTGGTGCCACAGATGAATAGATGATATATATGCTCCTGATAATGGAAGTAATTGTGTACTCTTCTTTAATTCTTTCTGGAACAGACTGACAAGCAAGTTCCAAAGTCGTCAAAGTCAGGTCCATGGAGAAAGGTATGACATAGGCATTGACTTATGTGCATTATCAAGTTTTCTAGTAGATTAGTATGCAACAAAAAGCTCAGAATGATTAAAAAAAATACTTGTGTTGATTTGAAAGAGCTGCTGGAATGCTATCGAACGATGTTTGTTAATCTGTCAATTGTGCATGTGACATGTGATATCTTTTGGTACCAACATGAGATGAATAAGAACCTGTCAGTAGAATGTGTCATGAACCAAAAGGAACTCTGTGGAATTTTAAACAGTGTATATCTTTTTGTTGTGTTGGGCTTTCTTAACATGAGGTTGTGTTTCTTGTATCTTCTCCAGATGCTCTCGTCCAAGGACATTAACTTTGTGGGTTATACTTACAAGAACGTTGAAATCGTAAACGATGACCAATTACCAGGGATAGGTATTTAACGTTTCTGTGTTTGAAGAAGAAACAACATAACTAGATTGCCTTGTGATTTACATTGCTTGTCTTGCTGCATTGTGATGTGCAGCTGAGATTAAGAAGAAGAGCAATAAGCCAAAGCGGCCGTCGATTAAATCCCTCTTTGGTAAATGCTTTTCCCTTTTATCATGTGTTTTGTAGCAAGTGGCAGTATTATTATACAATCCACGTTGATTTTCTCTTGACGATATTGTTGGAAAACATGAATAGAGGATGAATCATCTGGTGGCGCAACAACAAACCAAGGAAGCTTCTTGAATCTATTACCGACGCAGATGGAAGAACCGGAGAAAGAAGGTAGTAAGTGCAGCTCATCCGGGTGATTTGACTGACACATTTGCACAGCCTGAATCAGAGACACTTCTTATATAACTTATGCGTGTG
Organism: Brassica oleracea var. oleracea; assembly: GCF_000695525.1. Taxonomy (NCBI): domain Eukaryota; kingdom Viridiplantae; phylum Streptophyta; class Magnoliopsida; order Brassicales; family Brassicaceae; genus Brassica; species Brassica oleracea. The sequence continues at coordinate 32,943,441 of NC_027751.1, forward strand.
TTTTTGATTTCGTTGAAAGCCTTTATTTTTTGTTTTCCTCCAAAAGAGAGTAGTAGCAAATGATGATGGGGTTTCAAACAAACGTACAGTCTCCTTTGGAAGCGAAGGCTCTCCCTCAAGGAGTGAAAGATGGATTATTATGTTTAATTGTTTCAACATAGGGTTGTTTGATTTATGCCAACCAAGAAAGAAAAAAGAAGTAAATATTCTTTTCGGAATTGGTTTGTTTGTTATTGTTTTCACACAAGGAAATGGAGAGAATTGGTTTTATTTAAGTATTTTCTTCATTCACTTTATTTGGTTGATCAAAACTTGATTGTACTACATAACATCTCAAGATGAAATCAAAACCCACTAATATTATGACCCAAGTCTGTTCTCTCTTCATTTTAAGATTTGCTTAAACAATTTTTATTGTTTTTTCTTTCTGTCTTTGAAATAACTTCAAAGGTTTGATCTCCAACATAACGTTCGGAGTAGAAGTAAAAACCAAAAATGAAAGATAAAAAAAAAAACCATACACCTATTGGTGCTTGAAAGACAAATAATACCCTATAAAGGGAAGATGTGAAACAACCATGACTTCATACTCCCTTAAGAGAGACTATTGCAATCTCATCTTGAGTATGTAGATGGAGAATTGGCAGCATCGACAAGAATGGTATCAGTGAGCCAACTTGGACCTCCACGAGCTATATAAGATTGAAACCGTCTATCCTTAGTCACACTGACAGCGATCTTCTGAGCTACTCTATTTGTAGCAACATTCCCTACTTCCACATAGCAGTTTTGGAAGAAATTTAGAGCTTGTCGAGTATGTTCAATGGTATTGGACAAACCAGGGAACCAATGCGGATTGTTCAGGGCTTCAAGCGCTTGAGCTGATGAGATTTCAATGAGAACTATGTTCCTGTGCAAAGTATGACGATCACTTGCCGCCCAACATATTGTTGTGAGGTCTGCTTCCAAATTCGAGCTAACCCCCGCGAGGGATCTCCTACTATGTTCCATTGGCTGACCTCGAAAATCCTGGACCACCCAAGAAGCTTCAGTATGCTGAGATCTAGCTGACCAGGAGCAGCCTACATTACATTTTATGAAACCCATGGGAGGTTTCTGCCAGGCCTGCCCATTATCAACTCCTCTAGATAAACTTTTTTTTCCTGATCCTTCTAAATGAGATTAAACCAAATGGAAGATTCTTCTACTGCTTTGGAGAAGATGTTAACAGCCGAAACTCTTTTCTGATTAAAACAAAAACTGTTCCTAGCTTTCTATAAGTGCCAAAGAATCCAGGGGAACTGTAATGTTTTAATCAAAATAATGTAAATATCCACTAAGAAAACAAGCGCATTTCAAAATTATGGGCTTAAACTTTGAGTTATTTGACTCAAACTAGTAGAATTTAGCCGCATAGTTTCTATTAGGCTTTTGTCCGGTTTTTTGTTTTAAAAGTATAAATTATTTATGAATTTTGGTTTAGTTTTGGTTCGATTATTTCGATCGTCAATTTAGTTATTTCAGTTCAAATAACAAGTATAAGAACCATCTAATATTTGATAACATTTTGGTTCTCATTCTTCCGTTTATTTTTTGATAATTCAGGTAAAAAATCAGATTTAGTCTTTCGTGTCAAATATCATATGATTAGGATAAATCTATATATTTTATACATAAACTATTTGGAAATCTGGTTCTTTCGGATAATTCAAATAATTTTTAATATTTTAGATAAAATCAATTCGGTATTTTTTATTTTTTGGATATTTTGGTTTATAAATAGTATTTTAATTTTTTGTTAATTTAAAACTAAATATAATTAATTTTTAGGTATATTAACTGTATTTAAAATATTTGGATACATATTCAGTTTTCGGTTTGGTTTTTTAGTTATAAATTTTTTTCCATTTTATTTTTGATCCTCGGTTTATACGCCCGTACCTAATTTTTATCATTTATATTTGTAGACAATAATCTGATTTACTGTGATGTAAAGATTCAAAAGTGTTTAGAATTTCTTAACATCTTTAATATACGGGATGTTTTCAGAAAATAAGATTTTTTATAATGTTTTTATTGTCTCCTTATTACTCTATCCGTTTCATAATAGATGGTGTTTTGAAGAGTTATTGATATTTCAAAATGCATGATGTTTGATATTTTTTTTAATATTTTTGATGGCTGGCTGAATTAGATTTATTTTATATTTTTAGTGTTACTGTTTAGAAAAATGTGTGTGTTTTAATTCTTATGCTTTCATCCAAAACATCAATTATTTTGGAACATGAAGTATATTTTGAGGCGAGTTTTCTAATTATTATTTTTTAAAAATAATTATGTTCCAAAAATGTAGTTTTGCAAATATCTTTAAATCCCATAAAATAATTTAATGAATATTATTTAGTGAAAATAGATTGGATTACAATTAATAGTTAGGACTAATGTGTATTAACACAAGATTTTTGAAGGAAAAAAATTAAAATCAATGGGCCAAAACATTAAGGTACAAACTGCAAACCAATAAACAAAAGGAAACATAAAATAACCAAGTCAATTAAGTTTTTTTTGAAAAAAATATTAACCTTCGCCTTTCAGTTTCTAACGACAACGTTTAATAGGATTTTGCTGGAGGCTTTGAAGGAAGAGACTCCTTCGTTTCTTCGTCGGCTGCTACCAACTCTGAAACGATGCAGGTACGATTTCTGGATCGGAAACCCTAACTTTCACATCACTCTAAAGCCTCTCATCTCCTTATTATTAGCTTCATCTACTGTTACTTTCTTAAACATGGCTTCAAATGAAATCGCGAACAGCTTCCTTTAGCTTAAGGCTTTCGTTATGAGATCTTCTGAATATGTTTAAGATTTGTTTATTCTAAGGATATATTCAAACTTTCTTTGAAATCCAGATCTTGTTAAAAGATTGTTTTTTTTTGTGCAGGCAAGTGATAGATTTAACATCAATTCTCAGCTTGAGCATCTTCAAGCTAAATATGTTGGCACTGGTCATGCTGATTTGAGCAGATTGTGAGTTTCTTCAATCTTCGCTTTTGTTTTTTAAAGATTTTTTTTTTTTTCTGGGTGTTCTGTAGAATCTAAAATGTTTTTTAAATTGTGGGCAGTGAGTGGGCTGTGAACATTCAGCGTGATAGCTATGCTTCATACATTGGCCACTACCCAATGCTTGCTTACTTTGCTATCGCTGAGAACGAGTCCATTGGACGCGAACGCTACAACTTCATGCAGGTTTGCTCCTTGTTGCTAGGAATCATATATCCCTAAAAGTTTTGTGTTTTATTTTGCTCATTTCCCTGTTTTCATTCTCTTAGTCATTCAATATTTGGATTTATGATTCTGTGGCCATTTTGATTAGGAATGTATCATTTGTTTATCAGTATCATTTGGTTTATCTCTTTCCTTTTCTTTTAGTTTCAAGACTTATTGATGTCGTACTTGTGTTGTCGTCGTGGTATTTTGATCAGAAATCATTATGTTTTATGGTCTCACTCGAAAATAATGGAAGACGAGATGCCTCGCAAGCATTTGGTTATGTGAAAGTGAACTAGTATATATTTGTATATGGTTTTATTTTGGAATAATCCTAAAGAGGTTAGCTTAATAACGTAGAAATGAAGAACAAATACTGATCTAACAGACTCTTAGCATATGTTTGTTTCTTATAAGAACCATGTTTCTTCTTTTAAATACATAAAATAATCTTTGGAATAATTTAGGGATGTCTTTTGTGATTTGCAGAAAATGCTGTTGCCGTGCGGCCTTCCTCCAGAGAGAGAAGACGATTAGGAGGATTTGATGTTCTGGCTTGCGTTGGAAATGTTTAGTTTGGATTCAGAGAGTGATAAAACTGTCAAATTTGGTGTTCTGTTATAATAACAGCACGTTGCTTGTCTTTTTAGCATAGATGATAAAGTCTCCAAAATAAATGGTTCGCCACCGGTTTTACAGGATGAAAGAAAAGTGAATGGGTTTCTTATGTCTATCTCTGTGTTTGGCCCCCAACATTTATCGAACCGTACAAAAACACCTGTGTGGATTTAGAAGTAGACATCACACCTTTCTGGGAATATATTGCATAATCGACCTTCTCTCCAAACCATGCAACAAAGGTTCTTAATTTCGTAATATGAACTTGAAAATATATGCTGGATACATTCACCTCTAGATTCAGAGCTTGGGCTGTGAAATTCATGTCTTATGTAGGACGAACTCAACTTATATAGCGTATGTCATCTATGATGTTTGTTAACTCCCACTTTTATTTTGCCAAGAGAGTTATAAAACAAATTGAATCTTTCCGTGCAAACTTTCTCTGGTTTAGAAGTAATGATAAAAGGGAACATGCTTAAATCGTCTGGTCAATATCTATGATATCCAAAAGGACAAAAGTCTGATATGTTTCTTGACGACGAAAATATGATTTTTTTATTTTCTTAATGAATATGACATACTCTTTATTCGATACTCTTAAGATGAAATATTAAAGTCAAAAATACATCCACTTAATTCAATCACTCACATGATTTCTTCTTCTCTTTCCTTTCTCCCTCCGCGTCATCGACTCTCCAATCCCGAAACCGGACCTTCCGTTGAAGGTTTTCTTTGATTTTAATTCAAACTCAGCAGTATATTGAAGCCATTGTCGAGGATTAAGAAGTGTAATCTTCAACTTTAGGTACGTTATGGTTTGTATTATTGAATCTTAACTTTTAATCCAACTTCCGTTGATATTGGGTTTCCGGTTTGTTAATTGGAATTGAAATCAATTTCATATAGATGTTAGTAATTAAGTACTTGAGCATTTGGGAACTGCGTTTAGTGGATCCATTAAAGAATTAGATTGATAGTTAGTCAAATACTGGGTGAAGTAAAAGAAATCGTTTCAATTTTGTTACGAAGACGAAGAGGAAGAAGAAGATGGTTGAACTAGTAGAACTTAGTATAACTCTGTGAAACTAAAATCGTCTGACTTGTAAAACTAAATATGACTATAACCGTACAACTGATATAACTTTGTTGGTAAAAATGTAAAACTTGGTATAATTTGGTATAAATTTGTTGGTAAAAATGTAAAACTTAGTATAACTTGGTATAACTTTATTGATAGAACTGTATAACATGATAACATTGATTGTTATCATTGCAATTTTTAGAGACGATGAGTTGTTCTACCACAAAGATACACTTTAACTAAAAAAGAACATGACATAAGTCACATAACATATATATTTTAGGTCAAAAATCGCCAGGGGAATTCTTGTAATTTTGTGAAAATTTCTGGGCCCAATTCTCGATCATGATCTGGTAAGCCAATTCATGCTTGAGTGTCGATCAGCATCAAGGGTGAGTGTCGACCGACACCTCCTCTGTTTCCTCTCATTTGCTCAGCTACGGGTCTTATTTACTTTAAGCTCTATTTAGCTCCATAATGTGCCAGAACGTACTTAAACATGTAAAGACTCTAAAATAGACTCCATACATAACATAAAGACTCTAAATAAAACATATACTTTGGCATAAAAAATGGTAAAATCCATAGTATATCAATATGGCTTTTTCATCTACAAAAACAGTTCCATTATTTGGGATTGTTCAACGTATCTATTGTTTGTTCCCATCTTCAACTAGGAACTAGAAGATATTCAGAGAGAAGGTTAATGGCTTAACACTCAAACCATTAGCACAAACTCGATGGGAGAGTCGAAAAGATAGTGTGAAGACTACAATATTTCAGACTCCGCAAATACGAGAGGCTTTGTATTACTTGGCTGAAAGTAGTAATAATCCAATGCTAAAAATTCAAGCTAAGTCTCTTGTTGAGAGTGAATCACACGGAATTTGATTCTTTGAATTCTTATTTGGAATGATCATTTGGCACGAGCTTCTTTCTGATTTTAACATAATAAGCAAGATCCTACATCAGAGGATATGGATATGGATGTTGCTATTTCACAACTAAATGGGTTTGTGTCATTTCTGAAAGAATATAGAGAGACAAATTTTGAGCGACCAAAAGCTGAAGCTACACGAATTGCAAATGAGATGGAGATTTAAGCTACATTTTGTGTGAAGCCAAAGCGTTCTAGCAAAAGGAAAATACATTTTGATGAAGGTATCGAAAATATCGATGAAGTATGGTGTTAATTTGGGAGGAGGGATTTAGGGTGGACTACTTCATAAACATCATGGATCAAGCTATTGTTTATATTTAAAAAACTTTTTGAACAATTCCAAGTTATGAACTTTTTGAACAATTCCAAGTTATGATAAAACTTTTGAATTTTGTTTGACTTAAATAAGCTGAAATCAGTTAGTGATGAAGAGCTGATGGAATCTTGCGTTAGACATGGAGATTTTCTAAGGCATGGTGAACATTCAGATATAAACTGGGAAGATTTATGTTCAGAGCTTAAACTTCTAAGAATGACACTACCACCAAAAGTTAAAAGAGTTGCTGAGGTATTAAACTCTTTGAAAGGAATAGATCATTTTTTTTTCCAAATTCATGGATTTCTTATCGAATATTGTTGACAATTATGGTTTCTGTTGCCTCTGTTGACAGAAGTTTTTCTAAGTTGAAGTTGATAAAAAAATTATATGCAATCTACTATGTCACAAGAGAGGTTGAATGGATTATCAATGATATCTATTGAAAAAGATATGGTTGATAAACTTGATTATGAAACGATTATGTACGACTTTGCTGGAAGAAAAGCTAGAAAATATGTTTTTTCACAAAAAAATAATTGTTATATTATAGTGTTTGTTATTCTTGAAATTTTTAATATTATTTTATGGGGGGAATATTTTTGAAAATGCTTTATGCCACCAAAATATACGGGACGACACTGAGAAGAAGCTAATAGGTGCTGATGAACAATGTTTTTAAACCTACCCGGACACTGAACCAGATTGTCGGATCACCGATTTTATTGGATCGACGCGAACAAACCACAGATTAGTAAATAAATTAATTTTGTTAGATAGTAATAAAATAGCTATTAAAAATATATGTGATATTTTGTGTGCTTAAAAACATTTTTTAAAAACACTTAGTTTTAGTTTGTTTATTTTTATCCTCCTTTGACATACAAAAAAGTTAAAAATTAATTTAGACTATTTAACAAATTTTGTAACAAGTTAGGAGTTATGACATCTAGTAAAAAAGTAGCAACACTTAAAATTTATAAGTATTTAAATGTCTAATGCGTGAACAATAAAATTAAACTTTAAATCCAAAATAAACGAAAGTAAAACATCAAATTGTAATATATTATTGATAACAAAAATAAATATAAAACAGATTCTAATAACATAGTTAAATAAGTCTAAGAAAAAATAAGTAAAAAATACAGTAGAACTTCTATAAATTAATAATGTTGAGACTTTGAAATTTTATTAATTTATAGAGATATTTAATTTACAAAAGTTTTCTTATTTAGATTTCTTATTTTAAGATATATTTATTCTAAAATAAGAAAAATATTTGATTTTAGTGTATAGACATTAATTTTTACTTTTTGAAATTTGACATTTATATTAATTTGAATATATTATTCAGTGTATATAATATATATTGCATAGAACTTAAACGTGGATTTAGATATAATATTACTAAATTTCATCAAAAATATGTTAAGTGTTAAAGTTTGTATACATATAAAATATTAATTTATAATTTTAATGGGACCATATATTTACATATAATTTTCAAAAAATTATTATCTTATTATTTTATCGATTTTGTCAAATTTTGAACCGGTTCAAGTTGGAACCGGCGAAATTTATTAATTTATAGATATTATTAATTTATCAAGTATTAATTTATAGAGATTATAATGTATGTACTGGTTCAACTAATGGTTCAGCCGGTAGTTTGGTTCTGAGTTTTAATGGTTTTTCGCGGGTTTTATTATATTTTTAAATAATGGTTTTTTCCTAAAATCCAAATCGAATTATACATTGGATCACCAGGTTTACCGATTGAAAAGCGGATCCAGATCGATTTTCGAAACAGTGGATGAAACTGTACGAGTATATCATTTTAACTGTTGCGCCAACGAATAATTAGAGAAGAAGAGAAAATATTTGGGTTGGTGACTGTTTTCTAAAGTTTCATTTTTAACGTGGCCCAACAAAAACAAAGATAGTCTCTGATTGGTGGAACTTGATTATACAATACTCCACATATGCCTCGTACTTTTTCAGTTCTCCTATTCTCAGATTATTCCTTCTCTTTTCTTCCCACACTATTGAGTCTCCCCAAAACCAAAACTTTTTCCTCAGAACTCAGATCCGAATCCTACTAAATTCCCTTTCCTTTCAAATTCTTTTGCTATATTCCTCTTCTTGCTTCCTATCCTATCCTGGAGCTAAAGAAGAAAACACTCTCTTCTCTTTCTTGCAACTTTCACCATCAAAACCAGCTTCAACCACTGTTGCTTGGGGGTGGGTTCTCTTCTAATTTCACCACTAGAATCAGCTTTGCGAAAGTCGTGATTTTGAATCGATGGAACGGAATCAGAAGAAGATGGATCACGTCATCGGCGGAAAGTTTAAGTTGGGTAGGAAACTCGGTAGCGGATCGTTCGGTGAACTTTATTTAGGTATGACATTTCTGCTTTGCTTTTTTTACTTCTTTGTTTACGTGTTTTAATTTTGATCTTTTATTTTTAGGGATCAATATTCAGACTGGAGAAGAAGTCGCAGTTAAGCTGGTAACACTTACCACTTTAAATTTTAGTTTCCTCATTCAAAATTGAATAACGGATCCTCTCTGTTTTAGTCTTTTGTGAATTGATTTTTGCTACATTTCTGTTTTAAAAATTGCTTCTCTTTTGACACACAGGAGCCTGTGAAGACGAGGCATCCTCAACTGCAGTATGAGTCGAAGATATATATGCATCTCCAAGGAGGAAGTGAGTTTGGTTTCTTCTAGGATACTTGTTTATAAGTTCCAAACCCCCACCTCTCACTCTGCCGTTGTGAATATTAGCTGGTGTTCCCCATCTCAAATGGTTCGGAGTCGAGGGTGACTACAGTTGCATGGTTATCGACCTTCTTGGCCCCAGCTTGGAGGACTTATTCAATTACTGCACTCGAAAGTTCACTTTGAAATCTGTTTTAATGCTTGCAGATCAGTTGGTAAGTTACTGAGTATTATGAATTATGATATGCCCTTTTACCTTATGAACGATGCTAATCTGTTCCTTTATGGATGCAGATATGCAGAGTTGAGTACATGCATTCCCGGGGTTTTCTTCACCGCGATATTAAACCAGACAACTTTTTGATGGGTCTTGGGCGCAAAGCAAACCAGGTAATCCTACTTTTGCATCATGAGTTTGTTGTATGGCTCTTGAAGGTGTGTCCTTAGGATAGGACTAGTGCTAAAGCTGTCTGGTTTATCAAATTAATTTTGAACCTCTTCAGGTTTATATCATCGATTATGGCCTTGCTAAAAAATACAAGGATCTTCAGACACAAAAACATATACCATACAGGTGAGATCTGCAAATTCTTATGCCTCTTATAATGTCTAGCTGATTCCAGGACCTGTGTTTGATGCTTTCCTTCTTCCGGCTTGCTTTACTAGTGTTCATTGTAAATTGACAGAGAAAACAAGAATCTAACAGGAACTGCACGGTATGCAAGTGTCAACACGCACCTTGGGATTGGTAAGAACTGCTTTCATCTAATAACATCCGTGGCTTTCTTGTCTGAAGCATTTGAAAACTCTTTCTTCTTTGCTGACTCATTTTGTATGCATACTTACAGAGCAAAGTAGAAGAGATGATCTGGAGTCACTTGGTTATGTGTTGATGTATTTTCTACGAGGAAGGTAATGAAACTTTCTTATAACTTAATTAAAAAAATTAAACCTTAAACTTGAGCTCATGCCCCCTTGTGCCTCAGTCTTCCGTGGCAAGGTTTAAAAGGTGGTACAAAGAAGCAGAAGTATGACAAGATTAGTGAAAAGAAGATGCTTACTCCTGTAGAGGTACACCATTGATATAATGTTTTCAAATATCCTATAGATTTTGACTTAGCTTGGTTTTACTCTTTTTTTCTTTTTGGAGATTCTGTGCAAGTCACATCCATCAGAGTTCACCTCGTATTTCCATTACTGTCGATCACTGAGATTTGAGGACAAACCAGATTATTCATATCTGAGAAGACTTTTCAGAGACCTTTTCATTCGTGAAGGTGAGAAATGAATCTTCTTGCTGTGTTTCTTGGAGCTTCGTGGAACTTATACATAGCTCTTTTGTTTGTTTTGATGAAATGAACTATGCTTGTAGGTTACCAGCTGGACTACTTGTTTGATTGGACAACCTTGAAATATCCTCAGACTGGCTCTACTTCGAGACCAAGGGTTAGTTCTTTTACTGATTTCAAGTGTTGTGGAGATCCAAATTTTCATAACAAATCCAAAATCTTATCCTGCTGTTGTTTTGTCTATCGTTCACAACAGCTGACTCCCTTGGACCCTCCTCCAGGACCACCTGCAGAAATATCTGAAAAACCTACAGGTACATTGTTCTCTGTCTTTATATATGTTGTGGGGTTAAATTAAAAGAGATATATTGAAACATGTCTGTCTTGGAAGAATTTTGAATTTAATATGACAAAACACTCTGAAAGAATGATCCAGAACTGAGAACTTGATTACCTCAGTGGGACAGGACCTCAGAGGAAGATTTTCAGGGGCAATTGAGGCATTCACCAGACGAAATGTTTCAAGCCAAGGAGCTCATGGTGACCGCTCTAGACAAAGATCTTCTGATGATGTACCCTCTTCTTCCAAAGAAGTGGTTAGTTTTTGTTGCTCCTTCTTTCGCTGGCTGTAAATCTATCACGCCAGTTTCTCTCTACTTAGCGAGATCCAAAGTAAGAATCCCAAAGAACGTGAGAAAGTTTGTATGTTATGAATTGATGGCTTCACTTGCAGCACGAGTCTGATAGAAACCCTTCTTCAAAGAGAGGTGTGATATCACCTGGCTCCTCAGCTGAGCCAAGCGAGAACCGCTCAAGCCGATTATTTTCAAGTGGATCACGGCTGGCCACAACTCAACAGAACTATGAGTCTAAGCCATCATCTGCATCTGGAATTAGAAGCTTTGAGCTCCTTACCATCGGCTCGGCGAAGAACAAGAAATGAAGATAGGGACGAGGAAGTTGTTAAGAATGAAAGGACATGTAAATGTTTCGGGATTCGCATCCTGTGTACAAAGATGAGAGGGACTGAAAGAGATGCCTAATCTGCCTCTCCCTCGCATTGTTTGTGTTGAAGAAAAATATTCATATCCTTAAAGTGTAACTTGTAATGGCTACAGGTTTTTGCTTTTCTGTTTTCTAAAACTTCATAGTAGAGATGAAATTATGAAACCTACCTTGTTGAAATTTGAACTATAATATGGAATCATTTTGAAGTTGTCAAACATTAATGACAAATGTTGTACACTAGATTAAGGCAATGCTCTGCTTCTGCCGAAATAGAATATATGTGATGAAGATGTGGACGTAGTAGTACATATATAAGTTCTTTTCCAACACTGAAAACAAGACAAAGGTTGCATCTCTCTAAGGCTGCCTTTGAACAAACAAAAGAAATAGACGTAGCGGCTAATGTCTGCGAAGAGTGATGAAAGGAGTGGAGCTGAGATGAGCTGCTATGGGTGATGAAAGTTTATCAACTTGGTGGTTCTGTGTCACTTTTGAGATGGGCGTAGTAAATTGCATCTTGTTTTCTATGGGAGTTAATGGAAGTGGACTCGCTTGTGTAAGACTTCGAAGTTGAGATGAGCTCTTCCCCGGTCTCAGTGTAGCCAGGTAAGCGTGTCCGTTACAGAAAGGCAGACTCGTGGCTTCAACTGTTGATTCTTTCTCCTTTGCCACTTGAGCTCCACATGGTTCCTTCAAAACATTGAACTGCATTTAGAACCAGAATATAACAAACAGATAAATGAAAAGCGTTTTGAACTTGTTACCCCGAGCTTGAGAAACGTGAAAGCTTGGTTATCAGATCCAAGGTAGATCTCAATAAGCTTCCTCAAGTCAGCCAGTGTTGCGTCCTTCGTAACTCTTAGTGTTGTTATGAGCTGCTTCCGAGGGTTATCAGTAGTAGTTGCTTCCCACTTAACGTAGATATCTATCTGTCCGTTGTTACCTTCATCAACTGAGATATTGTTTTCCTTTGCGTCTTCTACTGCTAGAGCTTCGCCCTTATTCGTCACAGGAAGCAGCAACTGATCATTCTTGGCTTGAGGAACATCCTCTTGGCCAGTGTGTTGAGACATCTCTCTCTGATTGCCACAAAGGGTGAATATGTTTTGAATTCTCATCTTTCTAGACATTGCTGATTCTTTGTCGTCTGTAATGTTGAAGCTATTCTCTTCACCACCCATACCTCCAAAGTTCAAACTAGGCACTGGTGTTGTTATCGAGCAGATGCTTTTGTCCTCGATTATCACTTTCTCCTCATCTTCTTCGACCTCCTCTTCTTCAAAGACAGTGCTCAGGCATACACGGTCAGGGTACATTTGATTGCAAGACATACTCTCAGAAGGCTTTGGTTGCAAGACATCAGACAAATTGCTACTGATAGTGTTGCTTGGTTGGTATGAAACAGCAGATTGACCCCAGACTTGCTTGACTGGTTCTGGATCACCCATGTCAAGATCCATCGACTTCACCATATCATCATCGGAGTAGAGACCCCTGAGTCTCTTGGCAAACCCACTGGTTTCATCCACTGACTTCACCGCATCTCCTCCATCCCTTGAGCGCCTGAACTCAACCTCAATTTCCTCCAACCTTCTTCTCATCATCTCCAGTTCTTCCTGCTGCTGCACTATCCTTTCTTCCATCCTCCTCCGCTCCATCTCAACAAACTCCTCCGCCATTCTTCTGCATTCCTCAAGTTTCTTCTCAAGTTCCGCTTTCAGAAGCTGTGTTCTCTCGTTTACTTTCTCTTTGATCGCCTCTTCATTGGTAGCACACGCTTCCTTCTGTATTAAAAGAGATCGCAAAGCAGCAACTTCCTCTTCCTTCTTCTTCAGCTGCTTTTGTGCATCGTTCCTTTCTTTCTCTTGCTGTTTCTTCTCAGACTGGAGTTTGGAAATAAACTCATCCATCGCTGCTATTCTTGTTCCCAAAATCACAGCAGAAGAAGAAGACTCATCACCCCCATTCTTATCCTTGTTCGGAGTATGTGACCCACGAACTATGCACTTTGCTTTTGCCCCATACTCTAGAGTGCAAAGAGTCTTGTGCATTTCCTTTGGATCCGGGCTCGCACATAGAATCATTAGAATCTTTGACTTGTCATCTTCAAAAGAGTCCTGCATCAAGAAAACAGAAACAAGACTTAAATATCTTAAAGCAGCCACAGAAAAAAACCTTCCAGATGATACAACAATAGAACAAGAAGTTCACCTGAAGCAGCATAGTGAGCTTGCTGTCTCTAAAGGGCACGTGAGAGTCTCCATTTGCTATAGATTCCACAACTCGCTTTAGTGCAATATTACCCTGGTTGATCTTAGCAGTCTAATATTAAATAAAGATACAGGTCAGTTATACTTTTATCAGAATTAGAATATATTGAGAGAGGCTAGAGAGTAAGCAAACATTACTTGCATCTTTGCTTCAAATCCAGTCTGCCCAGCCTGGTCTATATTCTCAGAACCAGCCATGTCAACAAGCATCAACCTTCCCCCAACAGTAGGCACATCAAGTATGATCTAAACATATAAACAATCACTTTATATAAGTTGTTAACAAACAGAAACGTAAAGATGCTTCAGTCATTAAAACAAACCATGCAGTGACTCCGGGAACTTCTTTCATTGCAGAGTGTGCTTTTAACAATCCTCCGTTTCTCCACTTTGACAATCTCTTTAGAGATTTTTCCAGCTTCTGTCCCTGAAATAAAGGTTGCGTTTTTGGCCTTCTTCCCCATTACTTCAAGCCTGACCTGTCAAAAGCCCAAGATTTTAACATTATGAACACAAAGATCCTGAGGTACAGCTACAGTTAGTGAACAGCTACAAAGAAAGGAAGAAAGGTTACCTTAGTGCTTCCTCCTTTGGGCCAACCAATCCCTAAGTTGTTGCTACTATTAGTGGAAAGAAGATCATAAATCTCCTCGTTATAAACCTCAAGAACAGAGACCTGAACAAAGGTAACACCATCTTGATCCGAATCTCCGAGAATATCCCTCAAAGATCGATACACAATCCCAGGCTCCTTCCCACAGCCAAACATGGTATGGCTCTTCCCAGCACCGGTGGGCCCATACATCATGATAGTACATTTATTACCAACCCTCACGCCTTTAATCCTCTCCTCTATAAACTTATTGTAAAAAGATTCGATGCCTTCTTGCTCCGAGAAAGAAACCCCGTCGAGGGTGAAGTCTCTGTACCCGACTTCGGCTCTGACCCGGACCGTTTGGTTGTCTGGGTTGACCTGCAAGATCGAAGCTGGTTTCTCCTTGCGGTCGGGGTAGTCTCGGATCCGGCCGACGACTTCGACTGGATGCTCCGGTGGGAGATGGTGGTCTTTGGAGGAGTCTGGGTTTGGGGTTTTCGGGTGGAAATTGAGTCGTTGTTTGGTTTGTGGGGTTCTGATTAAGGTGAATTGCGTTTGATTCGATCTCGCGGAGGACGGCGTCGGAGCCATGTTAGAAAAAAATTCAAGATTTGAGAAGGTTCAATTTTCGGATCTCAGAGATTGAGAGAGAGAGAAAGTGAAATGGGGATTTAGGGTTTGAGATTCTCGAGGTTTCAAGTTTGAACTAAAGAAACATAACCGTTGTAAACTTTAACGGCTAGTTTTTGGTCACGTGCCAGCCAAAGTATATAATATGGGAAATGTTTTTCTTTCAAAATGTAATTATTTTTCGTATTTTTAGGTAATTTTTACATTTATTGAATACTGTGACCAATCAAGTTAAATAGACTTATTTTTATTGTTTAAATTATATCTAACCTATTTATTATAAAATACTTATTAATCTTCATGTTTTTAGCCAAAACTACTTATATTATGAAACGGAGGGAGGATACTATTTTATTTATTTTCGGCTCTTGAAAAGAAAGAAGTGAGATAATGGGCTTATAGTTGGTTAGATAACTGGGCTTTAATATTAATAGAGGCCCAACGTATGTTTGACAAGGCACTAGGGTTTCACGAGGTTCTCTTATAAACTTTGTTCTTCTAGATTGTTTGTGTTTTTTTTTTGGGCAGCGGAGGACGACGACGGCAGGAGCTTGCACCGAAGAGCGAAAATGGTGAGACTCTCTTCTCTTCTTTCTTCCCTGTTGAGTTTCTCATAGTTTAGGAGGACACCTGGTGTTTCGTAGAGCTCTGTTTGATCCCGGGGACACTTAGAGAAACAGTTCTTAAGAAAAGGAAACTCTTGTTTATAGATATGTTGTTTGATTTTATCTTTTTCCTTGATCGGTTTGTTTCTGATTCTTCCACTACATTCGTGAATTAGAGTTTAATCCGTAGTTTAGAAAATGATCACATCACCAATTGTAAGAGGCCACTATCAGTCTTGATAAATTGAGTAGTCTAGTGTATTAGCAACCATTTCTGTTTGAGATTTTGTTATTTATTGCTACATCAAGTATGTTCTGATGATTATTGTGAGTAGCAGACGTTTGAATAGTGATCTTATGATTCCTATCAATATGTATGTTGTTGAAAACCGTTTTCACTGCGGAAGTTAACTCGAAGTTGTTGTTGCTTTATGGTGAATTGGTAGGTGAACATTCCCAAGACTAAGAAGACTTACTGCAAGAACAAGGAATGTAAGAAGCATACCTTACACAAGGTCACCCAGTACAAGAAGGGTAAAGACAGTCTTGCTGCCCAGGGTAAACGTCGTTATGACCGCAAACAATCCGGTTACGGTGGTCAGACCAAGCCCGTCTTCCACAAGAAGGTAACCAAAACCCCATCGTTAAGAATCAGATTTTAGTCGACTTCTAATAAATTGTCTTCCATCTGAGAACCAGTTTTGATATTCTCATATAAGACTTTGTGAAATGTCTCAGATTAGTCTTATTCAAATGATCGGGTTTATTCGTATGCACTCATTATTTTGTTTTTTGGAACAGGCCAAGACTACCAAGAAGATTGTCTTGAGGCTCCAGTGCCAAACATGCAAGCATTTCTCTCAGCACTCAATTAAGGTAATGAGACATTTTATAGTTATTTTGTTTACATTCTTTTGAGTCTTGAGATGTGTTTCTTCTAACATTTGTATGGGTTTTTGCAGAGGTGCAAGCACTTTGAGATTGGTGGAGACAAGAAGGGAAAAGGAACATCTCTCTTTTAAGTTATTTCCTCTTATCTACTTTCTTTTTGTTGGTACTGTCTTGCTTCGATACTTGAATACATTTTGAATCTTCCAGAAATGCTTATGGTGTTCAATTTAGATGACATTGTCGTATGAAATATCTTTTAGTTTCGTGAACCTTCTCGTGAACCTTTCTTTCTACACGCGTTCGATGTTTTAATTTTCACGATATGTTATCATTACAAACCAAACCATCCAAGTAGAAAAAGTGTTTACTCTTGTGCCGATTTTGCAAAGTTAAATTCATTTTTGCAGCAAAACTTTAGAATGATATGCACCCTGTTGATTTGCCCGAAGAAACGTCAACTGAACTTCTTGTATATTCGTAGACGTTACAAGACTGATGAACATTAATGATTGGCGTTGATAAGAACCAAATCTCATTAGCATCAGGCAAGTTTTCAGCTAACTGCAATCAACCTACCACAAACAAGAGATACTATCTTGTGGTTTCATTGATATTCATTCTAAAATTCCTGGAATAGCTTTTTCAACGGAAGAGAATATTAGTAAAAGTTTTAACTTGCTATATATATCCAAAAGATTTTCCCTGAACAACTTAGTTGGAAACGAACGAAGTAACAAAGTACTTCACAATGTTTACGGGGATGGCAAACAAAAGCAGAGAAGGGAGAGCAAGAGAATGATGTTAGCTCGAATACGAATTCAACACAATAATGAGCTTGCGAGACATTCTTTCATTGCTTGCTCCACTTGTGGAAGCTTACAGAAGTTTTGTGTTGAATGCTTATTTAGTTTCAACAATTAATAGTGTGGTTGATGTAGCTTGGCTCCAAGGGTCCAATACTAACTCAGTATCAGGCTCGAGGTGGCTTCTGGAATTTGTTCCCACTAATAAATCCTACCTAAGCAGCTGATTGTCAAATTTTCTTGGGGCACTGCCACAATTAAGCTCATAGCCTCTTATTGTCTGATGGAGTTGTTCATTGGTTTATCTGAGCATATTAACATTAGAACTGATCTGTGTTCACAGTGCCTGCTTAAAACTATATTGGATCCATGGACAAATTTTTTTTAATGTATTATAATTGGTTAAACATAATATTTTGGACCCTTGTTCTAAGAAACAAACATAAAATATTGACCATTTTTATCACTAAATTTAGTTAATTTTAAGATGGATCCATGGCATATGCCATGTTTGCCACCCCTTAGAGCCGGCACTGTGTTCATCGAGTTACCTGAAATCACTCAAGTCTGTATTCTATTCTATGATGACATTTTTGATGATATTAAGATCGAAAGACATGAAGGAAATCTAAAACATTTTTTCATAGTTTCTTCTTCCAAAACTTTTCGACTCACAAGAGGGGTCAGACACCCAAGCCATCGAGTCCTATACGTATCGTCCATCTTTTCAAATAAGCTTCAAGCATTGGCATTTGACAACAATGTATCACATTCGATTCTCTTGATGCACAAAAAATAGTATAGCCTATTACTTCTTCGTTTTCTGTATCACGCGGGTTGATGGTATCATCTATTAGTGCATCCGCATTAGCGGTTGTAAAGGGGTTCATGGACTCGGGGTCATAGGCCCGAAATGAAAAAAAAGAAAGAGAAAATGGGTTAATTTCGGTGAACCGGCTCTAACAAGTGAACCCGTATGATACGGGTTCAAGCGACGTGTCAATCACCCATTGGCCACGCCTTTTCGGATAGACGACGAAGAAACACGGGTTGAGCGTGTTTCACTTCATTTTCTCTCCTCTCCGAAAAAGCTAGGGTTTCTCGCAGAGAGAGGCGATTTCTCTAGTGACGCCGACTTCCGGAAATTTTCTTCATCTAATCGACGACGGACTGTCTCTTCAACGAGCTCAGGTCAGTATCGAGTAGAATCACGGTTTAGGGGATTCGAAATCAAGTAGATTCACGGTCTCGGGGATTCGATTCAAAATCGATTTGGGGGTTTCGAGGTAGGGTTCTAAATCGATTTGGGGGTTTCAATTCTTGGTGGTAATTCGTCATGCGAGTTCGATTTAGGGTTCGTTTATGGGGGTTTCTAAATCGATTTGGGGGTTTCGAGTAAGGGTTCTAAATCGTTTTGGGGGTTTCAAGTAAGGGTACTAAATCGTCATTATGGTTCGATTTAGGGTTCGTTGCATGTTATTTGTTTCGTCTTTATGTTCTAATCATGTCGATTTCTGGTACATATGGATCCCGCAGAAGAGACAAGAGAGAGAAAGAGGCAACATGAGTACATCAACATGCGTGGATATGTGGCCGATTCACAATACGGTATTCCGACAAGGTGTCCGTGTGGTGGGAGAATCATTAACGAGGTTCGGGGGAAGGAGGACTACGACACTCTTCCTGGGAAGCGCTTCTTCACCTGCAAAAACTACGAGGTAAGTCTGAATTGGCATACTTGTATAAATTATGTTGCAACGCAATTCTGAGTTGTGTTTTTTTTTGTAAACAAGGATGATGGGTTACATTATCGTCAACCTTGGGTGATTGGTGTCCAAGAGGAGATCGCATGTCTGACTAAGCGGGTCGAGGAGGCTGAGAAGGTGATCAAAGGGGTGCCGAATCTCAATGAAAAGATTGAGATACTGGAGGTTAGTTAAGTATACTCTGCTAGTGTATCAATTATGTTCTTTAACGTAGTTAAATATTTGTATAGTTAGTGTATCAATAGTTAAGTCACTAACACAGTGTCATTGCCGTTTAATTTCCAGGCTCATGTTAAAAACCTCATTGTGCAGGTCGCTGACCTGGAGAGGATCTGCTTCGAATGAAAACTAAAGGTAAACTCAACCGAACTAGAATGATGAACTAGAAGTAGAACTAGACCTAAACTGCTTGTGGTTGTTATGTTATACGGTGCATGCTGTAGAACTAGACTGAACTAAACTGAACTTGAATGATAAATTAGAAGTAGAAGACGTGTGAATGATGAACTAGAAGTAGAACTAGACTGAAAAAAACTAAACTAAAATGAACTGAACTAACTGCACTGAACTGAACTTAAAATGAAAACATACACGTTTTGAGGAAATATACTTAAAATGAACTAACGAAACTAATAGAACTGAACTTAAATTTTTCATTAACTCTGTGTTGGTTGGTTTATGTGATGAATGTTCTAGTTTTTCAACTGATTTGATGTGTAATGAATGCTATCTGTGGACTAGTTGTTGTGTAATTAAGTATTATCGTACTAAGTATAATGAATGTTTGGTAGTTAGAGTATGTTTAATTTTTCTCTCCTATCAACGCAAAAAACTAATTTAAAAACATAGGGAATCCAATTCTGAAAACACAAACCAACTTAAAAACACCAACCAAAACTAAAATGGATCCTTTTTCCCTAAACTCTCTCGGGTTTGTTAACCTGTTAACTTCCTAGAGCAGTCAAACAATAGAAGTAGAGTCTTCTGAGGTTCCTAGGTTTAGTAGCCAGAGCTCTGAATCTCCCAAACCAGTGGAAAGGAGAAAGTGGACACAAAAAGAAGACATTGTGCTCATCAGTGCTTGGTTGAACACCAGCAAGGATCCCATAGTGAGTAATGAGCAGAAGGCAGTTGCGTTTTAGAAGAGAATAGAGGAGTATTTCAACTCAAGCCCTCAGCTCAGTGGCTTCTCTCCGAGAGAGGCAAGTCACTGTAAGCAGAGGTGGGGAAGAGTGAATGAGCAGGTGTGCAAGTTTGTCGGAAGCTATGAGGCCGCTTTGAAGGCGCAAGCTAGTGGCGAAAATGATAATGATGTCATGAAGACTGCCCATGACATCTTCTTCAATGACTACCAGTTCAAGTTCATTCTTGAACATGCGTGGAGGGAACTTAGGTTTGATCAAAAATGGAGATCAAACTGTGCTTGCAAAGATGGTGCAAAGGACAAAAGGAAGGAACCTGAGGAGATGGTGCCTGACTTGGAAGAGGTTAGGCCTCATGGTGTTAAGGCTTGCAAAGCAGCGAAACGCAAGAAGCATGGGAAAGAAGCAGTCTATGATAAATTACAGAGCATGCTAGCTGTGAAACAGAACATATCCAAACAGAAACTCCTTGATCGTCTCCTTGCCAAAAAAGATACACTATCTGATATTGAAGTGTCACTGAAAAACAAACTAGTTTCAGAAATGCTTTGATCTGGTCAGTGGCTTTATTTTTTTGAATTTACAACTTGTTTAACTTGTGCGAGACAATGTTTAGTTGCTTGTTTTCTTGCTTCATTTGCTTGTTAACTTGTTGATGTTGCTTCTTTACTTGTTTACTTGAGTACTTGTTTACTTGTGTTTGTTTCTACACTTTTTAACTTACCGGAAATGCTTTGATATGTTTTGTTTTGCAGGTCACGGGTTGTACTTGTCTACTGGTTGGTTCTACAGGTCACGGGTTCTACCTAGCTACTGTCTTTATGTTTCTGTCTACTTGTGTACTTGGTCACGGGTTCTACCTAGCTATTGTACTTATGTTTCTGTATCTTTGTTTCACGGGCAAAGTGTAGAATTTTGTTTGTTTCTACACTTTTTTTTTCATTCACGGCTATGTAATGGGATGCTCTATATAAACTATGTCTTTCTTTTATTGCTCAAATGTGCAACAAACTGAACTTCTTCTCTTAAAAATTGTCTCTCTACTTCTTCAAACACTTAACCTTTTACACTTAACCAAATTTCCAAACACTTTACCTTTTACGCTTAACCAAATTTCCAAACAATGTCGCAAACACTTAACCAAATTCCCAAAGTGCGTCTTTGTTTGTTTTTTGTTTTTCGTGAACAACATTCATTTCTCTTCTAAAAAATCCAGCGAAACTATGCGTCAAGAATCCGTCAGAAAAGATGTCGAACGTGCTTTTGGAGTATTGCAATCGAGGTTTGCAATAGTTAAAAACCCAATGAAACTATGGGATAAGGAAAAGATAGGAAGGATTATGAGAACTTGTGTCATACTGCACAATATGATAGTAGAGAATGAACGCGACGGATACACTCTGTATGATACATCCGACTTCGAAGCAGGAGAGTCAAGCAGAAGTTCGAAGGTGAAAAGGAGAGAAAGTGTGAATATCCCTAATATGCTTGGGATTCGGAATCAAATTCGGGATCCACAGATACATGATCGTTTGAAAGCTGATTTAGTTGAAAATGTATGGGAAAAACGTGGTAATCATGATGAATAATCTTTGTATGTTATTTGTTGTGAAAAAAAAAATCTTTGTATGTTTTAATTTGTTCTTAAAAAAAATCTATATATATATATATATATATAAATGTTTGTCTTCCTCCTGTTGCGCCACCTGAGCGCCAGGTCACAAATTCGTGTTCTGCGGTGTCAACACGTGTCCAGGCCTAGGCCTGTGCGTTCCATTTAAAAATTGTTTGGATGTCGGGTTTTTAATGGGCTTGGACGAAATTGTATGATTTGTATGTAATAGATAATTCTCTCTGGGCCGATCTCCATAGAAATAATGGGCCCGTCTCCACAACATCTTCACATTTTTAGGGTTCATCTGGTCATCGAAGGTCTGGTTCCGTATACCATCAATGGCGATGATTCTGAAATTGCGTGTGCGTTGACTCTTTCTCAGTAATCTCAAAGTCGGTGGTGTCTGTGTTCATGTCGTTTCGGTCTCTATTCTTGACCTCGGAACCGTTACCAATCAAATTGATTGAACGCCATTAACAAAAGCGTAACTCTTCATGCCACGATCTTGCATTCAATGATTCTTATCCTTCATCTAGGCGGTGATTATCTCCTATAAAAGGGTAAGCATTCAGCCGTATAGCATCATCCTCACAGTTCCTGATATATCAATGTATAAAGTTACTTCACCTATTCTGCTCAGATTCTGGGAACTAAAGTTGTTCCTTTCTTCAAACACATGATCAATCGTATTTTTAAACATATTACGGCTTAAAATCTACAATTTTTTTTTGCTTTTTTCAGTCTCAATATTTATTTCACCCATAGATTCAAATTCATTTTTTGATTAGGTTTTCCGGGCTTCTCCTCAAGCAATCAAAGCATTGTATCAAGTTAAGTTAACCTAAAATCTCATTGGAAAGTTGCGAGTTTTTCAGTTTAATATTCTACTAATCTGTCTCTTATACTTCTTCTGTGTAGACTGATCTTGAAACAGAAACTATTAGACATAGTAGAAAGCAAGCGCTGATGTCTCGACATGGCACTATATTTTTTTTGTAACCTTCATTTATGTCAGTTTTAGTTTGTGAGGCAGTAATCAGAAGAGAGATCGTGAACAAGGTGTTGAAAACGTGTGACTGCTTTGGTGGAGCTCGCTCAAGAATCTCACAGGCACTTTGCTGTTGCAGGCTCTTTAGGTGGATTCAACGCTCACACCAGAAACATAGTTCTTGATGTATTCATAGCTATTTTCCAAGATCCAGCTCAAAAATGGAGAGCTCTCAATGCATCAATGATGGAAACCATTAACGGGAAATATATCTGTATCTCTATCACTACGCCAACTACTCAGGTAACTGATCAAATCTCTCTATTAAGTTCTTCAATTTGATTTGACATATTTATTTATCATGGTTTATATTTTCAGGCTGGGACAGTGGGAGGAGGAACGCAGCTTCCATCTCAGTCGGTGTAGTCAAACCTGCTAGCATTAAAGGAGCTACAACAATTTGATATTAATCTTGCCTTTTCAGAAAGATAGCGTTTCAACAATGTGGGAAACACAGAGCGTCAAAGTCTGTACCATTGCTTTTCAAGTTGGAGGAAGCAAGAGCATGTAAATTTATACATTCCAAAACCAAAAAAAAAAGCAGCTTAATTTGGATTATATATGTATATCCTATGAAAATCTATTCATCGTAGCACACATATATTTATTTTTGACTTTAAATTTCTGATTGTGGCATTAACCGATGTGTGCAGAAAAATGTATAAAGGTTAATGGTTTCAACAGATTATTAATCAAATTTATTGAAAGTAATAAAAAAATATATAACAAAAAAACTGCTAATAGCTTTTCAAAAATCTGTGTAAGTCACCAAGAATAATTATAAGTTTATAATATAATTTTTATCCTGATATTCAAAAATCGACTCTAAAGTTCAAATCCATTTCAAAAGTAATATTCAAATAAAACTGCACCTTGATACCCTATAATCATATGCTAAAATATTTTTATACATTTTATAATATTAATTCATATATGATAGTATTTTAACATTTTCTACTTATATGTATTAAAATAATATTTATTATGCCTATAGTTGTTATGCCTATAGCATATTACAACTTGTTTTTTTGAACAACAGCATATTACAACTAAAATGGAATAAGTCACATAATCTTTTAAAACATTTTTAAAAATTAATTGAGAAAATATATTAAAATAGAATTAAAAAAATAATTATAAAAAATAAATGATAATTGTATTTATAGAAACCATATGCAAATAAATGTAGTAACTTCATGAATTTCAAAAAGAGTTTCAATACAACTAATTTAATACTGATATGAAAATAAAATGTTTGTAATTATAAATTTTAAATTGAAACGTAAGAAAAACTATAAGATATAAGAGTATTAATGAAAGTATAAAATATAAAATATCTATATTACCAAAATAAAGAAAAAAATATTTCTATTGAAATCATCTCAACCATCAAAGTATAAATTTACTTAATTGCAAAAAATAGTGAAAAATCATAATAAAACCCCATAAAATAAAGTAACCACGAAAATAACTATTCAAACTACATCTATAACCAAACCTTCTCAAATGAGAAAAACTATTAAACCAATTATACATACTTAACCAATGTGTTTTTCTTTGATTTTTATTTTAATTGTAACATAAAGAATTTAAAATATCTGAAAATCGTCCAGTTCAGATGAATGACTGTAAAACTCAGTTTATGAGATTAAGTAAGAAAATCTTTACTTAATCTAATACAATTAAGAATTATTATTAGGAAAAAAATAAATAATTTTGACTTTGAAACAAAACCACAACAAGACTAAAACATCTTCACATATTAGCAAACAACACTGTGGTAAATGTAACTATTTTTATGCCATAATTTTGTTATGCACATGAGAACATGATGAATGCATGAAATTTACGGATCATCATGAATAGAAAACCAACATGTCTCGGGATGGAAAATGCTGAGATAGATCAAATGTTCCTTATGCGATGTCTCTATATTAAAAGAAAAATGTTATGGAACTAATATGATCTTTACAATACCACCACTTCTCAATAATCTCGAAAATTGATATAGTGATTGTTATTACTATAACATACAAAAAATATCTACAACCCAATCCTTCTGAACTTAAATATTACAAACCACAAATAACACCAGATACGAAATCAAATTTTCATAAAAAGAAACAACACGAAAACCATTTGAAGCCCACACAACATAACAATGCCACAACTCTTTAGAAAAAAAACAACTATTGCAAACAAGCAAAATATATATCATCACATATAATCTCTCCTCACATAAAACTTTTTAAAATACAAAAATCATTATCATATACATCTCTTGCAAATGTAAATCAAAAACAGCGTCCACAAAATCATACAAAAAATAATAACCTAAATCACAAATAAGTTACATCCCGCCCGTAGGGCGGGCCGACCCTAGTATATTATAATTGTATGTTTGTATGTTTTAACTCTGAATTTGTTATTTGCTCAAATTTTTTTTTAAAACTTTGTATGTTAATGAATTCTAATTGTATTGAATAAAAACTAAATTTTTTTTTTTTTTATTCCTATGAACCCCATCTTTAGGTTTACCAATGGACTAGCAAAATATATATAGATTCATCACTATTCATGACCCCACCCAAAATATATTAAAAAATTTCTAACAATTCCAAGATGGGGTTCACTAACGGGGATGCTCTTAGAGCACCATTATTCTAGAGACTCTAAATGGGTCTCTTATTTTTTTTAATATGTTTTAATTGTAAAAGTGAATTAAGAGACCAGATGAAGAGACCCGCAAATTTACTTGCCCCATTGCAAGTCTCTTATTTAAGGGTTCTTAAAAAAAAAAATTTAATTAAACACCAAATTTTTGAATTTTCTTATTAAACTTAAACTTTTTCTTAAGTAATACTAGTTTCATTTATACAAGTTTATAAGACATGTGAATACTAGTACTTACAAAAGCATACAAGTTTCTAAAGGAACATAAAAGAACGTACCAAGTGGAGAAGACAAGCTCGAAGTCTCCTCACAAAAGCAACCCGCCACCACACTGCTCAGGTACCTTCCCCCCAAAAAATAAGGCAACTGAACTCTAATTGCTCAATTAGTGTCTCTTATGCTTTCAATGATCCTGATTGTGCGCTTGGTGGGGGTATATAGGAGGAGACGTCTTGCTCAGCGGGTTAGGTATGTTGCAGCTGCAGAACTTGAACCAGAATAGAGATCAAAGGAAGCTTTAACAGACTAATGAGTTATATTAACAAGTGAAAAAGAAAGCAAATGTTTGTTCATTGTGAGAGTAGATAACATACCAATATTGGAAAGCAAATGTTTGTTCAGGAGCAATTCCCCTATAAAAGAGAGAGCGGGACACATCATACAGCCATTATTGGAAAGGAAGCTAAGGGAAAAGAGTATAAATTGCAATGCACAGAACACACAAGACCTTAAACCAATGCATAATTAACGGGGCTAATCAAACAAGTACAATTAGCGTGCAATTAAGACCGATACAGAATAGCTCTTACCTTCCATTCCCCAGAGACACTTAATCCAAAGAACTAAACTTTATCTCATTTTGACTCCCATTTGATGCAAATACCAATGCACAAGAACATACATGACCTTGAAGCAATGCTATTGAATAAGTAGAAATAGCAAGCAACCAAGAAAGGTTCAAAAAACCATATTCACCTCAGCTATTTCAACAGTACCAGCTTGCTCAAAGAGCATAGCCAAGGCTAACCGAGATCATCTTCTTCGTCGAGAGATGCTTCTTCATCGTCGTTCAAATCAACCTCCTCTAGGGCTCCATTGTCGTTCTCTAAAGCTTCCAGCCTAGCTATAGCAGCCTAGAATCAACCAAACACAAATGAGGTCTCATTGCCAAGGAAAAAAAATAATCAAAAAGTGATTTCGAAATCAGACAACACGCCTAGGTTCGATTGTCGGTGCTTGTAAGAGCTGCCGCTATCTTTGTAGCAACCTTACGGGTACGGCTCGAGACTCTACGGTTCGCCATGTCTCCATACCGCTTAGGACGATTCAGTGTACCGGCGACGGTAGACCGATGCGCTCACGTCTCCGCTTTCGTCCCCGTCTTGCTGAGCCCAATCCAAAGTCTGGGCAACGGAGGAGGCTTGGATTCGAAACCGATTTCACAAGTCGGGAGAGAGATAGAGATGAGAGTGAGATGAAGTTCTGGAGAAGGTGGAGAGGGAGGAAGAGGAATCACAAGAGACGTCTCTTCTTGTCCCTGATTAAGAGACGTCTTCTAGATTTATCGATATTTTTTATTTTTTTTTAATCCTAATAAATGTAAGAGACACTCTTAAAAGACCAGGATAATGTGTTGGATAATTCCAAGCTTGTGGAAACTTAACATATTATTAGATGTTTAATATGTTAAGATAAACACAATAAGGAAACCTAGAAATAGGAAATTGAAGTTTCTATTTAGGTTAATTTTGTGTTTTTCATATCCCACATGTTAAAGAGAATTATTGTCTTTCAGACCCTCTTACTTCTTGTTTACTGATGAATCAAAACTCTTTTACCTATATTTTTGAAATTCGTTCATGCCGAACATTTTCAAAGTGGCGCTACGAACTCTTTTCATAAAAAGTCGCGCGAAAGATGTCGTAGTCTGAAAAAAAAAATGATTTTAGTATTAGTACATACATCACACAGATAGGTCGGTCAAATGGGCGGGCGATTGGAGTGTTTTAATTGGTTGACAAATGGAACCACGCGGATTGATGGCATCATGAAATCTTAACCGTCGATAGTACTTTAATCCAACGGACAAGAAAATAGATTTTCCTCCGGAATAAATTTATTTTCTTATAAAAGCAAACACATCTTCGTTCGTAACTCTTCACATGCCAACAACCTTCGCATTATCAATTCCCATTCTCTAGATTGTTCGAAGTGACTCTGTTTGATTTCGAGATGGCTCGTACCAAGCAAACCGCAAGGAAATCCACCGGAGGCAAAGCCCCAAGAAAGCAGCTCGCAACGAAAGCAGCCAGAAAATCCGCTCCGGCCACCGGCGGCGTGAAGAAGCCACACAGATTCCGTCCAGGAACGGTGGCCTTGAGAGAGATCAGGAAGTACCAGAAGAGCACTGAGCTTCTGATCCGCAAGCTTCCTTTCCAGCGTCTGGTTCGTGAGATCGCTCAGGATTTCAAGACGGATCTGAGGTTCCAGAGCAGCGCCGTCGCGGCTCTACAGGAAGCAGCCGAGGCTTACCTTGTTGGGTTATTTGAGGACACCAATCTCTGTGCGATTCATGCGAAGAGAGTCACTATCATGCCTAAGGATATCCAGCTCGCTAGGAGAATCCGTGGTGAAAGAGCTTGAAGAGTTATGCGATCTGCTTCTCGGTTTTAACTTTCATGTGTGTGTTAGTTAATGCGTTGTTTATGTCTAGCCTTTGTGTCCTGAAGGTGTTCGACGAAATATCCCAACGAGCATATCTCTTGTTTAATAAAAACTTATTTGATACGTTTCCTGTTATCGTTGCTCGTTAGATCACATATAGCATCTCTCCCAGGGCATCGGCCTTATGAATAAATCATCAAAGTATATACAGAAAACGACCTGCACGATTTACAAACCAGTTAAAGAGGTTTTAAACTATTGATTCGGTTTGTAATTAGACTCTGGTAATTTTTAAACTCGGGAAAAATGAAAACTAAATGCTATAAATTGGTTTAACAAAACCAGCTAACTGAATTTGTACCATAATCTACACTGTCGTTGATGAAGCTTTGATCAAAGGGTCCAGCTTTCAGCTGTGGCTCAATATTAAGATGAAACTGACATCAGGGAGGCTCCAGCATTCTCGTTACCTCCTCAAGTGTTTTTTTTTTCTCATAAACAAGGTAACTTGATGGAACCCAAAAACTTAAGAAACTATTTGCGTCAATTCAGAGTCCATCGATCACTTTGCTTTGTCCACACGCTAAACAAAACAAAAAAAATCAACCTGAGTCTATTTTTTTTCACGAACGAGAATGGTGAAAGGTACAAAGAGGAAGGCTACGATGGAGAGAATCACGAAACGCGAATCTGCGGCAACGACTTTCACGAAACGAAGCTTCGGTCTCCATAGCAAAGTCGCACAGCTCTGTCTTCTCAACGGCGCACAGATCGCAGTGTTGGCAACACCTCCTTCTGCCAACTCCAACGTAAGCTTCTTCTCCTTCGGTCACTCTTCGGTTGACTCCATCGTTACCGCTTTTCTCAAGGGAGAGAGACCTGCTGTCCGAGAAGAAATAGATGATCACGAGGAGGACCTTGGGATTTGTCTGGCAAGAAAAGAGTTAGGGTTGCCTCAGTGGTGGGAGGACGATTCTCTTCTCAAATCTAAGAATCCCCAAGAACTGTCCCATGCCATCACCTCAATGTCTAGGTTGTTGTCAAAAATCAATGAGTTGCGTGCTCAAGACGCAGAGGCAGAGCCTCCTCTGAAGAAACAGAAGAAGAAGAAGAACGAGGAGACAATGAAGAAAACAGAACCCACGGTGGAACAAACCCTAGTTCTCCCGTCCGGTTCCAGTGACAAAACCCTAGATTACAACAACAATAATGTTATGAGAGATGAGGAGCTTGATCAGATCATGTCTACTTGTGATAGTTTTGGTCTCCCACACAACAACAACAATGACTCCTTGGACGAGATTGATTTTGATCAACTAATTGATCTTGACTTCGATTTTGATTTTCAGTCTATGAATTCTTCTGACAACAACGAGACCATGAAGATGACAGAGCCCTTGGATCAACCCCTCCTTCTCCCATACGATATTTGTGGCACTCCAGACAACAACACCTTTTCAACTGGAGAGATGAACTTGATTGATATCCGTCAACTCAGTGGCTTTGACTTGGACACCAGTTCAGTATTCGTTGGTGATTCGCTTTTGGACTCTACAATGAACTGCGTAGCTTCTGCTGATGGGTTTATGGAGGCTAACAGTATTCAAGAGACTAATAGTTCTGCATTGAATTCTGTGGCTTGTGATGATGATGATGCCTCTGCTGCTTTGAATGAAGAAGACACCAACTTCTCTGATTTTCTCACTCAATTTCTGCAGTCTTGAAGATAACAACAACAGTATATGGTTTATTAGTTATTTTCAGTAACTTCTTTGTTAGTTACTTTTTAATGTGTTTCACACTGATGTATGTAACAAATGAAGGGTCTTGTTTTATTTCTCATCAATTTTCCATATCGGTAGGGAATTGATCAGACTCAAACAGCTCACCTTCAGTTTTGGATTAATTGTAGACTTTGTGTTCTGTGTTATATTTTTTGCAGTGCATACGTTATTCCAATCCACAAATAGTTTCTAACAGCTTAGTATCTTAAGATTCAAATTTGGAACACCTAATCAAACGACTTATTCTTGGGTTCACCCCCTAGGTAGGTTCACCAACCAATAAGAATGTGTTATTTCATATTCGATATCTTTTAAAAAAGAAATAAAATATTGTCAAATTATATTATGTTTTTTAAATTAAAAGGTAAAAAAAAATAAAAAAATAATACTAATTACAAAAAAAATATATTTTTAACGTCGTCAACAAAACTCTAAATCATAATCCTAAACCCTAAATACTAAACCCTAAACCCTTGGATAAATCCTAAACTCTAAATCAATATCACTAAACACTAAAACACAAAAGGGTTTAGGGTTTAG
>NC_027751.1:32973807-32992399 GCF_000695525.1 Brassica oleracea var. oleracea
TTTAGGGATTAGGATTTAGGGTTTAGTGATTAGGATTTAGGGTTTAGTGTTTGCTGTAAATATTATTTTGTTTTACTTTTTTTATTTTAAAAAAGTAATATAACTTGACAATATTTTGTTTCCTATTTTAAAAGATATCAAATTTGAAATAATGAAATCCTATTGGTTGGTGAACTAGAAATTCATCTTAGGGGTGAACCCAAGAATAACTCTAATCAAACAAACACTAAACGCCAACCAATCGAAAGAAAAAAGTCTGAATCATAAGTTACGAAAGCTCCTACAATAACCAAACTTGCAAGTGATGATGATTGTGATCCGTTTTCCAGTGTGTGATTGTCTGGTCGATGATAGATACTAAATAGTGAAGTTGGCTGTGGCTTGGTTGCTGAGCTGGCAAGAACAAAGAAGATTCTGTAGGATGGTTGCTGCTTTAGTACGTTTATCATGATCTCTTCCAGTCTCTCTTGAAGATCCATCTGGCTCCCTTGTGCTATCATATTGTTGGACTGATGTAAGTATCAACACGTTGCTGCTTGAACTTTGAGGATCCTCCACTTTTATGTCTTGGTTCTTTGAATAAAAATCTAATTCAGGTTCACCTCACTTTCTTTGAAGACTATGCGACTTGTTTCTGACTCTCTTTTGGTAATCGATATGTCCTTCCCTTCGGATTGTAATCAACAAAGCTACTCGCATAGTGGTTACTTAGCGTTGACAAAAAAAACTTGGGACTTAGCTCCCGGTTTATGTTCCAATATTTCTTTTCATCCTTTTTTAATTTTCGTTTAGAACTATCTTATGACTCTATTGTGATCTTTGTCAGCTTCTGGTTTCGGAAAGAAAGTGCTCTTTGCTGGCTTACGTAATTATGACATTTCACATATTCTAATATAATATTTAGACGACATAAAAAAGACGCCAGTCTAAAAACATCTACATCAAAAGTTTCATTAGGTAGCTCATTTTTAAATAGTATCAAAAATTGGTAAAAGAACAAGAGAGGGTTTCATAATGGGATGATACTCATTAATATACTCACTTTGTAATTGCTTCAAATTTTCTTTTATAACTTTTCATTTAGATACATATCTAAATAACGGGTAAAATTATTCATGAGGTATTCTCAGAATTGTGGCCAGTAATGATATTCTTAGAACATCAGCAAATGAAAAATACTAATAGAAAAATGATAAAATAGAGAGAGGGAAGATAAAGTTTATAACATACTCTCATTTAAAAACATGTTCTCATGTTTTAAGAACACCTCTTTCTTATTTGTCTCATTTTGATTGGTTAATAAAAATAAAATAAAAGTTTACAAAAAAATAAAAACAAAATAAATAAAAAGTCATTATATAACTAAAATTATATTTTTGAGATCTTTGGATAAAAAAATACCCATGCTGATGTTACTCTCACTCCAACTTTAGTTTATTTTATTCTTTTTAGTGTGTGACATATTGAGATAAAACCGAGCGATGAAAAAATGCAACATAAACCACTGCCGGCTCTCTACAGGTAAGCCAATTATGCCTTTTGGCACAGAATCCTACCTACTCTTTTTCAGTTTTTTCTTTATATTTTAAAGTCTCAAAGCTCCGATTTTTTTTCTTAAAAAGGTCCACAGTTCACAAATTAATAAACATAGACTTCATATATGGTATAAAAAATTGATTATGCACATCCAAATATATTTTAAGTTAGAACTAGACGTTTAGAAGTATCAAATAGTAATATTGGAAAAATAAGTAGGAGAAAATAGTAGAACAGAAAATTTTATATTAACAAACTGCAAATCAATTTTTTTTTTTTTATAAATGTAGAGACAGAAACATATATTAATATTTATCTGATAAATACATACTACGTTACATCTTACATATGGTAATCACCAAAAGAGATTCTCACTTGCACGTAAAATGGAGATAGAGAAACACAAAGAGCAAGACAAGAGGAAACACCAAGATAAGTGGAGGAGATGGTGGAGCCACTGGTCCCATCATTAGCGGAACGAACAACAATATCATCGCAAAGACCACAATCGCCATAATCGAACCCATTCCGATTCCATATTCATTCGCCATTTTTGTCTCCTTGTCTTCTGATTTGGTATGTTGTAATTTTTCTTGTGCAAGTGTGTTCATTTGTTTGTTGGACTATTTATAAAGATGTTCAGACATCTATTAACACTTGTGTCATTTGACCAAAAACGAGACAATGTTTCGCGTATCGTTGCATCGCACGAGAACAAAGCCGTATGCACGTTAAAAATAACCACCACAAGCTTCAAAATGATGCGTTTTTGTCTTTGTTGTTTGCTGCCGCCATGCGTTTATTTGAAAACGCAGCGTTTTGCGTCGCAATTGATGTAGAAATGGAAATCTCAAATGATATTCCCCGCTCAAACTACCAAATCGAAGACAATCTAAACCCATTTTGTGTTCTTGAGGTGACATTTACATTAAGTTACTACCGTCATTACTAAGTTGTTTCTTTTCTTCACAATCAAAAATCAAAAGGCCTTTTTTCCAAAATTCATAAATTATTTTGTTGATAATGTCGACTTCATCGACTCGCCGCAGGCTGAAAGAAATAAACCTGGCTGGAGACAGGATACATCTTATGGAAATAAATCCTAGAGGTCTGTTACTCCACTTTCGATCTCTAGGAAAATCCAAATCCCATTCTCCAGAAATCATTATCAAGAAAATAGATAAACTTGATCTCTTGATTCCAAATCTGATTGTAAAATTGAGAAGATTGGGAAAATACTTTGGATAATGCTGGGCAGGCAATCAAGATGAGAGGGAACGAAGGAAGTAGCAATATTAATACTACTATATACCAAAGCAAGCTGCACAAGAAGCTTGCTTTTCTTGAAGTGAAGGTTAAGAAATCGTCGGATATCAAGAAGACAAAGGACATGCTGGAGTTGAATAACCAAGACTCATCTCATGTTATAGTCTATAACATACATCGGAAGATCACAAGCATTGAAAAGTCTCTAAGTCATGTTGTTGGAGGTTCAGATGAAGAGAAGAACAAAACTTCTTTGTCCAAAAAAAAAAAAACTACTTGAGTGGCGAAAGTAAGAACTATGGTTAAAGGGCTAAATAAGGAAGATCTGGAAAGCAAACTCTTTTCTTACCAGAGGTTGCTAAGGATCAGAACACATTTGAAAACAGTGTCACAAGTCTCAGAAGGACATGTTTCTGTTGAGTCTAACAAAGCTGAAAGCAGGAAAGGTTGAAGTGAAGCCCTCGGTTCCTGTTGAGGAGAATGCAAAATAGCTCTATTCTTTGCGTCACTTGACAAGGAAGTGGTCAGAATGTGACAGGAGGAATCGTCTTCAAAGGTAAATGATTCTTCAAAAGACGTCAATCTTACTTCCAACTTAGTTGAAATTCTCAGAGCGGACGAAGACCTCGAGGAAATTTATTAGGAAGAGAAAAGGGATAAGATGGAGAATGAATGCATGTATCAACTCAATGACATTGATCGCTTCCCTGTAAATAAGAGTTTTCAGTCAAAAAAGTAAAAGAAAAACTCAATGACATTGGATCCAAACATCTACTGGGGGATGGTTTGTATAAGAGGGCGAGGCAGTTATTCTCGCTCATGATGATTAGTATTACGATGTTGCTAATTGTGAGGCACTCTGCTTTCATTTTCAACACTTTAACTTTGTTTATGAAACACATGTTCTGCCGTGGAACATTGATATTAAACTCTCACATTGAACACAACAATTCTTAAGTTGCCACATTGATGATGCTCAAACTTTTTTTTCTTGATTTAGATTGGTTTTCATCTTAAACTTGCGGAAATACTTTATAACTAAAACTGTATTTTCTAGCTTACATATTGTATGCAATACTCTAGGCCAGAGAATGAATGTATTGGGTGACTGAAAATTTGGTGCATTCTTATCTTTTACATCAATGACCTGAATTTTTTTTCTTCTTTTCTCAGGTCAAATTTTTGCACCATCGTTCATATATGATATCTCTCCAAATACTTTGAGAGATTGCTGGGTGGTTCGTGCACCGGGTGTAGATGGCAACTCAGGCAGATATGTTGTAGCTGCTTCTACTGGGAATACGCTAGAGTCTGGATTTTTTTCATGAAAGAAAAAAATGCGCTCCACATAGAGGACGGATCTTTGAGAGGTTCAAGGACTGCTCTTACCGTTGTGAAAGATGTGAGAAGAAATAGATTAACAGATTGATAAATGATAAAGATAGACACATAGATTTAATGTGGTTCATCCCTAACGGCTACGTCCACGGGCAAATAGAGATTTTATTGATGAAAGTTTTACAGAAATCTGTTTACAAGAAGAACATATCAGATTAATCTCTGTTTCAGCTGCTACTTAGGTTTAGGGGATGCACAAAATATATATAGTGGTCTCTTGTCTCCTAGAATCTCTAGCACTGATGGGCCTCAAACACTAAAGCCCAAACAGATTCAGATTACCTAAAACATCAGAGTGAGGGATGCAGCTTTTCTGAAGTGGGCACTTCAGCGCTCTAGGTAACTCAGGCTTCCCTACGACTCCAAAGTGCTGAAAACAGGTTTCTGAAGTGGGCACTTCAATGCTGTAGGTGAAACGCAGATTCAAGGCATTGCAACAAATCTCCACCTTGACTTGAATCCTCCATAATCAGATGTACCAGAATGCACTTCCTTGTGCTCAGAATACATATGTACCAGACTCTCTCTTTGCCTCAGATGTTCCGTCGAACTCAGATGTCAGATGTCCCGTCGGGCCAGATGCTCCTCAGAGCCAAATGCTCTCCCGAGCCAGATGCCCTCTCTTGGGCCAGATGCTCTCCTGAGCCAGACTCCCCTTAGGCAGATGCCCTCTCTTGGGCCAGATGCCCCTTTAACAGCTTGAGATATTCAGCAAATCAAGATAATGCTTGACCTTGCTATGAGGAACCGGCTTAGTGAACATATCTGCAGGATTATCAGTTGTTCCTACCTTCTTCACTTCAATCCTGTTCTCATCTCTCAGAAAATGGTATCTTACATCGATATGTTTGGTTCTCTCATGATAAACCTGATCCTTGGCTAAACAGATAACACTCAAGCTATCACAGAACACAATAGCCTGATCATGATGAAGACCAAGATCACTGACCAATCCTCTCAACCATATAGCCTCTTTAGCAGCTTTAATCAATGCCATATACTCTGCCTCAGTAGTAGACAAAGTCACTGTCGACTGCAAAGTCGCCTTCCAGCTCACAACAAAACCACCCAGAGTAAATACGTTACCAATCATAGATCTTCTGCATAATCCGAATCAGAATACCCAATAACCAGTCTTGGATCCTTGTCTCCATAGACAAGACCAACATCAAATGTACCCTTAAGGTACCGAAAAATCCTCTTCACAGCGATCCAGTGCTCCTTTCGCGACTGAACCATGAACCTACTCACAACACTGACTGCATGTGCAAGATCTGGTCTTGTACAAACCATAGCATACATCAGACTTCCTACAGCGCTAGCATAAGGAACTCGTGACATATAATCAATTCTCCCTTCAGACATTTCATCACTCATGGTAGGATGAAAATTTGCAGCACATGTAGGCCTTTTGTGAAATCTGAAATCTCGTCAAAAACCTTCTCAATGTAGGCCTTTTGTGAGAAGAACAACTTTTTTTCGTCCTATCCTTGAAGATCTCCATTCATAAAATCTTCCTCGCAGCACCCAAATATTTCATCTTAA
Organism: Brassica oleracea var. oleracea; assembly: GCF_000695525.1. Taxonomy (NCBI): domain Eukaryota; kingdom Viridiplantae; phylum Streptophyta; class Magnoliopsida; order Brassicales; family Brassicaceae; genus Brassica; species Brassica oleracea. The sequence continues at coordinate 32,979,553 of NC_027751.1, forward strand.
ATTCAAAACTCAGTAGCTCTTTCAGCTTCTGAACATCACACTTCTTTTCAGCAGCTATCAGCATGTCATCTACAGACAACACCAAGTAGATATACGACCCATCCTCCACCTTGCTCATGTAGACCCAACAGTCATAAGGACTCCTGTCATAGCCCAACTTGACCATATAGCTGTCAAACCTCTTGTACCACTGTCTAAGAGACTGCTTAAGTCCATACAGCGACTTCCTCAACTTGCACACATGATCTTCTTTACCAGGAACAAGAAAACCCTCAGGCTGAGTCATATAGATCTCCCCCTCAAGCTCTCCATGAAGAAAAGCAGTCTTCACATCAAGTTGCTCTAGCTCCAGATCCTGACGTGCTACTATCGCTAATAACACTCTGATAGAAGTGTGTCTGACCACAGGTGAGAAGATCTCCTCCTGCTCTGCTTTTGAAATGGACTCAGCTGAAAATTTGAACATGGAACTCTCATCGAACAAAAAGTTCCTGCTTATTACAACCCATTTCTCAGATAGAGACCAAACTTTGTATCCCTTGACACCATCTCCATAGCCCATAAACACTCCTTTCTTTGCTCTTGGTTCCAGCTTTCCTTCATCAACATGATAGTAAACCGTGCAACCAAAGACTCTCAGAATATAGTAATCAGCAGACCTGCCTGACCAGACCTCATTAAGTATTTGACACTCGATCCCTGTATCCGGTCCCAGATTGATCAGATAACAAACCGTATTCACTGCCTCAGCCCAAAACCTCTTTTCCAAATCAGCATTTGAAAGCATGCACCTCACTCTCTCCAGCAATGTCTGGTTCATTCTCTCTGCTACACCATTCTGTTGTGGTGTATCCCTGAATGTAAGATGCCTAGCAATCCCTGCATCCTTACAAAACTGATTGAACTCTGATGAACAAAATTTCATACCATTATCAGTACGAAGCCTCTTAATCTTCTTCCAAGTTTGATTCTCCACCAGTTTCTTCCACTCCTTAAATCTGTTGAAAGCTTCACTTTTATGCTTCATGAATGTTATCCAAGTCTTCCTCGAATAGTCATCAATCATCGATACAAAATACCTGTGACCCTTCAGCGACTCCACCTTGGAGGGACCGCAACAATCTGAATGGATGTAATCCAGCGTGCCTTTTGTCTTATGAACAACCTTAGGAAACTTCTTTCTATGCAGCTTCCCAAACACACAATTCTCACAAAAATCAAGACTCTTAGTCTTATGACCACAAAGAAGATCCTGCTTTGACAGAATTTACATCCCACGCCCACCCATATGTCCAAGCCTCATATGCCACAGCTTGTTCATATCTTCCTTGCGAACCTCTGGAGATGCGACATTTGCTAAACCTGAAACCGTAGAACCTTCTAGCAAATACAGAGTACCATGAATGAAACCTCAGAGAATCACATCTGAACCCCTGTAGACACTCAGAACTCCACCTCCACCTGAATACTTGAAACCTCTGCTATCCAAATGACTAACTAAGATCAAGTTCTTGGACATAGATGGAACATGTCTAACTCCAGTCAACGTGCAGACTCTACCATCATGCGTCCTGAGCTTAATGGAACTGATTCCTGCAATATCGCAAGCAAAATCATTCGCCATCTTGATCTTGCCATCAGTCACTGCCTCAATACTCTGAGAACCATTCTCTCCTTGGACACATATGATAGGAAGCGCCTATGTCCAGGACCCACACATCTCTAGGATGTGTTTTTCCATGAGCAACCAGCGCAATATCTTCATCAGATTTAGCCTCATTCTCGGCTACCGCAGCGGAACCAGCCTGCTTCTTCTTCTTAGGACAATTAGATTTCCAATGTCCTTTCTCTTTGCAGTAATTGCAAATATCAGTTGGTTTAGGATCCTTTGAAAACGACTTTTTGTCTTTCGACTTCTTGCCTTTTCCAAAGTTCTTTCCACCACCTAAAAACAACCCAGAAGCTTGGTCGTCTGTACTAGAACCATATGCCTTGTGTCGCAACTCCCTGCTGTGAAGTGCCGACCTGACTTCCTCCAGACTTGCTGTATCCTTACTACCTATGACTGAAAAAAGTTCTCATAGGAGTTAGGCAGTGACACCAACAAAATCAGTGCCGCATCCTCATCCTCCTCCTTAACATCAATATTCCTCAGATCCAACAAAATGGAATTTAGACTGTCAAGATGATCTTGAAGTTGTGTACCTTCCTGCATCCTCAGAGCGAAAAGGCGCTGTTTCAAAAGTAGCTTCTTAGTCAGAGACTTTGTCATGTATAGACTCTCTAACTTCAACCACAAATCAGCTGCAACATCAACACCGGAAACTTCAATGATGATCTCATCTGCCAGACACAACAAAATTGTTGAATACACCTTCTCTTCAATAACCTCCATCTCAGTAGTAACAGGTTCAACCTTCTTCCCTGACAACGGTGCCCAAAGACCTTGTTGCTTCAGCAACGCCTTCATCTTGATTTGCCAGAGACTTAAACTGTTCCCTCCAGTAAACTTGTCGATCTTCATATTCATCCCAAACATCTTCTCACCAGATTCAACCTGAGGCTCTGATACCAGTTTGTTGTGATGGATGTGAGAAGAAACAAATTAACAGATTGATAAATGATAAAGATAGACACATAGATTTAACGTGGTTCACCCCTAATGGCTACGTCCACGGGCAAAAGAGATTTTATTGAAGGAGGTTTTATAGATATCTGTCTACAAGAAGAACAAATCAGATTACTCTCTGTTTCAGCTGCTACTTAGGTTTAGAGGAGGCACAAGATATATATAGTGGTCTCTTGTCTCCTAGGAACCCTAGCACTGATGAGCCTCAAACACTAAGGCCCAAACAGATTCAGATTACCTAGAGCATCAAAGTGCATGATACAGCTTTTCTGAAGTGGGCACTTCAACGTTCTAGGTAACTCAGACTTCCCTACAACTCCAAAGTGCTGAAAACAGGTTTCTGAAGTGGACACTTCAATGCTGTAGGTGAAACGCATATTCAAGGCATTACAACACTTACTCCTCCATACAATAACACATCCCGTGGTAGGGCACTTTGGCTTGTTCATTGTTACAATAAGCTCAACAATGGTGCTACAGACCATGCAGTCCTCTTATAGCGTCAACCACCAGTTTCGAAACCATAGCCAAGGTTTTTGACGTACGAGACTGGAGGTGCAGAATAAAGGGAAGGCTCAACTCAAAATTTTAATACTGTCCTGGATGAAAATTTAAATTTATAAATATATTATTAATATTTTGTTGTTTTGCGCCGGATAAAAATTCATCATAGATCCTCCACTGAGAGTAAGTTCCATGGATGCTGAAGGCAACGATGAAGTTTTATGCATTAGTGATTCAGTTAACCCATCTGGCATCGGCCTTAATGTACAATGTGTATCATGTTGAGGAGATGTAGATTTGTGTACTGTATGTGTGTTGTTCTATTAGAAAGCCAATGGCTGAGGATTTATACAACATGAGAGTCGACGTGATCTCCACGTAACAGTAAGATTCACTCTAAGATTTAGCCTTATCTTGACTACCTATACGGACTTATCAACACTTTCGTGTATATCCTATCATATACCCCCAATACTCCCCCTCAAGTTGGAGCGTGTGGGTTAACAACACCCAACTTGGACATGATACTTTGAAATGGTACTCGCCCGAGCGCTTTAGTTAAAATGTCTGCTATCTGAGAAGCCGAAGTAATGTGCTGAGTGGCAATAAGACCAGCTTTCACAGCATCTCTAACTGAATGACAGTCACGTTCCAAGTGCTTAGTACGTTCATGGAAAACGGGATTAGCTGCGATATGTATGGCAGCTTTACTATCACAAAAGAAACGCGTCGGATCACTCTGTTCTGCACCAAGTTCTTTGAGCAGACGACGTATCCATTTAGTTTACTTCAAAGCAACCGCCATCGACCGATACTCCGCCTCTGCTGACGACATGGCAACGGTGTCCTGTTTCTTTGTTTTCCACGCAATAGGAGAGCCACCAAGCATTATTACATACGCACTTAAAGACCGTCGAGACAATGGACATCCACTCCAGTCTGCATCGCAGTAGACAGTGAGTGTGAGATCATCCTTTGACGAGAGAAGTATCCCTTGTCCTGGCGCTCCTTTCAAGTAACGAACCACTCTAAGCGCAGCAGACCAGTGTTCTTCTGTAGGTGCTTGCATGAACTGAGAGAGCAAATGAACAGAATAACACAACTCAGGTCGAGTATTCAAAAGATAAATCAAGCGACCCAACAGGCGACGGTATTTAGTTGGATCAGTGAGCAAAGGAGCCTTAGATTTTGCAAGATTATGACCCTGCTCGAGAGGAGTAGCCACTGGTTTGGAGCCAAGGTAGCCTGTATCTGCGACAATATCCAGCGTGTACTTGCGCTGCGACAGAAAAATTCCCTCAGGACCTCTACTGACTTCGATTCCAAGAAAGTATTTTAACTTCCCAAGGTCTTTCATTGCAAAGCATTTGCTTAAGTATTCTTTGAACCTCTTCACCATGTGTGGATTGTTGCCGCAGATGAGCATGTCGTCGACATAAACTAGGACTCGAAGCTCCACACCACTGCGTTCATAAGAAAAGAGAGAGTAATCTTCATAGGACTGAATGAACCCAAACCGTATTAAGGCATCAGAAAGCTTCTTGAACCAACATCTCGGAGCCTGTTTCAAGCCATACAATGACTTGCGCAGTTTACACACTTTGCTAGGATGAGAATGTCGGAAACCTGGAGGTAGTTTCATATACACTTCCTCTTCAAGATCACCGTGTAGAAAGGCGTTTTGAACATCCATTTGATAAACTTCCCATTGTTTTGCTGCAACAAGTCTCAAAAGTGCACAAACTGTTGTCATTTTGACCACCGGCGCAAAATTTTCTTTGTAATCCTCACCCTCAACTTGACTTTTACCGTTGACAACTAACCGAGCCTTATGCCTTTCGATTGTACCATCTGCGTTGTACTTGATTTTGAAGATCCACAGACAGCCAATCGCCTCTTTCCCTGGTGGTAGGTCTGTGATATCCCAAGTGTTACTGTCTTCGAGAGCTACAACCTCTTTGCCAACTGCGTTTCTCCACACTTTAAGTTGCATGGCGTCTTTGAAATTTCTTGGTTCAGTTGAGTTTGTAATGGCTGTCAAAAAAGCTCGATGGTTCGTAGAAAACTGCTCGTCAGAAATATAATCAGACAGAGGGTACAAGCAGTTACCTGAGACCGATGACGAAGGCTCTAATGTGGAGGAGGTAGAAACAAAATAGTGTGTATTACTTTCAGAGTCAGCCGTAGTGTTGTAGAGGAGATAATCTCGAAGAGTGACCGACTTTGACTTCTCCCGCTGGCCTCTACCAAGTGTTTCAGAACTACTTGCTTTGATAGGAGAAGTTGTATTTGTTGGAGATGAAGTGTCCTCTGGAGTAGACGCCGAGGGCACCAGAGATGATGAAGTTTCAGAAGCAGAAATTATATTGGAGACGGGAACAGAAGGCGTAGGAGGTGTTGGTGGAACAACTGGAGCAGAGTGCTCTGTTTCTGTCTCAGGTGATGGTGATGGAGCATCATTACTCCCCCTTTCGTCCAACTGTGTAACGATCCAATCTTCATCAGTCACACTATCCACCACCGTAGGACTGACTGCAGGTTTCGGATCAGCAAAAGGAAACAAGTCTTCGCGAAACACAACGTCTCGTGAGACGAAGAACTCATTTCTTTCCATGTCATAAACTTTCCATCCCTTTTTGCCAAATGGGTAACCGACAAATACACACAAGCGACTTCGAGGACCGAACTTATCCTTGTCTCGAGAGGCTCTGTGTACGTAACAAGCTGATCCAAACACCTTCAACACTTTGTAATCAGGTTTAACACCATTGAGGACTTCGTATGGTGTGCTACCTTTAAGAATCGATGACGGAGTTCGATTGATTAAGTAAGCAGCCGTGAGCACTGCTTCTCCCCAAAACGTAACTGGAAGTGATGCTTGAAACAACAGAGCGCGTGCAACGTTCAGAATGTGTCTGTGTTTCCTCTCCACACGACCATTTTGTTGTGGAGTGTTGACACAAGATGTTTGGTGAACTATACCCTTGTCTTTGAAATAAGACGAGAGTACTAAAAATTCTGTTCCATTGTCGCTGCGTACCATTCTTACCGGCTTGTTGAACTGCTTTTCTGTGTAAGCCAGGAACATCTTCAGCATTTGTTGGACTTCTGACTTTTCCAGAAGAAGAAACGTCCATATGGCCCTGGAGTAATCATCTACTATTGTGAGAAAATAGACAGCTCCACAAGAAGAAGGAACTCGGTAAGGACCCCAGAGATCAACATGAATAAGTGAAAAACATTCTGCTGTTTTATTCATACTTTCATAAAAAACTTCTCGAGTTTTCTTAGCTCTAAAACAAGTGTCACACGGACTTGAGCTAGCTGGTTTAGAAACAAATGATAAATCTGAAAACACTGAAAACGATGGATGGCCTAGACATTGATGCCACAAGACGTGATCAGATCCTCCGACTGCCCGATGACTCTTCGCCACGACCAAATCCGTAAAGTAATACACACCATTCCGTTCCTCACTGGCTCCAATCAGAGTCCTCGAAAAACGGTCCTGCAAAACACAGATTGTATCAGTGAAGTGAGCAAAACAGTTCGCTTGTTTTAAAAGCTTTGCAACTGATACCAAAGTGCAGTTCATATCAGGAACAAATAACACTCTCTGCAGTTTTATCTTATCAGATAAGGAAAACGTTCCCATTTTTACTGCAAAGGTTCTGTTTCCATCAGCAAACGAGATGGAACAAGGTGGAATCATCTCAATATCTGTTAACAAATCCGAGTTTCCCGTCATATGGTGCGAAGCACCTGTATCGAGAATGACATCACCCAAAATTCTCTTACCAGCCAACTTGTCAGAGGCTGTAACATTAGCCTTCTCCTGTATCATCTGAGTGAGCACTTTCCATTGTTCTGATGAGAGCTCCGGAAGGGTTGGAACTGAAGTGTTGAAGCTTGTGGCTTGAGCAACATTAGCCTGACCACGTCCTCGACCATTCGCGCCTCGTCCTCTTCCTTTGTTACCAGCTCCCTGACCACGACCACCACTTCGATCATTGTACCACTCAGGAAAGCCCACGATCTGCCAACAGTCACGCTTCTCGTGACCTGTGCGTCCACAGTGAGAGCAGAGAGGTCGAGAACGCAAGATCGAGTTGTCACCTTTGCTTGAGACAGAATCGCTTGGAGAGTCTTGTCGCGACGAAGCTGAATTTTGTCGAGCCACGAACCCTACTGCTTCCTGCTGTTGATCGCGACCTCGTGCAGTCTCCAGCCTCTGTTCTTCCCTCACCATTTTATTATAAATTTCACCAAGCGAAGGCAAAGGATCAAGCCCAATCACGTTTGTTGATATGTTCCCAAAACGTGAATCATCTAGCCCCATTACGAACTGGTGAATTTTCTCATGCTCTCTTTCTTTTGCCATAACCGCAGCTGCTCCACACGTACAAGCATGAATCGGTTGATACATCTGCAGCTCCTCCCACAACGTTGAGAGTTTGCCAAAATAGTCCAAAACGGACTGTCCATCTTGTCGACACGCCGCAAGTTGAGACTTGATTTGATGAACACGTACCGTGTTTCCCATGGAAAACCTTTGCTTCAGATCTTCCCACAACTGATGCGCATCCGTAACATACGTGACCGTGGAGCGTACCTTCGGTTTGATAGAAGCTCGTATCCACCCTACTATCATCGAGTTAACCGTCAGCCAGTTCTCCACATCCGGACTCGTCTCTTCTGGCTTCTTTAAGGTTCCCCTAATGAAACCCAATTTAAGCTTGGCTTGCAGAGCATTAACCATCTCTGAAGACCATTCATTGTAATTCACTCCGTTCAACTTGACAGAGCAAATCACGGCCCCTGGATTGTCGGAACCATACAACATGTAAGGTGAGCTTGACGTCGCTTCATCCTTCCTTTGAACAGCTACAGTATCAGCCATGACTCTCTACGCTAACAAGGAACGAAAGATCAGAGTTTCAGAATCTTCCGCTCTGATACCATGTAGATTTGTGTACTGTATGTGTGTTGTTCTATTAGAAAGCCAATGGCTGAGTATTTATACAACATGAGAGTCGACGTGATCTCCACGTAACAATAAGATTCACTCTAAGATTTAGCCTTATCTTGACTACCTATACGGACTTATCAACACTTTCGTGTAAATCCTATCATATACCCCCAATAATAGAGTATTTCTGGGATGTACCAATCTGAAATCCTTCTGTTTAATCTAAGTTCCGTCAAACAATTATTTAATAAAAGTATGTTTGGTGAGTGTTTTTAGAAGACGTTATTGGACGAGTTGCAAGAGTTTAGGTCTGAAAACGGGAAGAAAAGATTAATACTTTGGTCGGAACAGATGACCGGGAAGCTAAATCCTAGTTTTAGCCGCTTTAGTGCTGCGTGCTTGATTTCAGATGCTGCTCTTTGTGCTCCTCGTCTCTCTTTATACCCGGTGTCCCAAAATGCTTCTCGGACTTAACCTAGTTCGGCTGGGCCGAAGATGGTTTGGGCGAGATGCTATGGCCGAGGTGTCTTCTTTTTCCTGAGTTGGACCGGGAATCAATATCTATTGGACCTTGACAGGGGAGTCTAACTCTCCTCCAACATCATCTGCTAAGAAATACCGTCTGATTCATCTCAAGTACAGCAATTCTCCTTATGGAAGCAGTGTCTTGTACAGTCTACCTGAATCAAACACTCACTGGCACCATTCTGCAATAAAACCCAAGCCTGGTGAAATTCAAACTTTGTCATGGCTACTTCTGGTATGGGACTTTTCGTGTTTGATACTGTTAAAGAAGAGACCTTGCAACAGCAAAAAAAATCTGGTATGGCCAATTAACCTTATGCTGTGTTAAAGACGAAAATCTACAAAACTACGGCTCTTCTGAATTCTCTTATTGTTTGCTTTCTTCTTACTGGACTTGAGTTTCTACATAAATGTCACAGGTTTCTGGTTAGTCAGATGATTTGTAGGTTAATAAGATCCGATGAAGTCAAAGATATGACCAGGATGGCCTAGTGAGTAGTGAGAGAGATGCATCAAAAAGCAAGTAGGCAAGTCGCACCATAATCTCATAATTAGGTAGATCAATTATATTGGAGTGTACAATAATAACAAAATCTTCAAATAGACATGAACGACAATGACGCATGTTTTATGAATAGACAGACAATAGTTCTGGTAAGCATATGTCATCCAACCTAACCTGTCTGTAAGAACAAAACAGGCAATCAGATAACTACATGACAACTTGTGGACTAACACAAGAAATATGAGAGATGCAATTTCTTCAGGCACAGAGAAAAAATATTCCTGATTTAGGTGTTAGTTTATTTGTTTTGATATCCCATAAGTGAATCTCCACCTAACCCTTAAATATATTTGTTTTTGTTTAAATGAAGGCAACTAAAACATGATTAATTTCTTGTAATCAAATCTGGATCTCCTCCTAGTCTTCTTGTTCCTCAGCTTTTTCCTAGCTATCTTCTTCTACCTCTTTTTTGCGTTTTGACAATAATCTTCGGGCCATGTCTGATTATGCCAAAGACGCATGGCGGAAGTATCTGATTCAGCTCCAAGCTCACCCTTTACGAACCAAGGTCCTCACTTTTAAAAAACAATCAAAGATAAAGTTTTGTTTTTTTAGCTTTTCAACTCCTTGTTTGTTTGGTTTTTTGTGGGTCAGGCGATCACAGCTGGAGTTTTGGCAGGTTGCAGTGATGCCATAGCTCAGAAGATCGCTGGAGTTAAAAAGATTCAGTTCCGTAGATTGCTTCTCCTTATGGTTCGTTCCTACTCTCTTCTCCTCCTATGATTTCAACACCTTTTTCTTGTTTCTGAAAGTGATGATCATCATCTGTGTAGTTGTATGGGTTATGTTATGGTGGGCCATTTGCTCACTACTTCCACAAATTGATGGATGCTCTTTTCAAAGGCAAGAAGGACAACACAACTGTAGCCAAAAAGGTTTTTCCTTTCGCTTTCAAATGTTTTGTTCTCCTTCAGTACCAAACAAGCCTCCTCTTCTTCAATGCATTTCTTTTCATTAATAAATGGTGTGGTAACATACCTTCCTTTGGATGAATCTGATCATATGGGCACAAAGTTTATGTAAATGTTATTATTCAATGCTTCTTCCTTAGTTGATGTTGAGATATATGTGGATGTTCTGAAACCTTTTTTGCTGCATTATGAAGTTGAATGTGCTTGGAACTCTGAATTAGAGCTAGAAAGTCACCTCTTTTAGTTAAAAACTTACTTGTATAAAAAAAAAAAAAAAAAAAAAAAAACTTACTTGTATTCTAAGAGTACCACTTGCATCTCATGAACTTTATCATTTCTTAAGAAAAAATTGTTGGAGCAGGTTTTGCTGGAACAACTTACATCCTCTCCTTGGAACAACTTTCTTTTCATGTCTTACTATGGTTTAGTAGTTGAAGGTACAGTTACAATTCACTCCCTTTTTGTTTTTTTCTTTATAGTGGGAGTAAAATCTTTGCAATGTTTTTTAACAGGGAGGCCATGGAAGCTAGTGAAGCATAAAGTTGGGAAAGACTTCTCTACCATACAGTTTACAGCCTGGAAGGTAAAAGAAAACATAGTAACTTTTATATTTCAGTTACAAAACCTGAAAACATATACATTAATGTTGCATTTTGACATTGCTGTTCAATTTGGTAGTTCTGATTTTTTTTTTAAACATTTTGCATGTAACACAAAGTTCTGGCCTATTGTGGGATGGATTAATTATCAGTATGTACCTCTGCAATTCCGCGTCTTGTTCGGGAGCTTCATCGCCTCCTGCTGGTAAACAAATCTCTAATCTTTCTTTCACGTTTTGCTATTAACTTTCATGCCAAACTGATTTTCCTATAACATCCTAATCTCTTGGATATATACATTTAGGAGCATTTTCTTGAACCTGAAAGCGCGATCTGCAGTGATCAAGAACGCATAGAAACCTTAATCTGGAAGAACACAAGCATGTATGTTATGTATATTCAAATGCAATTCCTCTTTTTCCAAAAAAACATGTCTCTAGCCCTCTAAGTATACAACAAGAGAAGAAGCCACTCGTTGATTGCTTAAAGTAAAGACTGTTTTGGTTTATTATATGTCAAGAGAAAATAAGAACTAAATATGATGTTAACAGCTAGTAGTAGTAAGAAAGAGGATACGGCAGCGGAGACATGAATTAGGAACCTTAGACCGTCAAAATTAATGGAGATTGTTGAATCTGAGTTTGGTCGGCTCAAAGGAAGTGAACAAAACTCAATTGTAGAATATTTCAAAGGTGTTTATATTCATCCGATGAGATTGTTGATACATATTGAATGTTACTAGCAAAAGTTTTTCCAGATTACACTCAGTGGAGTCTCCTCTAATACACATCCCGTGGAGTTATTACCGAATCAGGCTGACTCACATCATTGATATTACAGTTCTTTTGTTTTGTCTGCTCTTGTAGAATCTTCTACACCCATTTTACCAGAACCTTTGGTCCATGGATATCGCTCTAAGAAGCAATTTTACCAATGCATTTCAAGGATGTTGCCCTCATCACAGAATGGTGCGCAGCAATGCAATACAGATCAAGGCTCTAGAGGAAAACTACAGATGTGACATCACTGGTCTTCCTCCTGGAAAGAAAGCTATTAGTAGAAAACTTAAATTCAATTCTGATGGAATACTTGGGCGCCACAAAACTCGTTTAGTTGTTCGTTGAAATCACCGGAAAGAAGGTACATATCTCAGTGAAACATTAGCTTCAGTTGCTAAAAGATCACCAATGTGCATACCACTAACTTAAGCAGGGATATTGGGATTAAGATCTTAATATACTCTCTCTGTTTCAATGAGATGTATGTTTTATTTTTGGGAAAATTGCCAAATATGACTCACAACTTGATTTCAAACACAAAGATTAACACAAACTTGAAACAAATGCAAAAGTAATCTAAAAGGCTATTGAAATTACAACCACCCCCTTGTGAACAAACAAAAAAACCGAAATTTTTTTACGTTTCTAACCCCCGTAAGTCGTCTGCCCAGACGACTTTCCAGTAAGTCGTCCAGACGACTTTCCAGGAAGTATTCCACACGATTTTCCAGTAAGTCGTCCAGACGACTTACCAGAAAGTCGTCCAGACGACTTATCTGGACTAGTTTTACTTAGAAATAATTTAAAAATTTTGTAAAAAATATTTTGATAAGCAAAAAATTGAAATCATGTAATTAACATATGTTTTAAGAGATATAAATTAAGATATAACAAAAGTTAATTGTTTTCAACATAGATGAGTGAAAGTAGTGAGTCATGATATTCTTTGGTTTAGGTTTTGCCAACATATGTTGTAGTATTGTATGTGTTTTTAGGGTTAGATTTCGGAATGCATAAATATTTTTTTGAAAACTTTAAAATTTACCTAAGTGTGTTTATTTATGTGTATAGTAAACACTATTTAAATATAACTAAAGGTTTATAACGTGGTTAGTTAGTTAATTTAGTCAATTTATTTTAGGGGTTAAATTTAGGGTCTGGGACCACTTACTAGTAAGTCGTCTGATTTACAGTATTCAACAGACAACTTACTAGTAAGTCGTCCAAACCGGACCAAACCTTTAATTTTACAATGTACTTTTAAACCTAACCGGATTATTTACCGGCCATATATAAGGTGTTTTTTTTTCACTGTTTATCGAAAAACAGAAGCCGTTTCTCTCAAAGGCGATTTCGAAGGCGATTT
>NC_027751.1:32994850-33011839 GCF_000695525.1 Brassica oleracea var. oleracea
ACTTCCTGGTAAGTCGTCCAGGAATAGTCAAATATCTGACACAATTCGGTCAAATGCAAAACTAACCCATTTATCCTAGACGACTTATCAGTAAGTCGTCTAGGGTATTCTCTAGTTCTTTTTTTAACAAACAAAGATGACGACTTAAAAGTAAGTCGTCCGTTTGACCAGAAGACTTACCCGTAAGTCTTCTACAGCCAGACTACTTACGGGTAAGTCTTCTACACAAACAGATCTGGAAAAAATTTCAGTTTCATACCTTAAACTAGTGAGATGACTTCCTTAGCACACCGAGTCTTCTCCAACCACCCACAATCTCAAACGAAAGTAACCCACCAAGAATAGTATGCTTGAATGGCTCTATAAACCATAAAAAAATTTGAATCAAAAGCTTGAGTTTTTTGGATGAATATGGAGGCAAAGTGAAAGAGATGTTGTTTTTAGTTCATAACAAGTGAGAAAGAGAGTGTAAATCGATTTTAGGTGCATTAAGAGCTTCAAATTGGTTGTTCATGGTGGTTGGGGTATTGATCACAATGACAATCTTGTAATTACTTGAAGATGATGAGGGTGAGAGAGTAAAAATATCATTTTCGGAAAAAAAAATAAAAAAAATTTGATGGCATTTTCGTGAATATCATGAACTTGTGGGGTGAATATGACAAAAGAAAAATCCAAGAAAAGCATGAGTTAGTTTTAGGTTTGACTTTGAGTTTTGAGTCAATCTTGCAAAAAACCCTTTATTTTTTTTGTATATATTAAAAAAATATAAAAATTTGATTACCAATAATATTTTAATACACGCAACTAAGTTTTTTTGAAGTTTTTTTTTATAATTTACCATTAATTAATACGTTGAAAATGTTTAGAAAATATCTTTTTGAATTTTTTTTTTCTAAAACGTGGATCTTTTTGAAACGAAGGGACTATATTAGTAATATCTTCGAGATACAATTTAGATACTAGATTTATCGTATTAGAAAATACTGCAATATATATATATATATATATATATATTATGTTGTACATTTTACTCAAAAAATACACTTGATTTCAAAGAGTCGAGAAAAGCAGCCAATAAAGTTTCAATTAATTTAGGAGTAAAACAAGTTTTGGCTGAGAATTAACCACAACACAAAGTTATTAAAATGATGAGTCGACATGTATTGTTACTTATTGACATCATTTGTTTTCAATCCATACAAAAATTTCGTATTGTAAGAATCTATACTATTATTTATAAAGTGATTTAACTTATTTGTCATGATTTCCATGATTTTAAGTAATTTTTCTTATTTATCATGTTTTAATTAGATTTAAGCTGAGTCATTAATTTATTAATAGTTTTTAGTTGAATCCATAATTTATTAATTTAAATAATATAACTATAAAATATGTAATTAGATATATAATTATTTTTATTTTTCTTATTTGTCATGTTTTCTATGATTTTTGTCAATTTTGCTTATTTATCATGTTTTTATTAGGTTTTAACTTAGTCATTGATTTATTAATAATTTTTAGTTGAATCACTAATTTATTAATTTAAAAAATATCCATAATGAATTTATATATAATTAAAAACGAATTTTGATTTAATAATATTTAAATCTATATGTTATATTAAAATTCTTATTTTCTTATTTGTCATATTTTATTAGGTTTTAAGTTTTTATATAGATCATTGATTTATTATTAATTTTTAACTGAGTATTTATTAATTTTCACAAAACCCGTAATGAATTATATATATAATAAGTCACGAATTTTATTTTAATAATATTAAATTTATATGTTATATTAAATAATTAATTATAAACTAATATAATAAAATTGTGAAAATATATTTAAAAATTAAGAGAATTCTTATATATATTGTGTTTCTATCTGAAAACAATATTTTTTTATTATAAAGTTAAAAAATTAAGATATAAAACAATTTATAATTAAATATCAGTCAAACAAAATATTTATATAAATATATTTTCTAAACTATTTCTAATATACGAGTGTTTTAAAACTTTTAACACAATAATAAGTACATAGTTTGATGAACGTTTTTTTGACATATATAAATAATTTGATGTTTAAATTTAACTATTTAAAATCATAAATAATAACTTAACTTGTGCATGAGTTCAAAACAAATTTTTTTGCTTTTATTTTAAACAGTTTAAGTTTAATATGTGAAACACTATAGCTTCAGTTGGTGACCATTAGAAGAATGAAAAAAATGAAAAAAATAAAAAATAAAATTTCATTTGAGGAATTAAAAAAAATATGAATTTTTATTCAATTTGTTCCTTGCAAAATTGCATAGGAAAATTTTTTTCTTATAAATTCATTCTTCAATGGGAAATTTAGAAAAAAAAAATGGGATCTAGCTTTCAATAATTTGACTAAAATTTCAACATAACTGATGTAAATTTTGATGAACAAAGAATTTACCTTATTGTTTTTCTTCAACATATTCACCAATTAGAGTTTTATTATGCTGATTTTTGGATTAATAAGACCTAAAATAAGAAGTATTTGTAAGAAGTCCGCGTGTGCGGGTAAAATACCTAATTTGGATCGTGTTACAAAAAAAGAAGTAAGAATTTGGATCAGATACGGAATATTCGTAATTCTTAACATGAGAAAGCACACACACACACAGATAATTCATTGGTGCGTTTCAATTCCATACATGGTGCCAGCATATCCACAACAAGAAGAAAATCTTTCAAGTGCTGTGATAGTCTTTGTGCCAGATGTGCTCTTAGTACTTGTAATAATTAACCTCATATGTTTATTAATTCGACCTCGTATTATTCATTTTCTTTTTAAATGAGACAGTCCTGAGCCCACCTATAACGACAAATACGTGTTCTCGAGTAAAAACCTTAATTTATCATTAAGATTTATTTTTAGGAAAAATAAAACAAAAGAGGCTTTGATTTGAATTGTCGCTTTGTCAGCTTTCACTGAAAACCTTCTGAAAAACAATAATGGTTAATGATTATGTATCACCAATTTCGTAATTACTCTTCAAAACTGGGTAAATTCAAAACCTAAAAATTAAATATTGGGACTTTTCAAAAAAAAAAAAATTTTAATATTGGGACGTTAATATCAAAAGTGACAAAAATGTGGGGACTAGTTTACAAGTTTTTATATAATAAAAAGGAAAATTGAAAAGAAAAAAACAGTTGAGCTTAGGCAAAAAAGCCGTTTCTATTGCTTCTTTATTTCTCTTTCTCTGTGTGTGTCCCCCTTCCTTCTCACTGCGTCTCGATCTTCGTCTTTCTTTTGCGGTTTTTTATTGCTATAATTCTTCTTCTGTATGCATCGTGTTCGTTTTCTCAATCGATTTGACAAATCTTGAGAAAGATAGAAGACTGAGAAGAAGGTGTTGATTTTTTAGTTTGATTTTTTAAATGGAGCAGCTTGTTAACTTCATCATTCGACCCCCAAGGTGAAGAAGCTCTTTATTTTGTAGAACTTATAAAACTTACTTATTTTGGAAGTTCGAATTTTAGTTTCCTCTTTTACTATTTTTACAATTGGCTTTTTTGCATCAAGTTTAGAGTTTCAGATTTGAACTTATTTTAGTAACTTTATTTTTATGATTATAATCTCCTTTAGACCAGACTAGTTCAATTGGACAAGGTTAAATCACTCAAGAAAACTCTTTTCATCATCCAGTTCCATTACAAGATTTGTTCTTTTTGTTTTTGTTTTTGATGCCAGAGCTGAATACAAACCGGAACATGATCTCTTGGAACAGGAGTTCTTGCTCAAAGGGAGATGGTACCAGCGGAAAGATTTAGAGGTATATATAGAATCCCTTTGAGACTCTAGTTTTTTTCAGCCTTTAGACTCAACAAGAGTCTTTCATATGGAGGCTCTACCTTCATCTTATTTTAAAATACCTCTACATCTCTATCTGGCAAAATATCTTAAGCATTTAGTTTTTGAACCTCAACTCAGTGTTTAGCTTTATCTTTTATTCACCTAAGGTTTATAGGGGGATCTTTGTATCTGACAGGTGAAAAACATCAGGGGAGATGTCCTTAAGTGTAGTCATTACATGCCACTTGAGCGTCCCGAAGATAGGCCTCTACCTTGTGTAATATACTGCCATGGCAACAGGTAATCTTTAAATTTTAATCTTATTAGAATTTCAATCTGATCTCAACTGGTGAGATAAGATTAATAACTCATCCTGCAATATCTGTAATGATATTTGTACTTCAGTTGTTATAATTGATTGTTTATTGTCCAGAGATTCGACCCCTACTCCTTGGTTGTTGTTGTTGTTTTCTTTAATGACCCTTTGATTATTCTCAGTGGATGTAGAGCTGATGCCAGTGAAGCTGCCATCGTATTACTTCCTTCAAACATCACCATTTTCACGCTTGACTTCTCGGGATCTGGTCTCTCTGGCGGGGACTATGTCACATTGGGATGGAACGAAGTATGTGCCCCTCTGATTCTTCCTTTATATTTTTTTCTTCTCCTCTGTTATTGCTTAAAATTACAGCTGTCTGGAGGAAACAAGTAGTCCAAAGTCATATATCTGCTTGTCGATTGATATTTGTTCTCCTCTTGCGGTTTCTGATTCTTTTCATATCCAATTAAAATCAACGTGCCTATGCTACTTGGTTTGGTCTGTAGAGGTAACTTTCTGTTATCTAGTTCATGTTAGAGTGACAAGTGGGAAGATCACATGGGATTGTAGGTGTCCTTGATTAGGTTGTCGACAGTTAAATATTTAGTCTGAGAGTACTCACTTCTTTAATTATTGATAAACGTGATGTGGGTGTCTGCAGAAAGATGATCTGAAAGCGGTGGTTGAGTACTTGCGCACAGATGGAAATGTGTCTCTGATTGGCTTATGGGGTCGTTCAATGGGTGCCGTCACAAGGTTCCTTTTAAGCCTTTCATTTGTTGATTTACTTTTCAAGTCTTGCATGAAGCTTCAAGTAACTGGTTGGAACTGCTTACACTTATATTCTAGCTTGATGTATGGAGCTGAGGATCCCTCTATTGCAGCGATGGTTCTAGACAGTCCATTCTCTGATTTGGTCGATTTGATGATGGAACTTGTAGATACATATAAGTTCCCATTACCCAAGTTTACTGTAAGTTAAAAGTAAACTTGTAGCTTCTGCCTCTTGTGAGTTTTGTTTCCACATTATTTAATCTAAGCTGTTTTTTTTTGTATTCAGATAAAATTTGCAATACAATATATGCGGAGAGCTGTTCAGAAGAGAGCCAAGTTTGACATAACGGATCTCAACACCATTAAGGTAGCGAAGTCATGTTTTGTGCCAGTTTTGTTTGGACATGCCATAGACGATGACTTTATTCGCCCTCATCACTCAGAGCGTATATATGAAGCATACATAGTAAGTTATTCCATATTATCCTTTACTTCCTCTGAGCTTACCCTTGACCATGTAGCCTTTTTGATTATGGCAGGGAGACAAAAACATCATCAAATTCGAGGGAGGCCACAATTCACCGCGGCCACAATTCTACTTTGATTCGATAAACATCTTTTTCCATAACGTTCTTCAACCTCCAGAGGTGGTTGGGACCAGATTGTTTGACCCGCTGGATGATTATTTTGTCAAGGTAATGAAACTTGCAGTGTTGCATCAGACTGTTTAGTTTCTTTTGGAGTGTTTTTTGTCTCTTTTAGTGTGAGAAAGGTCAATGATGTTATCTGTTCTATGTTCAGGGCAGTTGCTGGAGTACCATGCAAGAACTAAGTTCTCAACCATCCTCCGCACAGAAAAGTAAGCCATCTAGGTTTTATATAACCATATGGCAACATCTTTACTCATTGGTTTCAGGTTTAGCTACAGGCAGTACCTCCGATGCAATCAATGAGGTCCGAATGAAAAGACCTATGAGTCGCACAGAGGTTGGTAGTTCGCGACTACGTTCTGCAAGTTTGCTTGCTTGCCTCTCCGTGGTATAATTATAAGCTTCTCCATCTCCGTGCTGATGGTACTTTATTACTTACTTTCAGGTTCCTTCGAACGTGCCATCTAATCAATCAACGTCAGAAACCAAGGTATACGATCAGCTTCTCTTCCTTTAATTTTATCTCTATCTGTTCATGTTCATGTTTATGGTCATAGGCCAGTGACTAATCAGTTTAATTCATGTATATGATGGCTTTACGATCAACAATAGTAGACACTAGTGCTTGGTTGACCAACTTCTGTACATATAAATCATTGACTGATATGTTTTTATTTCAGGAAAAAGAGAATTACGAAGTCTCCAGTAGTTCATCTTCTGATATGATCAGCTTTGATTTGTCTAACGGGGATCCATATCCTCCTCATCTCGCTGTAGCCTTAGATGATGATCAATATGTGGAGTTTCAAGTAGAGGAATTAGCAGATTTTCCATCTAATCCAGATGAAGAAGAGAGGGTGAGAATTATAAAAAAATTGGATTTGTTTCACCTTTGACCCCTCACCCCTCCTTATGACTTTGCTCGATATTCATTTCTCCTCACATATCTTAAATGGCTTCTTCAGATGCTGATGGAAGCGGTGATGAAATCGCTCAAGGACCTGGAGGTTGAAATTCATCAGAATAAAGAACCTTCCAAGACCACCGATACAGAGAACCCTGTAGAAAAAGAAGGTAATGCTTGTTCTACCACAAAACCAGAATCAGCACATCCTGAGACATTTTCTGCTTCCAGTCTAAGTAACCATGATGCACCATCATCTTCTGAACCCAATGCTACATCGGATTCTCTGCCAGGACCCGTAAATGGTAGTCAGGACACAGATGACGCCATTGACTTGTCATCACGTACAAAGGCAACAGTGACTGTGGTTGGACGTAGTAGCACATCAGGAAACGTCTTAGACGGGTTATTACGCCGGTGGGATCTCAATTTCTTCAAAAGTAGATAATATCATAAAGATGTGTTTTGGTTTGGGTAAATTAGAAAGCAAAGCTTTAAGTGTTTAAAGGTTTGTCACGTCAAGTTATCTTCTGATTATGATTTTATATGTTTTTTTCCATTTAATGTTACAAGAAAAAAATCATCTCTTGTGTAGAATCGAGATTCAGCAAAAAGAGAAGCCACAAAATAATTCTAAAAACGTGCATCTTTTATTAGAATTTTTTGACCCAATTTCCTATAGACTTGTTTGATCTGAATTACACTACTTGACACGAACCGATTCCTAACACAGCCAACTTGCTTGACTCAACATATGTTGATCGAGTCTACCAATTCACTCAACTACGAAATCCCAAAACCCTTTGTGTTTCTTTTTAATTTATGATCTAATGATATTCTTTGATGCTTATATCGTCAACCAAACATATGAAAATATTCCAAATCATCGCATCTTAATGTTTTCTTTTCATTCTCCGAATCCTATGCCACACATCATTCTCCATGTGTAATACATGTACACGATCGAATCAAAGCTCCACCACTGCATTAACCTATAAAACTCCAAATTCTTAAGCTTACATCTTGTTGCTGGTTAGACCAAAAGGTTTTTTTTTTTCTTTGATCAAACAAGCAATGCATTAACTAGAAGGGTTCTACCCACCATGAAGGGGGTTTCTTACAAACTGAGCGATAGCTGATTTTGCCACATAATCAGCCTCCGAATTAAAGTTGCGAGAAATGAAAGCAAAAGAAATGACATCAAAATAGGACATAAAGTGATAGATATCAAACATGATACCAAACAGTTCAGGTTGGCACCCTCTCGTCTTCAATAGTTTGATCAGAGATAAGGAATCATATAGAACCGCCAGGGATCAGACGTTTGAATAAAATGCAAGAGCAACCGCTCGGTGAACAACAATGGCTTCGGCCATGAGAGCTGATGATACGTGACTATGAGAATCAGATATGGTGGGGAGACTAACCGCATCATTACCACTGAAAAGGTCTTTTATCTTCTTGTTATGAACATGCAACGAGAAAAATCATCTTACATGTATTTTGATCATTACTCCTATTTCTGTGAACATTTACAAAGTAGTTGCATGTTTTCTCCTCATATTTGCAGGAAAACAGAGCAACTGTTGGGTGGGGGAGAGGAGAACATAAGAATATGGACCACTAGGGCCTGTCCGCGCTACGCGCGGATATACGTTAATACATAATGTTGGTTTTTTTGTTTGGAAAACTAATTATAAGTTAACAATTAGAGTTGTTGCACAGAAAAAAGTTAACAGTTAGAGTTATGGCATAAGATAATTTGATACGTATTAGTTTTCCAATAGTGTGTTGTTATTTGTATAGAATTCCAGAGTTGTTATTGGAACAGTCGCAACACTGTTGAGAATCACATCTTTATTACCATTTGCACTTCTATCATATATGTGAGTAAATATATTATTTATTGAGTAATGTGATATAAATATATTATTGTGTAGACAAATAATTTAAGTAGTATTTGAAAATGTAAACAAAGTGATTGATAGATGGGCTTGTAAATATAACTTCATATGAACTTGTTTTGCGCTTATTTTCTAAGTTATTAATCTTAAACTAAAATCCTAGAAAATGCGTATTTTCTTAAAAAAATTATATTCTAAGCAATTGCCTATTTAGACCATTTAGGAGATTTTGATGGGAGCTATTGAAAGTTATCTAGTGAGAAATGAGTTGTAGAGAGAAGATGAGATTTTCCTTTACCGAGGTGGCTTCATAGAAGATTGATTACGTTCTCTATGTTTGAATGATTTATTCAAGAATAAAAGTTTAAAAAATTAACTATGTTCTTTATGTAGATTCTATATCTAAATAAATTATTATAAAAAACTTGATCAACCACTTAAAAACTCGAGTTTGTAATGAGGGTATAACATAATTCTATTTGTTTGAGAAAGTAGTATTTTTGAAATATTTATAGAATACACAAATAATGTATTTGATTAATTGCGAGCATGGTAACATGGCTTAAAGCTGCATGTTGGAAGAAAAAGATAGTGCCTTAGGCTCCATGAAACAGACGTAACATTTCATTTGTTTGAAGTAATAGCATAAATCGCATCCTGATCCAGATCTGAATTTTTTTTGGGGTGGGGGGTTGAAACATTTTTAAAGACCTTTTTATTAAATGAAATTTCTTCATAATTTTGGTTATGGCTACGTAACATTGTAGACATTGGTCGTTGAAGTTTGGCCAACTCCAAAGATGATATATCTTGTTGCATTGGCCGTCCTTTATCATTTGGCTATGATTTTTGTAGTGATATCTCCTGTTGGATCGTCATTTAGGGTGAGCATTTCTAACGTGTGATGACTATAACTTAATATGTTTATTATTACTCCTATGAGTTTGTAAATATTAATTTATTTTATAGTTTTTCCAAAAATAATTATTTATATAAATAATTTGAAGTTTGGCCAACTCCAAAGATGATATATCTTGTTGCATTGGCCGTCCTTCATCATTTGGCTATGATTTTTGTAGTGATATCTCCTGTTGTATCGTCATTTAGTGTGAGCATTTCTAACGTGTGATGGCTATAACTTAATATGTTTATTATTACTCCTATGAGTTTGTAAATATTAATTTATTTTATAGTCTTTCCAAAAATAATTATTTATATAAATAATTTATAGTAATATACTAATGGTTATAAGTTAATATTCATTACCATATTTATTGGTGCACAAAAAAAATCATTACCATATTTAAAAACTTGCAAAATATAACTTTTTAAAAGTAGAATTGTACATGTCACAATTTTATAGATATCGTTATATTTTTAAAAATTATGTCATATTTTTTTTAAAAAACTGAATGTGATAGTAGCATATATCAACCATTTCGTAATTAATGTTTAGAAATCGGTTACATTTATTTTAGTGAGTCAAATTCGTTCAAAAAAGAAGTACCATTTAAATAATAAATGAATAATCAGAGATACATATCATTTTTATATGGTTATTGGATCTTAAAAATGTATAATGCTTAGGATTTGGTGTTTTAAGAAAATATAATAGCCATTCGTTGTAAAAAAATGATATGGATTTAGTGAAAATTTAGATTTGAACATTTTTTACATAAATATATTTTACAACTGTGAAGAAAAGTTAAACTTTTACATTTCTAACAAAATATGATTTTACAGTTGAAACGAAAAAATAATATTTTATATTTTGATAAAGTAACATTTTTAATGAAAATATGTAATTTTTTTATTTTTTCAAGGATAATTATAAACTTTAATTATGCATGTTTGCTTGCATCTAAATGATCTGTGAGTAAAATATATGCCACATTTTCTAATCTTAAATGAATCATCTCAATTTATAGTCTGATTTGATTCAACCAATTAACTTCGATAATTTTGCTTTAGTGTGTCAAATTATTCATCTCATTGTTTCTAATTTGTATTATTAAAATTATTCAGAATACTTGATTTTGTCTTTTTCGCTTACTTGATCAACCGGTGTAATCGCGTTAATGGAGATCGCTCCATTTTCGATTAGATTCAAGCTCTACGATCAACTCGAGCTTCTGGAGTTTCCCAATAAGTTCTTCATCAAACCCGTAGATTCGCATCATCAAGGCTTCTCCGTCGATCGCCGCGACGTCAACATCAAACCTCTCGACGGTATCAATCTTCCTTCTCACATATCTCTATATCTGTTTTCTGTTTTGATTAATGAAAATAGCTGTAGCAGGAAAACTATTTCGGACAGGAATCTGTATTTCATTTCGCGAGCTGTTGTGTTTGATGTGACTATTCAGTTGATCTATTTTGCCAGAATAGCTTCTCACTTCTTCTTCTCAGATAGATCTTTGAGTATTGCCAGCCTCACCACCCCTCTGGCATGATCCATCGCCGATCGTTTTAGCTTCTTCGTGTTATTCACCGGCACCACTGTTGATTTCACCTTTTTGATCCACCGGAAAACTTCTTCACCGTTTGAACCTCGATACAGCTTCTATAGCCGCGTTAACCGCATACCAATCGTCAAAATCTTGGCCTTTTTGCTTTTTTTTTTGGTTTTGTTTTTGGATTTCTCGTTTTGAATGAGTTATGGAACCACTGGAGAATTGTGGTGGCTGTGGCTGTGATAAAGCGACGTTCAAGACGGTGGAGAAGATATATTCAACAATAAACCAATTCTTCAGAATGTGAGGAAGTAGATCCGTATTTGCAAGCTGTCATCAGCCAACTTTCGAATAGGAGAAGGTTCGAGGTGGCTATGTTGGTGTTCATGCTTCGAAGAGAATGTGAAGATTGATTTGTTGGAAGTGATGCACTTCATGGAAGATCAAAACCTTATTTTATAGATCAAGCTTTCATGCGTTTATGGAGAAATGAAGGGTCTTGAATGCGGGATAGTGGGGGAGAGTGGGGTAAAGACTTAAATGCATTTTTCTTTGAAGGCGGTGACTATGTTCCGTATGGGGTTATGACAATGGGCCTGTTATATAGTTTAATTATAGAAATCCATTAGTAGAGACCTCAATTAATGAAACCGAAAGAGTGATTTTTCGCAAAACGCAGAGTATAAATAAAGAGGGACACGTGTCGGCGTGAAAAAGCTCGAATTTCCTAGGTGGAATCTGACGTGGCGCGTCCTGGAGAGAGAAAACTCTCTTAGATATAGATAGATAGATAGATTTGATCAAAACATTCTATGATGAGCGAAGATAATGTGTTCAAGACAACTCGGGCTTGAGACAAAGTTAATATCTTTAAATTTTTGTTTCCTGTAAGCTCTTAGACTCAATAACCGCATTGCTTCTCCAATGATTCATTGATTGTTAAACAATGGCGTGATAAGCCAAACGTGCCAGAGAATATATCAAAGTTCTCAAGCTCAGATGCTGTCTCAAAGACAAGTCTCTAAGTCATTCTTTATGCCAAGGTTTTGGAAACTCTTGAGCCGACCATGTTCTAAAACCAATGATACATTTATAATACTAAAAAACAAATTCTATTTTACACTCGTTTTTTTTCTTCTCAATTCTCTCATATTTTTTCTTGTCAAAAGACTATCCGGCTTCGTCTTTTCTCAGCTAGAAATCTATAATATAATGAGGCAGTTGCCTCATTCCTGAGACGTCACGTCAGCATTTTGGTGGATTTCACTTTTAAAAAGTGTGAAAATGTCAAGTCTGTGGCTCGAACCTGGGTTATTAAGATATAAACACCAACATTTATACCACTAAACTAAATGATACTTTGTACATTGATGGCCGAAACTAATATATATTTATGAAGGTCGGAAACCTTAGCTTCTTCGGTTTTCTCTGTGGGCCGGGCCTACAAGTGTATTATGAGTTTCATTTTTAAATGAGGTTCATCAAGTTATATGAAAAAAACAACAATTATAGTTTTTCCATATTGTAAACTGTCTTCGTTTAACATGAGTTTAGGTTCTTTTCATCATTGTCTCAGACAAGTCTGAGTTACAGAGTTGCGTCGTATGTATGTTCGTAATCTATTTTTTCACAGGTAAACTCTTCATCTTCCCATCTTAAATCGCTTGATCTTAAATGTTCCTGATTTGTAGCCTTTCTGTAAACTCTATATATATATGATTCTCATCTTTGATGAACCCAATCTGCATCTCTACAAAACTCATTGATTCCTCTTAGCTTTAACGATCTTCTAGAAAATGTCTTTCTGCCTCTCCAGTTCCTAAAACCGGCGTTCCCGGCAACCGTCACTCAACCTTCGAGTCTCTCCGTGTTGGTTGTAGTAGTCAGAGCATACCATCTAACCTCCTCGCTTATGGGATTCCCTGAACTTTAAGAAAGACAATGAGTTTATGGGAATCACGGTTCTCTTCCTTGATGAAAATGTAAGTTAATCTTCGATTTATCACACTTATTTAATATAATTGTTTTTAATTGATTTTATGATTCTTTGTTAAATAATATTATTTGCAGATTTCGTGATTCATGGGTTTATTCCCGCCAGACGTGCTAATCATTACATGCCATCTTTGAAAGCCGGTTCCATTGAGAAAGTCGATCGTTTTGAGGTTGGTAGGTGCTCAAGCATGTACATGATAATTGATCATCCATTCCTCATCGTTTCATCTCAGCAACTATTATTGATGAAGTCATCACGAGTGCTCCTAAGATCAATCTCCAATCGTAATTAGTCTGTTTGACAATTTCCAAGTGATTGCGAACACAAACCTAGAACTCCCAAGTATATTATCATATTGCATCTGGGTTTATAATATGTTTCGTTATCATAATTGATATTTAAACTCGCAGATGTAGTTGGGCAAATCCGTTTTGTCAAAGGCTCTGACCTTAGCAAAGAAACAACTCGAGTCGTTATTCGTCTCCTCATTGATCCATACAAAACAATCAACACACTATTCCTTTTATATTATTATCTATATTGTGCTAACATCAATAATCAAAAATATTTCCTACCCAAATTATGTGGTCGTCTATTTATCTCCCTTACTTATCAAACTAATTTTACACAAACCTTTATTTTACAGTTTAAAAGAAACCACAACAACCCAAACAATCAAAACACCAAAACTAAAATTCCAAAAAAGACAAATCATTAATGATCACTTCTCTTTTTTGTCTAATCTTAGAAATAAACTTCAAAACAAATATACCAAATCAATCACCTCAACTAAAACTCAACGACACATACATCGAGTCATCTAAACAAATACAAACTACACGGCCAGCTATTTAACAATTTACAAACTTACTTTCGCAACGACACATACATCGAGTCATCTAAACAAATACAAACTACACTACCAGCTATTTAACAATTTACAAACTTACTTTTGCAACGAAGAAAACGAAGACGATAACCAAGATCAATGAAATTACCTAAACAAAAAAGGCAGAGTAAGTTATGAACTCTGATAAGTACAACTAACAATGATTTTTGTTTACATATTACCCATCAAATAAAAGATAAACAAACACAACCATAAGACGAGATATAATGGCTAATCCCGACAGACACAAAGGCGGTAACAGCATTTCCACATGCTCACTCCTCTTGTCTTATAAAAATACTCAGAACTGTCACTCATTTTATAGTTATTTCTACAAGTCTTCATGTATTTGTTTTAAAGGTTCGGCAAGAGCAACAAATTTAAAAATAAAATAAAAACATATAAAAAACATAATAAGGATAATAAAAATTATTACTTAATACACACAACTTACACAACTAAACTGGAAAAAAAATATCGAAAAACAAAATGTACTCTCAACAACTTTAATATAATTTATGTACTCTCAACAGTACAAGAAACAAATTAAAAAGACAAACAAACAATAAGTCTCACTGACACAGCAAACAACAACACGAACTATATCAATCACATTACTAACACAATTTAGTCCTTTATAAGTGGAGAACAATGCATACACAGTTCATCATCACAATTATAACCCTATAACGATTAAAAAAAATTGAAAAACAACTCAAAACACAAAATTCACAACTACAATAACCCTAGCAAATATTGAGATGAAACAAGAACTCTGTCCAGCACGGGGGCAATGCCCCTAGTGGTATAAAGTAGGCCCGAAACTTTTATCCGAGATCCGGATTCGATCCGAGATTCGATCCGGATCCGATCCGAAAATCAGGATATCCGGAGGGGCCGAATCCGGATCCGGATAGTAAAATGTTGGATCCGTCAAATTCGGATCCGGATCTGGATATTTTAATTTTTTAGTCCGGATATCCGGATTCGTAAGTTTTATTAATAACTATTTCAAAAATAGTAATATCCATATATAAAAATTAATTTTATTTAATATACTTTCATTTTTGTAATAGTATATATAAAGTTTGTGTAAATTTTGTAATATTATACATAGAAATAATTAAAAACATTATATATATTTTTATTTTTAAATTATTGTTAATATTTTATATATATTGATATTATTTTTTATTTATTTTAACGATCCAAATCCGGATCCGGATATCCGCCAGATATTACAATTTTTAGAAGGATGTCCGACATCCAGATATCCGAGAACCCCAGATCCGGATAAAGATAGTAAAATTATGGATCCGCCGGATAAGGATCCGGATCCGGATACCTTAATATTGCTCGGATACCCAATCCGTCTCAGGCCTAATATAAAGTCTACAAAATTAAATTTAGTAATGTAGTATATATGTCTCCATTTATTTTTTGCTTTAAGCCTCCAAAATTTCAAGACCAACTGCGGAAAATCTTCAATCGGCTTGGTTCAAGCCAATGAAATATTTGCTACCTACCCCTATTTTTATAGACTCCCATTTAACAAAAGTATAAATACACTATATATATTATATAACCCACTAAAAATATATATATAACCCACTTTGGTTTTATTGTTTAAGTAACTAATTAATTCATTGTGCTAAACACCACAACAATTTATTGGCCCAATAAATAAGGAACAATCTGGATTACTAAAAATCTATTTTACACTAATTTTTTTTTTCTTTTTTTTTCTCTACTCTCTCATATTTTTCTTGTCAAAAAAACTATCTAGCTTCGTCTTTTCTCAGATAAAAGAGTCAATAAAGTCAAGCTCCCATTAATTTTTATACTGGAAAATATAGATAACAATATTGTATATATTAATATATGTAGGCAGTAGCTAATGTAGAAATTATTTAGACTGGGAGGAAAGAAATATAAATATATTTAATTAATTTTTAACATTTTTAACCACATATTATAATATATAATAGTTAATATATAATATATGTTTCATATATATACATATATATATATATTATTGCTATTTTGTTTTAATAAAATATATTTTATAGGTAAATAAATTATATTTTAGTTAAAATAGATGAACGGTTAGACCCGGATGATATAGTTGTATTTTAGAATGTCATAGTTTTGAATCCTAAATTTTTAAATTGATATTACAGTATAAGCTCTATAAATTAATTATGTTGAGATTATCACATTTTATAGAGTTATTAATTTATAAAATGTTTCCTTTTTTGATTTTTCTATTTTAGAGTATATCGTTTATATAAAATAAGAAAATAATTAATTTTACCTATATACATTAATTAATCTTTTTTGAAATTTGACTTTCATATCATTTTTTATATTTTTGTGTATATGAAATATGTTTTATATAGTTTCATTTTGCATATAAAAACAATAGAATGTTTGTTTGTACTTATATAAAATTTGTATATATATAAATTATTAGTTTATACTTTTAATGGAACCATATATTTACACATATTTTTCTTTAAAAAAATATTATTTTATTATTTTATTGATTTGTGTAATTTTTTGAACTGGCCTAATTCGAGACCTGGAGAATTTATTAATTTATAATGTTTATTAATTTATCGAGTATAATTTATAGAATTTCTACCGTATATACACAGACTTGTATTATTCTGTAGGTGTTATTTTATATAGTATAGTGGTATCGGACACGAAGAAAACAACAAGCTAATAGTGAAATGCTTGACGTCACTGATTTTGTCATGAATAATGTGATTAACTAGACGTAGTTGTAATATATATTTTAGTGGAACAGTTCATTGTCATATTTTTTCTTTGCTCATATATAATGTATACATTGTATTAGGCCTGGGACTTATTATCCGAGATCCGGATTCGATCCGAGATCCGCTCCGGATCCGCTCCGAAAATAGGATATCCGGGGTGCCCGGATCCGAATCCGGATAGTAAAATCTTGGATCCGTGCAAACCGAATCCGGATCCGGATATCGTAATTTTTAGGTCCGGATATCCGGATCCGGATCCGTATTTTTAAAATACATTAAATTTTTAAATTTTATTAATATTTATATTTGATATATTAATATTTATACATGAATTAATCTTATAATATTATATTTTAGTTTTACAATATGATATTTTTTGTTAAAAAATTAATATTTTTTGTTAAAAAATTATTTTTAATTATTTTGACGGATCCGGATCCGGATCCGGATATCCGCGGATAATAGAATATCGAGACGGATATC
>NC_027751.1:33012015-33016729 GCF_000695525.1 Brassica oleracea var. oleracea
TTTTTTTTTTTTTTTTTTTTTTTTTTTTTTTTTTTTGAACACGAAAGTAATGGGTCCCTACAATATAGGAAGTAAAGGGGAAGTTATAATAAATTGAAAATTACATAATAGGTATATTTATGAGTTAGTCTTTGCGTTCACCCCTTAGCGTTCACCACTTAAGTAATAACCAATAAAAAATTTCATGTCATATCTTCTTAATAAATAAAAAAATTGCCAAAAAAAATTTAACATTATAAAACTCTAGACCCTAAACATTATAACTCAAATTCTAAATACTAAATCTTAAATCTTAGGATTAACACTAAATCCTATAGCTCAAACTTTAAACACTAAATCCGGAACTCTAAATTTTAAACCCTGGGATTAACCCTAAACCTAGGATTAACTCTAAACCCTTGGATTTAAAGTTTAGGGTCTAGGGTTTTGTTAATAGGTTTAGAGATTTGTTGATAGCGTTTAAGGTTTAGAGTTAACTATTTTTCCGTAGAAGGGGGAGCAGGAGAAGCAAACTCTAAACCCAAAACACGGTCAGCAAAATCCTAAAACCTAATTACTATAAACCCTAAACACTAAATTCCTAGGGTTTATGATTAAACCTAGGATTTATGATTAAACCTATAGGATTTAGGTAAACCCTAGGATTTAGGGTTAATCATACAGTTTAGGGTTTAGTGTTGAGAGTTTGAGTTATAGGGTTTAGTGTTAATCATAGGATTTAGGGTTTAGTGTTTAGAATTTGAGCTATAAAGTTTAGGGTTTAGAATTTTGAAATTTCAATTTTTTTGGAAATTAATTGTACTTTCTAATTTTATTTTTCATAAACAAGATATGACATATCAGCTTTTTATTAGTTAATTTAAGTGGTGAACCTAGGTCGGGGCGTTCGGGTCTTCGGGTCGGGTTCGGGCCGGTTTCTTTCGGGTCCGGATCCTTCGGATCCTACACATTTTGATCCAATAGATACTTGTAATTTTTCGCTCTGGGTTCGAGTCGGTTCTTCTATGGTCCGGATAGGTTAAGATCTATATATGATTAAAATACCTGTAAAATACATGTAATTTTTGGGTCCGTATCTGGTCCGGTTCGGGTTTGGGTATTTAGGATCTGAAAAGGACACGCAATACCCAAACTCATTCGGATTTAGTCGATATTTATCATATATACCTAAAATTTTACAAAATAACTTAAATTAAACTATTAATAATTAAAATAAACATTTTTATACTCTAAATTTTACATTTTAAACCTTTATATTTCTTAAAAATGTTGCAAAACAATAATAAATATTGTTAACAAAAGATATTTCAACTAAATCATAAAATAATATATATATATATATATATATATATATATATATATATACAAACAAAAAAATCATAGTTTGGATATACATATTTTTAAGTAGGGTACAAATAGGTTCTTATTGGGTTGGGTATATTCGGGTTAGTTTTTTTCGGGTCTGGGTCTATTCGGGTTAGTTGATTTCGGTTCCAGTTCTTTCGGGTAAAAGAATTTTGGATCCAAATGGTACTTGTAAATTTTTGGTTCGGTTTCGGGTCGGATATTTTTAGGTCGGTTCCGGTTCGTGTTTTCAGGTTCAGTTCGTGAACCGAAGAATAACTCTATATTTATATGTATTTTAATGACAATTAGTTAGTAAAACGTGGGAATATATAATTGGACGTAACATTTATCAATTGGTCAAAAATAAAGAATGAAAAACAGATTTCACAAGAGAGAGCAAAAATAATTTAATTATGAAGGAAAAAAATTAATGGAGTTTATATTGAAAATGCTTTTAGAAAGAAAAGTATAATTCACATGAAATTCAAAAAAAAAAAACGATAGAACATCCGAAGAGTCAACTGTGAAACTTTCACTCAGAAATTTATATACAATAAAAATACTTTCATTATAAAGTGCTGTAAAAGATAACCGGTTAAATAGAACACGGATGCAAATACTTAGTAATTGCTTCTTTTTTTTTTGTCACAACAAACTTGTATTATAAAAAGCTCAGTGAGCAACAAAGTTTACAATCGAAGTAGAAGATTCCGGAGACATGCTCAACGTTAGGACAAAAATAGAAAACATTACAAAACATAGAAAAATAGAGCTTTTATGGGGAGAGTCAAGCTCAGCAGTATGAAGAAACCCATGGAGAAACTTCATCTTATTCCCTAAAGCGATTGTTCCAAAGAACAATTGATAGTCTAAAACGACGTTGATACACCAGTGAGAAACGGTTGGAATGATGACCGACAAGAGCTTTTGGTGAGAAGCTCCATGACCGCGAAGTCCTACTTGACTTGATTTGACATTGACTAGAATAGATGGACTATGTGAATCCAGTAACGAGTAGATGACTAAAACCACGACATTGAAATTGTATTGAGGCTTGCCGAGAACTTCTAAAGCAAGGACGAGTAATGTCTGTACTTCTTAATGTCTGTACTTCTTATGTCAGGTCTTCTTCTTGCTTCCTCTTTAAACAACTTGGCAATAGTTCCTTGTTTTAGCATCCTTGCTCTTCCCGTAGGCACGTGATTGTGCTTGTCTTCATAGACTTTAACCATCCATTTTCTGATAGGTTTCTCCACAGAGCAATATATTCTCCAATCACGTTTTGGCTCAGTGCATATTGCTGCTTGTTTTGTAGACTCCCACCTATTAAGCTTCACATCATATTGAGTTTTCAGAACATACCTCAACAATTGATCTTTGAACTCGTCTCCGTTGTTAAACGTCTGCATTAGCCACAAGTATGGTGGCTTGTCATAGTCAGTCACGCTTCTTTTTCCTTTCCTGCACGTACGTCTACCATCTTTGTTCTTAAAGTTTGCCCACTCTTCATCAGTATCAACTGGAGAATCCAGATATTCACCAACCTCAGTTACATTCTCCTCTTCACTATCTGAGCTAGACTCACCACATACATGAGTAGTATCGTACCTTGTCATTGCTTCCTCTTCAGCATTTGCAAACAAATTTTCAAATCTAGCATCTACAGCTCCATCACCTACAATTTCAGCTTCATCTTCAGATAGCTGACCATCTCTTTCATTAGCATGCTCTTCACCAGCATTTCATTCTCATATTCGCTTTCAGACTCTCTGTTTTCATCATTACCAACCTCATCATCATTTTTTTCTTCTGGACCTAACTCACCGTCAGAAACTTCTTCTTCTTCTTCTTCTTCTTCTACATCAGAAGCATTACCCATAATTGGTTGAGACACACCATGTTCGATGTACACATAAACTTCACCCATTTCTGCTACTTCTGAACACATCTTTCGGATCTCGTTGTCCTTGTCTTTGTATATGCATCTTGCGATTGAAATGTTCTCACTCGGTAGTCTGTACCAAAATTTCTCCACGCCATTTGCAGCTCCTTGTTTTTCTGTGAATTCCTGGAAAATTGACCAAGTCATCAAATCTGGATCTATACGATAATAAGATAACTTATTCTCTTCAAGCGACATCAACCCTCCATAAGTAATGTGCATCTTCATGAAAGGTTCACTGTGACTGCAATCATGAGAAAAAAAATGAAAGTCGGAGTCGTTTCGTACGAGAGAGAAGACAACAAGAACATTGAAAAAAAGAGAAAGAAAAAGAGATTAAGATTCTTACCTCATTTCGTATGATTTGTTTGATATTAAACTACAAACCTCCTTCACACGACAAAATTTGCTTCATTAATCTTCATTGATTTAGGTTTACGAATTGGAAATCTTTTAGGGTTTTTGAACTGGGGATTTTGTAATTATCACAAGACTGTCTAGGATAATAGTAAGTGTAGTTAAGTATAATTAACCATAATTAGTTTTTAACCAGATTTTAACACCGTAATATGTGTCGTTAGACAAAGTCAAAGAAGGATGGTAGAGTGGGCCACGGGTAGTGGTTATAGTATTAAAATGGGCATCTAAAACAATTGATGTATATTTATTATCATACTACAATTATGAAAAGAATACAAAGACGCTTTTATAACCGAATGAGAATTTATGTCTAAGTTTGCCGTCTTATGAAAATCTGCATATGACCGGGTTTACTTGCACTCCATTAAATATCCTTTGTAAGTATTTATTCCTTAGTCTGCATAATTGTTTAATATATTGTTTTTTTTTCTTCAGAAATTGAAATCTGGACCTCCTAACGTAGAAACATTAATGAACCCTCAATTAATGGAGCTTCCACTGAAATAAATACTTTTAGAGACCAAACATATTATGAAATATATAAACAATGAAAAAAATTACTCATATCAATTTAGTAGTAATTTTTGGGATTCTTAAACTTTTTAAGTAAATATTTCAATTTTTTAGGAATAGCAGATTTCTTATTCTACAAAAATGCATAGTAGAAGTTGAATTCCACATTTGTTTGGAAATCTAATTTACTAAAAAATCAGTAATCTAACTTACAATATGTACTAGGTTAAGACCCGCGCCTTGCGCGGGATCAACATTATATATATATATTATTTTATGTATTAAATATTTTTACATATTATAAAATAATAAATATATATTAAATAATTAAAAGTCAGTAACTATTAAAAATATAATTAAATTGGTGCGAACATATAAATCAATTGTATTAATCCAATTTTTTTTATTTGATAGGATATGTTATTAAATTTAAATGATACTAACATAGATAATATATTTTAGTATATTTTTAATATTAATGTCTATTAAATG
>NC_027751.1:33017360-33024393 GCF_000695525.1 Brassica oleracea var. oleracea
TTTTTACTTATATAATTTTTGTAATCATTTGTATTTTGTCATAACAAAAATTTTAAACCATGGATCATAAAATTTGAATGTGAGACTTTTAACAGTTTTAGTAATTTATAGCCGTTTGTAAAAATTCAAAATATAACATATACATAAAAATCTAAATTTTTATTATATGGTTATTGTGGTTGTTTAATTTATTTAATAGCTTAAAATTAAACAAATATGATAGAAGATACACTATTTTTTTTATCAAATCTTTATTATTCAAAATCATTAATTACCATATATACTTTAGCCACATTAGGCAATTCCGTAAATTTTATTTAAGGAAATAATAAAGTACATTAATGATGAATTTATTGTTAGTTTAATAAAAAGCTTATTATATAATTAGATGGACCAACATATTTCTCTAATGATTCTAAGAATCATTCTAATGATGACATGTGGCTACAAAAAGAAGTTGTAATGCTTCTCAAATAATATATAGGGGATTCTACATTGGGGAATACAATATCTACAGATTTCAAAATTTCCTAAATTTGTTATGAATGCATCTTCTAATCTTAACACATTCCTTTAAAATTGTGTGCATACGCAATCTAGAAACAACTCAAAATACCAAGGGTCCAACTGGTGACTATAGTTGAGGAAAGTATTGACAATGAATACGACTTTGCACTTCATTCTCAAATTATTTTACCATTTACAAGGAACGTTTATTACTTATAGAAACTAATATATAGGACCTAAATAATTCCTCATCGTTCCTTTTTTCTAATTTTTATAGTACAAATATATTCCATGTCAAATTAGATAATGAATAATTATTCCTTCAATTTTTTCTCGTAATTCCTTTAGATTATATTTTCAGTAGTTCCTACCATTCCTAAAGTGATCACCAATTGGACCCTATGATTAATAGAAATTTCTTTCGAACCAATTGGCTTATTTCTACATAGAGTAGAATCTATAGCCAACGAATAATCATGACCAAATCTTCGAATATATGGAAATACAGTTACCAAATATTTTGAAAATATATGGGAATCTTTTTTATTTCTATATATGACTAAAATCGATATTCTTTACAAAAAAAAAACCAAAAAAGGAATTTAAACTAGTCCCTTGTTCTTCATTCTATCCTTGGTTTTCATCAAAATTTTCTATTGGTTTTCACAAACTCTTCTTCTTCTATGATGGATATCTATGTGACATGTGGTGTATGGGAATTAGGCGCAACTACATCATGGATATTCTCTGTTGATGAAGAGAAAGGGGGAAGGTTACTAGTTGTGGAATCGAGTTCCACCTTAGAAGAGTTGAATATAATGGTTTTGGAGGATTTTGGTATCAAAGAAAGCATTGCTAGTTTGGAGTTAAGTTATCTACCTATTGAATTATCAATACATCTGCATGTCCACCATTAATCATTCAAAACTATTGATTTGGTCATTTTGGCTTATCTTATGAAGTTTTGGACACAGAGAGAAAAAAAAACTCACTGGATATTATCAAGTCCAGCTCATTTTGAAAAATGTTGCTAGTCCAAAAATGACCCAAAATGCTTGCTATATTTTGGAGGTAAAAAGAGGTGACAAAAATGAGTCAAAAGAGCCAGCCTGCAGCCATAACAAATTTATTTTCATTGGATTTAGTATTGTAATTGCTTATTTACAAGGAATCTATTATGCCTGCTTTGACCATATTTTGTCGAGGAATTAGTACAAATAATACTATAAATAAGTTGAAATATCCACTGAAATAAAACAGAATTTTGCTTATTATTTTTGGAAACCTTTTGAGAGTGTTTCTCATGTTTTTTTCCTTTGGGAACTTTTGATCTTTAGTGTGATTCTAAAGATCAGCCGGCTTACCAAATGAATCTCATCCTCACTTGTGGCGCCATTCGACCAGCCAATTCCTCTTGTCAACGTTTCAAGGGAGCCGTAACTTCGAGGTTTAATATACTTGTGGTTAATGCTTCACGGCATCCAATAGTTGTTTGTGGTTCCACCACCTTGAATTAATCTTGGTGAACGTGTAGAGAAATTGAGGGACATGTTTGACATACATGTGGTAAAAGTTGTAAGTCCACTAAGTTGTTTTGGCTTATCCCCTCTACCCTTTTAGAGACTCGACTCCTTGGGAGATTTCTATCAGGTTAGCAACAACTTGGCATCAATCTATGGTACAACCAGATCTAGTTCAGAAAATTTAAAGAGCGTATTTAGAGTTTTATTGTTTTCATTTACTATAAACTGAAACATTATGTAATCTATTTACAAGCAGAAAATGTGCATCGTCTTCAACCTAAAACCATAATTCTTTCTTGCTTTCAAATTGACCTCTAGCATCATATCCAATTGCAACACAGACGACAAGTCAAAGCTGAACATGGACCGAAACAACACACTATATACTTTGATTGGTTGTTGTTCAATTTCATAAATTGGTTTAAAACTTATATAACAAGTCGATTCAAAAGATTTTGATAAAGATGAAGCTCATAATGGAAGAATGTTTACATAATCAGAGAGAAAATGAGTAGTATATAACACAAAGAAAATGTGAGTTTCTAATTCATGAAAACATAAACGATTCAAAGACCATTTAGTCTTTCTCCAGACACTTCTACTATTTTCTTCCCAAGGCTGACATATGTGATGACCGACGACAATAAAAATTTGGGTTCATGTACTTGCTCATCTTCTTTTTTAGAGAACAAGATACATTTGATCTATAAAGCTTCCTTTTTGTAAACTTTTCCATTCGCAAAAGCACTTTCAAGTACCTAAAATACATGTTTCTCGTACAAAAAAAATGTTGAACAGAGCAAACCGTATTCAATCAACAAACAAAATAATTTACATTCGATCAATAAAATGTAAAACTTGGCGATTACAAAAATACTAGTGGTGTTTGAAAGTTGTAGGTGCACCTTATAAATATTTTCTATGTAATAATTATAATAAGAGAGATCAAGTCATTCGTAGTTCATTTTAATGAAAATTTGAGTTTACCTCTTAGTGACAATTTAGACGTTTTGAGTGTTGTTCCCACGTAGGAGTGATAAGTTGATGTTGATGAAGATGATTGTTTATATTTTTCAGATTGACTTACATGTGCTTGTTAGTTTTAAGAATTGAAAGGCTGAACCAATAGACCTTGGTCATTTTCCTGCTAAAAAAAAGTGTGCAAAGGATCAGACTATTCTCCATAGGAAATAGAAAGATTTCTCATCCAAGAAATTCACTACAAATGTATAATGAGTCATGAAATGCACACTGGTGGTCAGATGTTCATGATAATCAAATGAATTTGGGAGAAAAACAAAGTCAACTACAAATTCAAACAAGATTGTCACAAAATAGTCAACGTCATCTCCATCAATCAAATAAAACACAATATTTATCATTCTCATGTGATTGTTTTCGACTTCAGGGTTTTCAATCTCATTTCAGATTTTGTCTACAAAAAATTCATCCATGGGTCATCTAGTTCGAAAAGAGGTTTATATTTCTCAAACATAAAAAATTCAAACTCAAGATCAACTGAAGCACACATGTAATTCATATCAAAACATACTTCATGATAATCTCTAGTGAACTTTCTACTTCAAGATATCTAGAATATTAGTCCCGCATATCATATCATATCATATCATATCATATCATAGCATAGCATTCATCAATGAGCACCAAAAAACAAAAAAAAATAATGGTAATACCTTCAACATAAGGCAAATGACTCCTCAAAATCATGAATTTCAAAATCAAGTCGCATATACCTTCTTATTGGATTGGTGTAACACAATATATTACTTCTTTAAGCTAATGAGTAACCACTATCTCATGCATTTTGCTCACTTCTTTTTAAGTGATGCTCGATGCGCCACAAGGTTCGCCAGAGCATTGCTTCTAAGGATCTCCTTGTGATTATTGGATTCTCTTTGAGAAGCTCATCTAACATCACCCTTTGTTCTACTTTTGTAGCACTAACTCCCTATGCTATAAAATCCTCAATACTAACTTTCGTTGAATTTTAGATTTCAGATATGGATTAAATGATCAAGTTTGATATGTTCACAAAACGCAATAACATCAGCTTATGTTAGTTAATGACATTTTAGTAATATACAATTCTTTTAGGCATTTAATCAAATATACCTTGTGCGTTAAACAACCTAGCCTCAAAAACTAGGTTATCGATCATGTTTCAGCATTAATAACAACCATAGATGAATTACCACATGATAAATCCCTAACCTCACAACCCTAAATCAACAACCCTTGAAGTCCTTTTAAGTACCATAGAATTCAATTGTGCAACTACTCAAACATTACATAAGAAAAGAGAAAGAAGAAGAGGAATGCATGATTATATATGATAGATCACTTTTAGGCCATTTAGAGTCTTTATTATGTATTTCGAATCTGTTTTAGGTCATTAACATGTCTAGGTGAGTTTTGGAGTACTTTGGGGATTATGGAGAAAAATGGAGCTTAAAAGGAAGAAACCCGTAGCTGTGCAGAAAGTAAAGTCGAGATACAATGTGAGCGTCGACCAAAGCTTCAATGGTGTCGATCGACGCTGTTGTAAATTGACGAGGCCCACATGACTTTCAAAATTGCATTTTCCCCAGAAATTTATTTATTCTCAAAGAAACCCTTGGACATGTTTAACCTATTTATATTTATTTTCTACCCACTGTTTAGGCTACGCTTTATTATTCTTAGAGAGTTTTTAGAAAAGGGATCATAAATCCTTCAGAGATTGATTGGGACTGTAGTATTTCTTACCCATAATTTTTATGCAATTATTTCAGATTATGATTTGTGTTTCCTCTATCGTATTTGAGTAATTCACTTGTTATATTTAGAGATTTAATAAGGTTTTGATGAACTTGTGATTGATAGATCTGCTAGGGTAATCTATTGATCTCTTATTTGAGAGAGTTCTCTTATTCGATCACCAAGTACTACAATTGACCTCTTATTTGAGAGAGTTCTCTTAGGATAATTTAAGCATATCAATATACAAAAAAACAGAGTTTAAGATATATATCTGTAAAAAATTATGTATATATCTAATAAAATGGGTGGCCAGCACTAAAACACGATTCTTCTTGGGTTTATATGTATTTCTATCAAAATGGTATTCTCTTGGTGGGTTCAGATCTGATCTGATATGAGAAATTAATTCGTTAAACGCACCTGATCTCTCGATCATTGGCTTCAATATTGATCGATTTCGTGATCAAGATTTGTGTGAGAGTCTTCAATCGAGCTATTCATTCCTTTTGGCATTTTACTCCGATTGACACAGGATCGTCGATCATAGGATTAGGGATCGATCAATCCTTTCCATCCTGGACAAACTCCTAATTTTCTATGTTTTGTTTTTCTAGTTGCAACTAGATGAGTTCATGAAAACTGCCATAATTTTTGATCGCAACATTAGATTGTTTTGAGAGTCTCCTACATTTCACTTTGTTTTATCTTTTTACTTTTAAGGACTCCTGTCATAGTTATGAATTCTTTCAGCCACCGTCTGTAATCTGCAAGAGAAAACAAATGATGTTCCCATGAGTGTATTGATTGTTATTTCCTCGGAAATGATTCAGCTCCCAGTTAGTCTAACCATGAGAACTACAAATCAGATTTGAAAGAAAATCGCCTAAGACCTTAAAAGAAAGTGGTCAAGACTATACCTATGTACTCTACTGATCAATACTATGCTACAAATCAGTATGATAAGAGGCAAGAGATGTGGTGACTATACTGATATATCCCACGAAATTATAAACTTTATGGCAAGACCGGATTATAGTAAATGTATCCCAAATTTTCTGATGAAAGAAATTATCGGTATTTGTGAAAGAAATTGATTGGGACTGTAGTATTTCTTACCCATAATTTTTATGCAATTATTTCAGATTATGATTTGTGTTTCCTCTATCGTATTTGAGTAATTCACTTGTTATATTTAGAGATTTAATAAGGTTTTGATGAACTTGTGATTGATAGATCTGCTAGGGTAATCTATTGATCTCTTATTTGAGAGAGTTCTCTTATTCGATCACCAAGTACTACAATTGACCTCTTATTTGAGAGAGTTCTCTTAGGATAATTTGAGCATATCAATATACAAAAAACAGAGTTTAAGATATATATCTGTAAAAATTATGTATATATCTAATAAAATGAGTGGCCAGCACTAAAACACGATTCTTCTTGGGTTTATATGTATTTCTATCAAAATGGTATTCTCTTGGTGGGTTCGGATCTGATCTGATCTGAGAAATTAATTCGTTAAACGCACATGATCTCTCGATCATTGGCTTCAAGATTGATCGATTTCGTGATCAAGATTTGTGTGAGAGTCTTCAATCGAGCTATTCATTCCTTTTGGCATTTTACTCCGATTGACACAGGATCGTCGATCATAGGATTAGGGATCGATCAATCCTTTCCATCCTGGACAAACTCCTAATTTTCTATGTTTTGTTTTTCTAGTTGCAACTAGATGAGTTCATGAAAACTGCCATAATTTTTGATCGCAACATTAGATTGTTTTGAGAGTCTCCCACATTTCACTTTGTTTTATCTTTTTACTCTAAGGACTCCTGTCATAGCTTATGAATTCTTTCAGCCACCGTCTGTAATCTGCAAGAGAAAACAAATGATGTTCCCATGAGTGTATTGATTGTTATTTCCTCGGAAATGATTCAGCTCCCAGTTAGTCTAACCATGAGAACTACAAATCAGATTTGAAAGAAAATCGCCTAAGACCTTAAAAGAAAGTGGTCAAGACTATACCTATGTACTCTACTGATCAATACTATGCTACAAATCAGTATGATAAGAGGCAAGAGATGTGGTGACTATACTGATATATCCCACGAAATTATAAACTTTATGGCAAGACCGGATTAGCCATCCTAGTCTAAACTTGATGCAAAGAGTGAAATTGAAACTGCACAGAGAGTTATTCCCATTAGAACTCACGTTGTGAAACATGTACACAAAGGGAAACT
>NC_027751.1:33024880-33026666 GCF_000695525.1 Brassica oleracea var. oleracea
GTGGCCAGCACTAAAACACGATTCTTCTTGGGTTTATATGTATTTCTATCAAAATGGTATTCTCTTGGTGGGTTCGGATCTGATCTGATCTGAGAAATTAATTCGTTAAACGCACATGATCTCTCCTTCATTGTCTTCAAGATTGATCGATTTCGTGATCAAGATTTGTGTGAGAGTCTTCAATCGAGCTATTCATTCCTTTTGGCATTTTACTCCGATTGACACAGGATCGTCGATCATAGGATTAGGGATCGATCAATCCTTTCCATCCTGGACAAACTCCTAATTTTCTATGTTTTGTTTTTCTAGTTGCAACTAGATGAGTTCATGAAAACTGCCATAATTTTTGATCGCAACATTAGATTGTTTTGAGAGTCTCCTACATTTCACTTTGTTTTATTTTTTTACTCTAAGGACTCCTGTCATAGCTTATGAATTCTTTCAGCCACCGTCTGTAATCTGGAAGAGAAAACAAATGATGTTCCCATGAGTGTATTGATTGTTATTTCCTCGGAAATGATTCAGCTCCCAGTTAGTCTAACCATGAGAACTACAAAGATATTTCAAGGTATAAACAAGAATAGAGTCCACCTTTCTGAGGCCTTACAGACAATCATGTTTATCATAAATAGTTTTATTTTTGAAAAGATACAGACAATATATTCCAAGATATGACCGATAAAAATTGATATATCAAAAGTTCCAAGAATATTCCGATGAAAGCTGCATGTTCTCGAAAATACCTAGTAAATGTATCCCAAATTTTCT
The DNA here is from genome assembly GCF_000695525.1 of Brassica oleracea var. oleracea. Classification (NCBI taxonomy): domain Eukaryota; kingdom Viridiplantae; phylum Streptophyta; class Magnoliopsida; order Brassicales; family Brassicaceae; genus Brassica; species Brassica oleracea. The sequence continues at coordinate 33,025,649 of NC_027751.1, forward strand.
GATGAAAGAAATTATCGGTATTTCAATATGATTTAACCTTCCCCTAATCCAACTCAAGCGCACTTAATTTTGTAGTTCCCTGCGGGTGTGTGACCAAAAAGTAAGTGCACTTTGGTGACATATGTATCCAAATAAATTCTAATAAACCTATCAGCATGAATTACCATATACCACAAATTGTGATGTTACAATAACCTTTTTCACAAAACACAATGTCCTCGTTGAGCTCAAGCTCCTTACCCATGTTAGTGTGAGTCAACACATAACTCCACACTCATGTTTGTTTGGATACTTGTAATGCCACAACCTCCCCCGCCAGTGGGCCCACACACCATACACTCGGCCCATGGACCCCACAACCCGGCCGACAGGCGATGTATCAATGTTCGGAGGCTTTGACTACTGGTTATTGATCATTCAATCACCACATGACCTTTCATGTGCTTTGTCCCGACTTGCACGATATCGTAAATCACTTCCGATAGGTAATCCATTCTTTTAGTACTCCAGCTCAAATGCGCATAACTCTAAAGTTCTTTATGATTGTGTGACCAAAAAGATAAGTTCACTTTGATGAAACATGTAGCCAAATAAATTCTTATAATCCTTTCGACACACACTGCTATATACTACAAACCAGGATATTACAATCACCCCTCCTCACATAACGGAAAGTCTTGTTTCGCTCTAGAATCGTTACTGATATCTTGTGAATTTACATGTTTTTAACTTCTTATTCTTGCATGGTTTGGTCATTTAGAGCATCATTTAGGCACATTTAGGTTGCATATCATTGCATTTGTACATATCAGGTGTTGGAGAGCACCATGGATGAATTAGAGGACCATTGGTGGGATTTTGAGTGCAATTGGAGTCCAAAAGAAATGTTAAAAGTGATCATTGGGCGAGCACCTTACCAGAGCGACCAGCTGGGAGCGACACCGTCAAGTCGCTCTGATCTCCCTATCAGAGCGACCTTACTAGAGCGACAGGGAAGAGTCGCTCGCGTATTGATCAC
>NC_027751.1:33027692-33057987 GCF_000695525.1 Brassica oleracea var. oleracea
CGCACCATGAAGTGACACTTCTCCCAATTCAACACGAGATGATTTTCTTCACACCGCTGAAGGACCCTGCACAAGTTTGACAAACAGACAGAAAAGGAGTTCTCATAGACGCTAAAGTCATCCATGAAAACTTCCAATATGTCCTCAACTAGGTTAGTGAAAATAGACATCATGCAACGCTGGAATGTCGCAGGAGCATTGCACAGCCCAAACGGCATTCTCCTGTACGTAGGGACACGTGAAAGTCTTCTTCTCCTGATCGTCTGGGTGAATGGGAATCTGAAAGAAACCTGAATAACCATCTAAAAAGCAGTAATATGGGTGGTTAGCCAATCTCTCAAGCATTTGATCAGTGAATGGGAGTGGGAAGTGATCCTTTTGTGTAGCCGTATTTAATTTTCGAAAATCAATGCACATACGGTGACCGGTTACTGTCCTAGTATGTATCAATTCATTCCTTTCATTAGCAACCACAGTGATCCCCCCTTTCTTAGGAACTACATGAACATGACTAACCCACTTGCTATCAGAAATCACATAGATTACACCAGCTTCTAGAAGTTTCATTATCTCTTTGTTAACAACATCTTTTAGATTTGGGTTTAACCGCCTCTGATGTTCTACATAAGTCATCGATTCATCTTCTAGATGTATTCTATGCATGCACAAATCAGGTGAAATACCAGGAATTTCTTCTAATGAATACCTTATTGTCTTACGGTATTTTCTCAATTCACACAAGAGTTTAGAAGTTTCCATATTATTATGTTCAGATTTCACAATGACATGATATGTGGAATTAGGTCCAAGAAATGCATACCTAAGTCCTGCTGGGAGCGACTTTAATTCGATATTTGGAGCCTCGAGTTTGCTCCATGGATCGTCGAGCAGGCTGGCCGGTTCGTTCCCTAGTTTAGGAGCAGTTGCTCCTTCTTGTGGAACCTGATTGCTCGTCTCCCCCAGACTCAGGAAAGCGACCATCTTCTCAATGCTTTTACTCGAACCAAATATCTTCTCTTACCCATCAGCATCAACGTTGCATGTGTTCTGCTTAGACTCTGCTCGTGTCAGAGCCACTTCCAAAGGGCCATCCGCTAGGATTTCTTCAATCATCCCTTGTTGAGGGGTCAAGGCGGCGTTCTCGTCGTCAATCGTGAAGTTCTGACCATCCAACATAGGTCGTTTGAGCAGCTCGTCCATCTCAAACTTCATCACAATATCCCCCAGTTGGAGATCGATCCTCCCATTGCGGACATCAATGATTGCACCAGCTGTGCATAGGAAAGGTCGGCCTAGAATGAGAGGGTCTTTCGGTTCATCTTCGAGCTCCGGAACCATGAAATCCGCCGGAACAGTGGTGTTGCCAATTTGAACTTGGAGGTCTTCGAGAACGCCTACTGGCAACTTGACTGCTCTGTCTGCGAACACCAATGAAATCCTGGTTGGCTGGAAATTGGTTAGTCCCATGCGTTTTGCAACTGAGTAGGGCATGAGATTCACACTGGAACCTAAACCGAGAGGACAAATTTTCCAAGATCTTCCAATTTCCTGACTGTTCTGTTTTGAAGGACTGTGCTGCATTCTTTTGAGACCATCATGATATCGTTGTCTGCAGAGGTCTTCCCAGACTGCTGATGTGTTGTGATTTTGCATAGTTTTAGCTTTGTTATTTCATATATATTCATGCATTAACCTTACGTTTATTTGCATTTAGAGTCTATTGCATGTACATTTGCATCTTGTAGGTGTTGGATGAATTGTTTGGAGTTTTGGAGGTGATTAGAGCACAAAAGGAGCTTTCGAGGAGTCTTGAACCGAACGTGTGAAAGACAAGCATGGATGAAGGTCTTAAAGATATCTTTTGAAACTTGTCTTTTGGGAAGACATGGTAAATTGAGTTAGCTTTACAATGGAGGTGGTTTCAAGTCGTTTGGAGCTGTATTGAGGGATTTATGATCAAAATACTACACACATATCAGTATGACATTCCTAGCGGCCACCCTAGCAACATCAACAATAGCCTTCGAATTTTAAGCCTTTAGACTCATTTTTATTCACTTAAAACCTATAAAACTCATTACTATTCATTATTCTTCTTATTTTTGGTATTCTAAAGGTGTGTGCAACATGGAGAAAGTGGAGAAAACTTTAATGAGTGAGTTTTATCTCTTTAAAGCTTGCAACATGGGGGATGGGTTGTCTATCATGAGTTTGGTGGCTCTTTTGGCCTAACTTTCTCTACCTTTTCTGAAGAGGCAAGACTGTTTTGGCCATATGAAGGGGCAAAAGGTGTTCTATAATGGAAGAAAGTGGAGATTAACTTTTATGAGTGTGTTTTATGCTTTATGCTTTCACATGATGGATGTGTTGTCATCCTCCTTTACTTAGGCTATAAAAGAGACTGCAAGGGGAAGGAGGAAGACACACAATACACAGAGTACAATACAACAAAGAGTAGAGAGTGAAAGTTTTATAGTTTCATATTTTGTATTTTGAGAGTTTGAGAGAAAACATTTGTTCTTGAGCTGTTCTTCATTGTTCATCATCTATTCTTGAGTTTTAATTTGGTTTTGCTTGTTTAATCCTTGTTTATCTTTATTCTCTGTTGTATCTACTTGAATATGCTTCAATCTATTATGAGATTAAGTGTTTTCATGGAGATTAGTGAGTAGTTTCCTTAAGAATTCATGGGTTAGGGAGATTAGAGTAACTTAGTGAAGATCTATGGTGTTATTGTATTAGATCCTTGTATGAACTTGCTTGTTGAGTATTTTTAATGCTTGTTTAGTCTTGATCACTCTAAACCTGATTTCTAAACACTTCTCATCAGACATGATTAGATGAAGTGTTTGAATCAACTCAACTAAGCTCTAGTGAGATTAGCCAAGGACACTTGATGTTAAAATTGCTAGATAGTTATTAAACTTGAACTTAAAGATTGCTTGATTGAATTAAGCCAAAGACATTTGATGTTTAATGATTTCTAAGCAAATGGACATTTACCTAGACATAGGACTTGTCTAAAATTGTGTTTAGACTTAAGAGATTACTTTGATTGAAAGCTTGTCACCTAGATTGGATCTTAGTTACTTGAAGTCAATTCCCTTAGCCCATGGATTCACTTGTTTAAATTGATTAAAACCTTGTTGTATTGCTCTGTTTTCTATTGTTACTTGTCAGCCACTCACCACTATTGAATCTGCTTAGCTTAAGAAATGACTTGTATTCTCACTGATTCACATCACTAGGACTGGTTCGACATTCACCCCACTATACTACAACATTTGCAATAGGCAGAAAAACCTATTATCAAATTGGCGCCGTCTTGATCACTCTAAACCTGATTTCTAAACACTTCTCATCAGACATGATTAGATGAAGTGTTTGAATCAACTCAACTAAGCTCTAGTGAGATTAGCCAAGGACACTTGATGTTAAAATTGCTAGATAGTTATTAAACTTGAACTTAAAGATTGCTTGATTGAATTAAGCCAAAGACATTTGATGTTTAATGATTTCTAAGCAAATGGGCATTTACCTAGACATAGGACTTGTCTAGAATTGTGTTTAGACTTAAGAGATTACTTTGATTGAAAGCTTGTCACCTAGATTGGATCTTAGTTACTTGAAGTCAATTCCCAATACCCATGGATTCTCCTTAGTATTTGATTGAATTCTTGCACTTATTTCTTGATTGGATTTGAGATCACCTTGTTTATATTTCTAGGATATTAGTTTGTTACAAATCATCTATCTTCTTGTTTGCTTAGATTAGGAAGGTTTGTGTATTCTTGGTGTTATAAGTCTCTAGTTCTCTGTGGATTCGATCCTAAAATGCTACAATGACATACCATTCGATTGTGGTATTGTTGGCACATTAGGTTAATTGGTGTGTGCTTAAACGCGTAATCAGTTACCCATGTTAGTATAAGCCCACACACAAATCCACACTCAACTGGGTTCGGCTCTGATATCACTTATAATGCCCGACCGCCCCCACCGACAGTCGATGTGGTTAGTTTTGGAGGCTCCAAATACTTGTTTACTGACCCTATAATCACTACATGACTTTTTATGTATTTTGGGCTCACTCATACAAAATCTTTAATCACGGTCACTATCCTTCTACTCAGTAGCGGCCCTGACTTATAAGGGACTACAAGCTAATTAAAATAAAAGGGCCACTAGAAGCCAAACATTGGCTATCAAACTCAGGTTGCGGAGTATATTAACACATAATTTAAGCCACTATACTAAAGCATCTTTTGAAAAAAAAAAAGCTTAATAAAAATATATATTTTAGGGCCCGAAGCCCATGATTCTATAGCTTCCCCTCAGGACCGGGCCTGCTTCTATTTCCACTTTTTTTTAACTCAAACACGCTTAATTCTAGAGTTGTTTCTAAAAGTGTGACCGAAAAAATATATGCATATTCAACATAAATAGTCAAATCAGTTTTTATAAGCATTTCAGTATACACTACTATATACCAAAAACCGGGATACGACAATTTTTTCACTGGAATATATAGTGTTTCCTTGTAGTGTAAGCATATCGGTTTAGCAATCTATTGAACTAACCCGCGAGAAAGTACTAATCATCATCGGTAAGAGTTTAAGTAATCAATATAAGTGAGTGTAGACCAACATAGCTCACAAGTTTGTGCATAGAGCTGCTAATATAGATTCGGTGGTTGCTCAGCCCCAAGTATTGGTGGTATTGCGACTCTTTAAACTTCACAGAATTCTGTCAGCTGCGACATATAAGTACTATTTATTGAAACTTTACTAAACCGCCCTCAGGCCCAAGTCTCTTTATTATTACAATCCTTTTTTGGCCTAGAATATACGTACAGGTATTTTCCAGGTATATATTAATACGTAATAGTAAACACACTACAATACAATTTTAACAAATACGTTACTACTAGTACTATTCGCGCTTCAGAGTAACGATGCTTAGATAGTGGTTGCTGTCATATATGTTTTGCGATACACGGCTGCGTATGGTGGAAACAACATCTGGCTAACCCCTTCCGCCTTGAGATGAGGAACCAACATCTTCATAGACAACTAAAATAAGAGAAAAAAGGAAAATCAATGTCAAATTATTATGTGTAAAACTAATTAAAATATACCAACTCACAAATTTACGTCGGAAAACAACTTATAAAAATGTTATATAGGAAAGAAACAATGACTTGCACCTAAAAAAAGGTCAAACTGCAAAGGTAAACTAAAAAGATTGATGGAAACTTCGGTAAAAACCCATTTCTACAAAAATATGCAATATATATAAGTAAAGATATAATGACTTACACCAAAAAGTCTGAGGCTATGCCAAATGCCAAGAGGGGAGGGAAATGGAGAGAGCAGTTGAACAGTGGCGGACAGAGTAACAACGAATAGATGATAGATGAGAGAAAGCGGACGAGGGTTCATGCCGCCCAGTAGAGCCATCAATCCAGACGCGCCAAATCCGCCACTAGAGAGGTAATCATAACAGCCTTGTCGCATTGCCTCTTTTGCTTTGTCGGTCGATGCAATTAGTACTTGAGAAAATGCAGTCCCTAGTGTGTTCACCGTCGCTGACATTGGCTTCACCATACAAAATCATGTGTAATATATATTTTCAATTTTTGTTGAGGTTGTTATAAATAGAGTTAAGATTAGTGCGTGGCCTATGCTAACCTTTCTGATAACATAAAAGGACTTGATAACTTCTGAGACTTTGTTTGTATCACCGAGGTATTCCAATGGCTGGAGAAGGCAACGTAGGATGAGAATGTCAGACAGTAAAACCATCATTCCAGACGCGATTGATGGATGACGCATGTTGAATGCATCTCCCAGCACAATCGCACCTTTCTTATCGCTCAAAGTAGCTGCCATGCGCTTTGTTGGCATCACTTTTATTTGTGCTCCCTCGTCGATCCCTTTCAAAAATATTTTGCGGAGTTTTGGAGGTACCTGATAAATAGTACGTGTTAAGAGAGATGTTACTACATATTCTGGAGCCATGGGCCCATGCATGTACCGCTTTTAAATATCAGATTGTGAGTATATATGGCATATCTACATAACAGTACATGAAGTTAGTTGATATATTTTGTTCTTTTAAAACGAGCAGATATTAATCATCAGCCTGATGCATACCTGAGGAGCCATAGTGTTTCTCAAAAAGTTGGTCATGTCACCATTAGCAATAGAAGGAATTTGTCCGGGGAAAAGCTCCAAACCACAACGAACCTCAGTGCTGCTTAGTTGACACATCATGGTGAAGGACGGTTTAGCCATTACCAAGTGTAAGTATTCAGGTTCTTCGAGCTGACAGTTCTTTGATATGTAACCAACTTGGTACGACATAACCTCCGCCTATAATTAAAAATAAATTAAATTAAATTAGTAGTGATGCTTATGAACTAGCTGGATATAAATCAAAGTGAATAACATGATCAGTTCTATGTGATTAACTTTTTAGCATAAGATTGAAGTTAGTCGGTTTAAAGTCAAACACTCACATCATTATTGTTAAGAGACCGACGAAGGTTCGAGAAGCAACCGTCGCATACCACAGTGAGAGGTGCAAAGGCCGTCGTTTCTTCGCCAGAACTGTTCTTGTATGTCACTCCTTTGATCACTCCTTTTTCTTCTATCAAAGATTTTACCGTTCCTTGTTCCAGCCGCACACTGCCAATCAATGTTTGGTGAATAAATCAATGTTGTAAGGAAGAACATTGCTATTGAAAAGTATAGTAATATATAGATCTACCATGAACTGACTAGTAATACGTTATTCTGAAGGCAATAGCCATAAGTAATCAATTTCTTCCGCCCAAAAACAAATTTAGCACTATTAAATTATGTCTTGTAAATTTGTTGGGCCAAACTCAGCCCTCAAAAACTGACTATATAGAATACATGCAAATTTCCTAAATACAAATTAAATAGCTATTGTTGTTATAGCATAGCGAGATAACAACCTTAATTTTGGTTCACCAAGATAATGAATCAAAATATCACAAACAAATTAGTTTGTTTCTCGCGAATTTTAATTTCATAGAACAAACATTTGGAAACGTTTATTAGTAACTTTCTCAGGATTATTAGCATGGGAAAGGATTATGATTCGGTTTTATATATATTCGAGGGTTAGATCAGTTACAATTCAATACTTATTTTGGGTCTAGTTCTCACAAAATATTCATGATCTCTGATCTCAAAATTATTAATGTATGGAACGGGTCATGTTTTTTTTTTTTTAACTTAAATGGGTCATGTTTCTTATACGTTCGATTGAATTCAGTTACACTTTTGTAGTTTTCTATGTAATTTGTAACATAATACGTAGTAAAAGATTTGTGTATACAATTTCTAGTATCTAACTGTATACGCAGGACTCATAAACGAAGCCTAAACAGATATGTATTTTTACATAAAATATATATGTAAGGTTAATATATATATATTAGTTTTAGAAAGCTAACATAAAATATACTTGAAATATAATTTATATGTATAAAATGTAGTTTAACATATATAAATAGTTTTGAATTATAAATAATTTAAAACATCGTAATTATATAAAGATGATAAATTTTAAATTTTAAATTATTTTGGAAACAATTAAACTAATAACTATAATCATATAAATATATTAAGTAATAATTAATATAAATAATAACATTAATAAAATATATAATAATATTAATAATTTAGGTTTTCTGAATATTAGTGCTTATAAAATCCGTCTTGATGAACACCTAACCGTATAATGTCTACGTTATTATACAGTCGAACTATATAAATCTGGATAAAGAATTATACAAATGAAAATGGTACGGTGGACTACCCCATCCCAGAGCACCTAAACACCGCCTAGTAGACGTCTATACCCAATTTTAAGAGACTGCCATAAAGAGATACGTACTTGGGGAGAGAAGAGGCCTTTTGGCGCAGTCGCTGGACAAAACGGCCATTGTGAAAAGTTCGACCAGTAGGTTCATAAGGAAAGTTGTTGTCCTCCACCGGAAAAGGTACGACGGCTTTTTTCCCGTCCTTATAAAGTGACAAGCATGTGGATTTCTGTGCATCGATTTCCTCCAAACAATCTATATATAGACGCAAAAATTTAATTAAGAAATTAAGAGACGATATGTCTTAATTTAAGCACATGTAGATGAAAGTGAAGCAGAGACAGACCTTGAAGGCCAAGCTTAGCTAGCATGAGTCGTCCTCCAGGTTGCATAAACTCCCCCATCATTCTCACTGGTTCGCTCATGTCTCTCTCTATCACATGCACTCTGCGTCCGTCCTGACAAATCAATATATATATTCTTTTTTTCTTTTTTTTTTTTGCTAACTTTTGAAATCAATATATATATTCCGACTGCAAATATATATACGGTGTAAGAAATTATTATTCAACTGTTCACGAACAAATAGAATAAGAAAATAATTAACGAAAGTGCGATGCCGATACAATACTTGGACGCTTAACTGTCACGCAGGGCCGTGCACAACATGTAACGGAAAAGGCTACCGCCTTAGGCCCCCAATTTATATCGTATATTTTAGGGCCTCAACTTTGACTTTTTGTTGTTGTTTAATTAGTAAAACTTTGTATATAAATCTCTATTAGATTCAAATCTAAAGGGTAATTTCTTATAGATTTGTTAGTGCTACTTAATTTATCACAAGTATTTGTGCTAGTTAATTTAATCTATAACATGCATGCTTTTATATATACCTAGGCATGGCACTGTTGTCACACCAATTTTAGTTACCTTAGCAAGAGCATAGGCGAGAGCTGAGCCGCCGACACCAGCTCCGACGATGATGACGTCTGGACCACCGTATCTTCTCTCCTGGCCTGCCGTCGTATCCGTCAGCTTTGTTGTCTTCTTCCTCCGGTTACTGACGTGGGATATTGCCCAAGTCACAACGACGGAGAGCAGCGTCGTCCATAAACAAACGTGCGTAAGATACATATCCATATCTATTAACTATTTCTTAATATGGGTTATGAGATGAGAGAACTGAGAACCAGAGTAACATATTTATAGTCGAGATTAGGGCTGGGCAAATAAACCGAAACCGTAAACCCGAACCAAACCGAACCCGATCCGATAAAAATGAATCCAAACCGATCCGAAATCGGCGTAAATACCGAATGGATCTTGTTTTATGGTATTTTGGGTTATAGGTATTATCTGCACCGAACCCGAACCTAAATGGATACCCTATAGAACCCGAAACATTCAAAATTTCCAAAAAGAACTTGTTGTACCAAACATGATCTCAATTCTTAATATGTATTCCAAATATATTGAACATCTAAAATAATTATCTATTATATGAAGATTGATGGTTGAAGGTGATGGTTGAAGGTGGCGGTTGAAGGTTGAAGTTTTTAAATTTTGGTTTTGTTTTCATTGAATAATGTTTTTCATTTCATGAGAACCTGGTTTTCGTTTTATGTTTTTATTTATTTGGTTTTCTTTCGATCAATAACTATATTTACCTTTCATTTGATTTTGAATGATCACATTTAATGTTCTTTTTTTTTTCAAACTGGTTTTATTTATATTTTGGTTACAAAATAGGTACAAATCACATATTTTAAAACCGAAGAACCGATTTTACCTTTTTTTTTGTTACAAAATAGATATAAATCAGGTACATTTAAACCGAAGAACCGATTGGGACCCGAATCCGAAAGTACATCGAGTTGTACCGGCTCTTTGAAGATTTACTAACCCCGACCCGAACCCGATAGAACCCGAACCGGTCCTGAACCAAATTTTCATATAACCCGAACGAGGCTGATTTTGATAAACCCGAAAAAACGAAACCCGATTAGACTAAACCGAAATCCGATTGGGACCCTGAATGCCCATGCCTAGTCGAGATGGACGTGGCATCACCATATGCTAGATTACAATGATTATAAAAAGAGAAAATGACTAGGATAACACTAAAAAAGTTTTTGTCACAAATATATCATCTAAAAATAAAAATGACCAAAATAGCACTTAATGTTTTATCAAAAGAGATAACTATACACTTATACCCAATGGTAAATTAATTTAGACATTAGGGTTTAGAGCTAAAGGGTGGAGTTTAGGATTTAGGGTTTAGGGTTTAGGGTTTAGAGTTTAGGGTTTAGAGTTTAGGAGTGGAGTTTAGGGTTTAGGGTTTAGAGTTAAGGGGTGAGTTTAGGATTTATGGTTTAGGGTTTAGGATTTATGGTTTAGGGTTTAGAGTTTAGGGTTTAAAGTTTAGGTTTTAGGGTTTAGAGCTGGGGAGTGGAGTTTTGGGATAAGACTTCAAATTTTGAAATATAAAAAAAAATTAAATTTTTAAAAAGATAAAATGCTATTTTGGTCATTTTAATTTTTGAATGCTATTTTTGTGACATAAACTTAGAAATGTGCTATTTTGGAGATTTCCCTTTATAATTATCAATAAAATTGTTATTTTTGTTGACAATATGACATTGACTAGAGACGTCGTTTTTCTTTGACATCAAAACTAGAAACGTCAGTATCATCTCTAACTTGTTTAAGTTGATATTGTCTAGAGTTGGAAATTTTATTCATTATCTGCGGGCCCCGCCCCGTTTGATCCGCCGCGGGGCGGGTTCGGGTCGAACCATTTGAAATTTTTAAATCGCGGGTGCGGATGCGGGTCGAGATTATTTTGAGCGGGGCGGGTGCGGGTCAGCCGAATTTGAATCGCGGGTACCCGCCAACCCGTAAATTAAAAAAAAAAAATTGAAAAAAAACATTTTTCGTAAAATATATAAAAAGCAATAAATATTTGTATAATTTTAATTATAAATATTTTTTTTAATAGTATTTTTAAAAAATAACTATTATATAAATAAAAAATAATTATTTTTAATTAAAATAATTATTATATAATTAGAAAATAATCATTTTTAATTAAAATAACTATTTTTAATATAATTAATATTACCCGCGGGTTTGGCGGGTTACCCGCGGGTTTTGGCGGGGCGGGTGCGGATTTAAAAGTTTTTGTTTGGAAAAATGATTCGATCCGCGGCGGGGCGGGGCGGGTCGGGACGGGTTGACCCGCGAACCCAGCACTAATATTGTCTTTTACCACAAAATAAAAAGTTGATAATTGTCCATTTCTCAAGAAACTTGATCATATTATCCAACTTTAATAAATATTTTTGTGTACTAGTCGGAACAAGCAAAGAAAAATGGTACCATACTATTGACAATTCTGAAAGTATTGAATGATGTAGTATATAATTTAGTTAACGTCAATCCACGTTTTTGATAGTCATAGTACGTACCGTATTAAACTGGTTGTTTAGGTCAACTTTCATATCTTATATATTAGAACAGAATTTACAACCTTTATTCATGTGTGATTTTTTAAAAAATTGACCTAATAGAATTATTCTTATAAAGTCATGTTACATTTAATATCTAATCTTATTATTTAAATTTTAGGCCTACCAGATATTTTTATTGGGCTATCAATAATTGGATTTAAACAATAGATGATCTATTGGATTTATAGATAGTATAAATTAAATAGATATAATTTAATGTTGTAATGTTATACCTCTATATGCTAAATATTTAAATATTTGTCGATGTTAACTTTTAAAATTATAAAGATTTTTTTTTAAATAACAAAAATCATATTATCTAACAATGATTAATCTTTACTACCCTAAACCAATGAAAACAAATTTTAAACTATATAGTTTATTTTAAAAATTAAACAAAAACTAAATGTTTAAACTATATAGTTTATTTACTCGATAATATAAATCTATGAAGAGAAAAGTTTAATTGTTTATAAACTTTCTAAATTTGTGAAATGTTACAATATCTTTGAATATGACAATACAACAATATTTTACTAATCTTTATATATATAGTTACGATTTTAATAATGAAAAATAATCCAAAAAATATATATATATATAGAATAAGCAGTACCGTCTTAAAAATTTAATGACCTAAGGTGAAATATAAAAGAAAGACCTTTTTATAAGTTTTTTCTAAACTTTAATTTATTCCATTTCCATGAACTAAATAAAAAATTGTGGTATTCAAAGAAAAAAAATGTGTTTTTGTGTATAAATTAGATTCTTGTTAATAGAAAAATTGAGAATGGTGTAAGTTAATTTTTTGTTCTTATTGTATTTAAATTATATTTATTTAATCAGACACATTTTTTATTGTAATTTCACCAACTAATTGATATTTAATAAACAAAAATAGACTTTCTTAATTAGTAAAATAACATAAAAAAGTTTTTGGACCTATGGACCCATGGCAATTGTCCATGTTGCCATGGGTTAGAGCCGGCTCTGAGAAGAAGATACAAATAGATGTGAAAGTTTGAAACAATTTATTCAATGAAAAAATATACAGTAAACTTATTATGTTTTAAAAATTGATAGACACATATATATTATAATATATATCAATTTAGAATTGAAAACAAAATATTTATATAAAAATAAATGAAAACAAAAATCCGCGCGGTTGCGCAGATAGAGATCTAGTTTACAATTAAAAGATATCGGTGTAGTTGGGGTTTGTTTTTTTTTTTGCTAGGGTTATAATTAGGGTTGACGAATGTTCCAAAATTCAAATTTGGATTTTCAAAGTTACGAAATGGTTTTCAAAACCAAATAAATATTGGTCAGTCAACCATTAGGTTTGGTTTTCCAAAAACATAGTTAAGATAATATAACGTTCAACATGCTTTAGGTGATGATTTCTTGTAGTTTTTGAAATAGTCTTTTTATTTTTGTTTTTCCAAAAACCATTTATCATCCAATCAAGATTTAGATTTAGATTTAGACACATATATATATTATAATATATACCCATTTAGAATTGAAAACAAAATATTTATATAAAAATAAATAAAAACAAAAAACGGTGCGGTTGCGCGAATCGAGATCTAGTTTATAATTAAAAGATATTCGTGTAAATGGGGTTTGTTTTTTTGCTAGGGTTATAATTAGGGTTGACGAATGTTCCAAAATTCAAATTTGGATTTTCAAAGTTACGAAATGGTTTTCAAAACCAAATAAATATTGGTCAGTCAACCATTAGGTTTGGTTTTCCAAAAACATAGTTAAGATAATATAACGTTCAACATGCTTTAGGTGATGATTTCTAGTAGTTTTTGAAATAGTCTTTTTATTTTTTTTTTTCCAAAAACTATTTATCATCCAATCAAGATTTAGATTTTGGTTTTTGTTTTGGGCACCAAATACTCATTTTTAAGTTTTTGTCACATAAATAGTCCTAAGAAGAAAACTGACCAAAATAGCTTCTTCTTATTTTAAAAATTTTAATTTAATTTTTTTTATTTTTTTAAATTTGAAACTCTATCTTCAAAATCTAACTCCTTAATTCTAAACCCTAAGTCTAGATTAGTTAACTCTATGTTATAAATGTATTTTTACGTTTTAATAAAACTTCTTTTGGTCATTTTCCTATTTGAAAGCTATTTTTGTGACAAAAACTTAAAAATGATTATCCCAGGAAATTTCTCTTTTGTTTTTGTAAAACTATTTGATTTGCCAATCAAGATTTTGTAAACAATTTATGAAGAAAAACCAAAAACCAAGTTTTGTGAATTTAAAAAAATACGAATTTGGTATTGAGTGTTTGAACTAGTTTTAGTTTTTGGTTTTTAGATTTTTGTTTTTGGGCTTTAGATTTTACTTTTTGGTTTTTAGATTTTGGTTTTTGGGTTTCAGCTTTTGGTTATAGTTTTTAGTTTTAGATTTAGATTTTGGTTTTGTTGTAGTGTTTGTTTAAAAAAAAAATAACTGATACTTTAAACAAAAATAGCAATAAACTAAGTAGAAGTTACCATTAAAATATATAAAAACATAGTAATTTTTATATAAACTAAACAAAATACATTAACATGTTTTAAAACTATTATATTTTTAAGTATTATATTAAAATATTAAGTAAAAATATTTATTTATTATATAAATTAAAATATTAAAATTTGACACAATTTTTAAATTTTGTTATATAAATTATTTTTATTTTTAAAACTTAAATTGCAATTTTATTTTTAAATTTAATAGAATATATTTAATAATAATTTCTATAGTTTTATTAATTTTAGTTATTTTTAATGTATCTAATAGTTATTATAATTCTTTAATAGTTTTATTTATAGAAATTAATAAATAAATGTTTTTATAATTAATTAATATTATATATAAATATCTAAATTCATTTTAAAGAAATGAAAACAAACAATTATTTTAGATTATTTTTAAAATGATAGTTTATGTACAAAACCTTCTATGAAAATTTTATTTTTACCAAAACTTTATTTATTTTAATATAAATTAATTAAAATTTAATTTTTTGACAAAAAGAAACCATATTCGTGTTTTTTACTAAAACTAAAACCCCATAAACGTTGGTTTTTGGTTTTTCTTCATAAATTAGTTAAAACTTTGAAAAATTAGTTTTCCTATATTTGAGAGAATCTATTTGTTAAAAAGTTTGATTGGCAAATTAAATGGTTTCTAGAAAAACAAAAATTAAAAGTTAAAACTTGACTGGAGAAAATTGTTTCTTTTTGAAAAACCAAAAACGAAAATTGGTTTCATTTTGTAAAAAGTACAATATTTTAATTAATTATTAATCAAATAAATAATATTTTCATAAAGATAAAAATACCTATACAAGTTTTTGTTCATAAAATATCATTTTAACAATAATGTGAAAAAATTATTTGTGCCTCTTCATATGTGTAAAATAAAATAATATTTATATATAAATTTATAAATATTTTATAAATTTAAAATATTTTTAAATGTTTTATAATTTATAGATATTTTATAATTTATATATTTGTATACTATAAGTTTCTTAAAAATATAATAATTAAAAATATCTTAATGTATTTTTTAAAATAAAATCACTATATTTTGATAAATTTAATGGTAATTTCTAAATATTTTATTGCTATTTTTGTTGTATTTCTTTTACAAAATGTATTCGTTCCTTTTTAAAACTAAAAAACCAAAAAACCAAAAATCAAAAATCTAAATCTAAAAACTAAAAACTAAAAACTAAAACCAAAAGCTGAAAAATCAAAAATAAAAATATGAAAACCAAAAACTAAAATCTTAAATCCAAAACCAAAATTGTTTTTTCTCACAAACAAGCATCCATTCATTCAACTAGTTATGTGGGAGAATTAAATCAGCCACATTCATTCTTTCATTCTAAAACCAAAATCTAAAAACCTAAGACTAAAGCCAAAAACTAGTTCAAACAATCAACACCTTAATTTCACAATAATAAATGTAGATAATACGAAAACTATGTATTAAGTATTAACTGCGGAAAATGAGTTTTTTTTAAATGAGACTAGAGATTTTACCGCGCTACGCGCGGTTTGGTTGTCTATAAAACTTATTATTTCTTTAATTGTAAATTTAAACATCAAGATTTAATTAACATTTATTTATTTTGTTATAATTTTAACAAAGTAGAATGAATGGTTTGAAAGATTATAAACTTTGTTTAAAATATCATTAATTTATATTTTAATATATATTTTAGATGTAAACATAGTTAAATTTTATATTAATATTGTAGGAATCATGTTTTAATATTTTCTATTATTTTTATGTATCATATATCTGTTTATACATCATCTGATTTTAATTTTAAACTATTATTTGAAGGATAGGTAAATAACCTTCATTTCATATACATACACACACACACACACACATATATATATATATATATATATATATATATTCTTAAATATGTAATCATTTTTGAAAACTTAAATATTTTTAAAGTTTGATGACTAATAAAAATGATTGGATAAATCACTAAATTTTTGAAACTATAGTTTACTTTCAATACTAAAATTTGTTTTGTATTTATTATTTTGAAAATAAATATGTATTGTATGAAATGTGATATGTGTAGGAGATTTCAATATGTAAACAATTCCATATTTAATACTATATAAAGTACTCTGGATAGATGCATTTCACATATGCAGATATATTAGTCATTGATATTGCGTCGAAAATATTACCTCGTAATATTGTTTGTATGTTAGAGTAGAAACATACTTCCATTATTATTTTAAACTTTTAAATTAATTATTAAACAACTCAAGATGGAGTTGGAATGGCAGAAATCAAATTAGAAATTTCCTAAAATTTACATAACGTTCTGAAAATGCATTGATTGGTGATGCTTTAACTTAAACTAATCTTTACACAAACTTTTTGGTAAAATATTATAATAACGATGGAAAAATATAATCATATATATATATATAGAGACTGGAGGTAATAGTTTTAAAAAAGTTATTTGTAATGCATTTTACTGAGCGTAATCAAAAGCGACAAACATATTTTAATCTTTTTAGTTTAATAGTATATGATAATCTGTTTCAATAGTACACCCCGCAAGCTACAAAGTTTCATTAATTATTTTCTTAAGTGTATACAAAGTTTCTAAGTTTTGACAGAATTTTGGACATAAATGTTAATTTATTTTGATAGAAATTTATAATACATTTAGAGAAGAAATCAAAATTATTTTTGAGATAACTTTTAGTTAAATACTTTACTGAATTTTAGTTTTAAATTTATAAATATGATTCTTTAAAACTTTGAACCAATTTAAGATAATGTTTTCATTCAGGTAGTTAACGTTTTATGTTATTTATCTGAAAATTATCATATGAAATACATTGTAAGAATGCTAAAATTAGCTTAAATAGTAGGAATTTTTATGTGCTACAACTAACTTATATATTTTAATTTGTTGCAAATATATTATATATGTTCTTTTTTTGCTTTTTTTTTAATTTAATGTTCCTTTTTGTTTCTCTTTTCTGTAACATTAACTTAATACTTTATTATATTCATAAGTGTTTTTGCATGTAAATGTAAATTAGTTTATTAATATTGAGAGTGTAATGTTACTACATGTAGACATATTTTTTTAAGTGTATTATATTTGGCTATAAAAGACGAATAGTGCAACAAACATAATGAATGTTTTTCCAAAAAAAAAACATAATGAATGAGAGAAAGCTATCTCTAGGTTCGATTTATATTTTAGTATATTCTTATAATGTTGATGTCCATTTAGTCATCATGTAGGATCGTTTAGTATTTTTTTTTACTTCTGATTTCATATTTTCTGATTTTTAATAATATCTGTGGATTTATCAAATTTGATTCAGAGATAAGTAAAATCTATTTTCTCTCTGTTGGAAAAAACATTCTCTTGGGATCCTGTTGCAAATCACATTGTCTGTTTGCTACTTAAAGAGTCAATAAATTCTCGTGTTTTTTATAAATGTGTCTTGTATTTGGAGTAGTTTTTCAATTTTCCTGAAACTTGTTCAAGAAATTAGTTCACTTAGAAGCGGTGTATTTGAAGTAGCATTGTCTCTTTTCTAGATGACACTTTGCTATTATGTATATATCACAAACTGCATTTTTAGAAAGCGATTTGTCTTAAGTAAAAAAAGAAGCAATGATGTTAGAAGCAACGTGTGTCTTAGACATTGTGCTCTAACTCCTTTATATTTTCCGAATCCTCTATGATTTGCTACATCTGGAACCATTTGCAGATTGTTATTTTCTGTAATGTGAGTAACATTTCCTTTGCTTTTTCAATAATCATAACTTAAAGTTTTTACTATGCATAGTGAATTATTTGATTGTACGTGCAACCATCATCCTTAAAATGCTTTTCCAAGGTAACACAGTAACTACGACAAATTGTTTCTGATTCGAAACAGACTTGTATCTATTATTTACAATATTTCAAACTTAATTTGGTTCGGGAACTGTACTATTAATGAAACATCGAGTTCTTGTTTATCAGTAAGAGCAGTGTCGTTCGCATATAACTGTGTCAAACCATCACGAATCCTGATAACATTCTTACAAAACACATCAATAAAACAAAGTCACAAGAATCAAAGTGTCAGGGACTCGGAAGAGTTCTACAGACCTTCAAAACATTTGGGGCAAAGGTGGAGGAACAATTTGAGTAGGATGACCTCTTCCTTTGTCTTGTTAAGCTGCAGTAGCGCTTCTTGAGAGTCTATTCAATGTCGGATATTTTTGTAGGAGAGCCCTCAACTGCAAAAAAAATATCCATCGAACATTAAACATACATAGAATTCAAAGGAAGTTAAGATTTTGTAAGTTACTTTACCTAGAAATTAGGGGACAATTTTAAATTTTGTGGTAGGAAACTTTTGAGAGCTTAGTAAACAGTTAAAAAAAAATATGATAGATATATATATGTCATAGAATAACTTCAAAAGAAAAATCATAGAATCTAGGTCAGTTTTGAGATACTAAAAACAAAGCGGTGACTATTCTACAATCCTAAAGTGATGCTAAATTGTTTCAGAACAGATGACCTGCCTCCTCAGCTCTCCTTCTGATTTGGTTGGTGTAGCTCATCATCCTAACCTCAACACTCAATACATGAGAACAGCAAAACATGAATTTGATACATGACTTAGATGTAGATCACGTCGACTGATAAACTGAAGAGAAGGAAACACTAACCGGATGTAATCCACAAACTGAATTTCTACACTTTCTCAATTTTCCTGTCAAGATCAAAACAGAGTAAGAAGCTTATATCTATGGCTCTCAAAAAAAGTAAGAGTAACCCAAAACACAAGCATGTCAAATATGCTAAGGATTTAAAAATACATAATTGATTGCAAAGAATGTTGAAGATACGACTTTTCCCGGATCTTTCCGCTAAACATCCAGCAAAAGACTCCTCCAGTGCCATTATCTTCCCCAAAGACATAAGAGCTTCCATGAAAGAGTTTGACCAACAAATGTCAGATCAAAAAGAAGATCACAAACTATACGATGTAACTAATTTTCCTTTTATCAAACTTCCACATTCACCAATATTTTGACCATCGCTGTTCCCAAGAATACAATAGATGTAGAGTTATGAGCAAATGGAATAGACATCATGTAAAAGAGAGTCCACCGCTTCACGAAACATGCTTTCGCAATTTCAAATTCTTGAAGCAAATAAAAGAAAAAGTCTCACCAAGGCGATGTAAAGATTTTGATTGATAGCATATTTATTATTTCACGGTTTCTGATTCATACGCCCTTCAAACCAATTTCCTGCAGTGAGCCTAAAGGAGTCGCCATTTATTCAGAAAGGGTGAAGCTTTCGTTGAACCCACCAACTTCGTACGGCGGTAGTACCTGAGTGAAAAAAGACAGTGGAATTTCGTGTCAAAAACTACATATTTCTTCAAAAGATCAAAAGAAAACAAAAACATTTAAAATCTAAATAGGTGATACCCAACAGTTATGATTAGGGATTGAACTTCACCGCCATCACTCTATATTTATATCAAATAGGGAATGAGTTGAAAAACGGAATCGTAAGGTCATAGCGTTGAATTTATTAATGCAACTAAATGAGGAATAAACCGGTGTAAAAATTGCAGGTAGGAACCAAAGAGATTCGTGGGGATAAGAAAAATTTAAGTCAATAAAGGTTGTAAAAATCAATTGTTTTTCTGATGTGTCAATTTGATTGGTACTGAATATTTGGCTGACGTGGACACCCTTACCATTGAGTATATTGTGCTTTTAGTATTGTTAGATTGGATAAGGTGGCACTCTATATGAAGACAGCTTGTTTACCAATATATATTGACAATTGAGGTTTGTTCGAAATGAATCACATCCCTCTAATAATGGTTATCAAATAGACATAATCCGGCCCAGGTCAAGAGATGTCGACCCAATTAGGCATTCAGCACAAAGTTAGGCCAACTTATGAGAAAAAAGAAAGAGGATACATATAAAAGAAAGACTTTTAGGACCGAGATAGATTCATTCGAAAATTTCTAATTTTTTCGCCATAAGAGGTAGGGTTTACATTAATCTTTTTGTTCTTGCCGAAATACTCATCTCCTGTACAAACTCGGTCAAATCTCCTTGTAATTGTCTTTTCAATCTTAAATAAAGCATCTTTCAAATAACCTACAATCGAATTCAATCATACCCCTGATACTTTCCGAATTCAGATTAAACAGTTGGTGTCATCTGTGGGAAATTTTGAAAGTAACGCCAAGAAAAAAAGATCAATCATTATGACTGCCGGCGATTTAACCAACACAGGAGGGAACTTGCCAGCAACGGATGCCACTAACATGAAGGAGATGATGAAAAGCACAATGGACCATTTTACTCAACACAAAGCCAACAAAACAACCAAAAACCGTCTTGATGTACTCAACGCTTTCCATTATTTGTTGTTTCCTCATCAGATCCACATCTTGCACACTGCATTTCACATTAGTTGATGGTGGAATCTTTGTTAGGATGAAAAAACCAGATCAATGCATGTCCACTGAGTCTTTCCACAAACAGTTGACAGTATCCAGCGTCTTTCTCTTCGTCGGTAAAGTACGCTCGTTCCATGGCTATGTTAAATTTTGTTATGTGATCCGTAGGATCGGAGTGGCCTGAGAAGGACAGAACACGTAGTTTGTTCGTCTGATGAATTTTGATGTCAGTGATTTTCTTTGTGAAAGGAGTTTTTAAATTTGCAGCGAGAACACGTTTGACCTCGGGGGCTGAACTAGTTACTTTATGGATCTTTGAGGTAATATCTTGTACTGAGTTCTGGAGATCGACGATTTGCTGGTTCTCAATCTAATGGTTTGTTGTTTGAGTGACTCCTTTAGTTGTAGGGTTTTCGGCACGGAAGAGCTGTCATCTTACTGTCTCAGGATAGTTGATATCCGCTGCGAGTGGCGTGATAATGTGATTTTCCCCCAGGGATTCAATTTTGGGCACTATCGAAGATCCCAATGAACTCGGGAATTTCCCTATGCAATCGAATTTTGCAAATATAGAGTATTTTTTTTGGCGGATTACAACGCATATAGAAATACCAATTTAAATCATTTTTAAATTTAAGTTTAGTGTATCCAAATAAATGTACAACTAGATGAAGTGAGTTTTTTATAATATTGTTTGTTTATTAAATAGTTTTAATATTTTGCAACTCTACAATCTTTACCGACTATAAAATGAAGAATAAAAATGTTGGTCTCTTAAAATTATAACTCATTTTAATTATTTTTAAGACTTCATATGCACAAAAGAAAATTATGTTTTGCGTCCGACACAAACCACCAAAACCAGATAGGCAACATCGATTGTAAAATGACGAAAGCGGATTAGGTTTTCTGTTCTCGATGTGTTTACTATTGACTCTCCTTAAGTGATTTCGTTCCTACCTCTATAAAATTGTGATTTCGTTCTCGTTTCTGTTTCACAGATATAAGTTTTGTTTTTTTTTTAACTTCTTATATGAATTCGGTGAATTACATAAGTGTCTATTAAAAAAGATGTACATCTATAAAAATTAGTACCACTCCAGATACATATCTAAGAATCAAATTTTTGAAGAAAATCACCGGAAAACTCTATTCACAGGTTAGTGTTTAAATCTAATATATCAAGCTGTTATATAATATAAGTGCATACTCGAAATATAAATGTTTATCTAGTATATGTTCACCAGTTCGGTTTAAAAATAATCTTATTCTAGAACAACAAAACAAATTGCTTATTTTATTAACTTACGTTTTTGAGGTTTAGTTACTTAAGAGTATACGGATGATAAAAAAAAATATAATACTTTACCATTTTAGTATATGTAAACTATGTATAAACTAAGAACTGTTAGATTTATTAAATGATAAACCAAAAAACTTATACTAAATAATTTAAATATCTTATTCTTACAATTATAATAGCTAGACAGGATATTAAGGAGAAACAAATATTAGATGAATGATCAAATCTCTCATTCTTCGAACAAATTCAAAAAGAGGTGATTAGAATCTTGTCATGATATTTCATTAAAATTATTTTAGGAACAAAAATCAAGATTAAATTATTTAATTTGAATGAAATAATATATATATATATATAGTGCTTCCAATATAAAAAAAATCACTTTGATTTGAATAACTGTATTTCTGGGATTGTTAGGATCAAAAAACATATTACAAAACACCTAATAAAAATAATTTGTTTGGTATATAATTACTTTTATTTATTTACAATCATGTTTTTGGTAAATAAATCAAACTATCATTTTATTTACTTTGTTTGGTATATAATTAAACTTTAATAATATTGACATCAATATATATATATAGTATATTTTAATAGAAATATTTATTATTGACACTTCCTACTCATATAATTTTATTATCATTTTTATATTTGATGTAACCAAAATTTAAACCGTTAATCACAAAACTTTTAATGTGAGATTTTTCAATATAAATTTCAAAATATAATATTAAGATCTCAATAATTTTTCAATACAAAATTTTAAATTAACATATTTTTATATTTTTATATAGTATTTAATTTAATTCAAATGATATATATATATATATATAATATAAATATCTTTTAATGAGACTTCATATTCATACGGTTTATGATCATTTATATTTTGCTTGAACAAAAAATTAAATCATTGATCACAAAATTTTCAGTGTGGACTTTTACCTTTTTAGTAATTTATAGTCGTTTAAAAAAATTAAAAATATAATATATAACAGAAAATCTAATTTTTTTATTATATGCTTAATGTGGTTGTTTAATTTCTTTTAATAATATAAAATTAAACAAAAAAAAGAGATGATACAAAAGTTGTTAACAAAAAAGAGAGATGATACAAAAGTTGTTATCAAATATGCATTATTCATAATCATTAATTGTCATATATATGTAAATCATATTAGGTTATTCTGTAGTTTTTATTTAAAGAAAAAAATGATAATATTCTTTTGTACACTACTAAGTAGTTTGATAGTTAGTTTAATAAAAATTATAATATATATTTATAAGAATCAACTTATTTTTCTACAGATTCTAATAATCATCCTAGTGATAACACGTACCTACGAAAACTTGTTGTAAAAAAGTACATCATGAATTCAAGAAAAAAAATCTTTAAGCATAAATTCAAGGGCAAATCTCCAAAATAGTATATTTCTAAGATTATGTCACAAAAATAGCCTTCAAAAACTAAAATGACCAAAATAACATTTTATCTTTTGAAAAATTTAATTTTTTTATATCTTTTAGAATTTGAAATCTTATCCCAAAACCCCACTCCCCAACTCTAAACCCTAAAACCTAAACTCTAAATCCTAAACCCTAAACCCTAAATCCTAAACCCCACCCCTTAACTCTAAACCCTAAACCCTAAATCTCATCCCTAAACTCTAAACTCTAAACCCTAAACTTTAAACCCTAAACCCTAAATCCTAAATCCTAAACCCCACCCCTTAACTCTAAACCCTAAACCCTAAATCTCATCCCTAAACTCTAAACTCTAAACCCTAAACTTTAAACCCTAAACCCTAAATCCTAAATCCTAAACCCCACCCCTTAACTCTAAACCCTAAACCCTAAATCTCATCCCTAAACTCTAAACTCTAAACCCTAAACTTTAAACCCTAAACCCTAAATCCTAAATCCTAAACCCCACCCCTTAACTCTAAACCCTAATATCTAAATTAATTTACCGTTGGAGTATAAGTGTATATTTATCTCTTTTTTATAAAACATTAAGTGCTATTTTGATCATTTTTATTCTTAAAAGCTATATTTGTGACAAAAACTTTTTTAGTGCTATCCTAGTCATTTTCTCTAAATTCAATACCAATAAGTAATATAAAAATAAAAATACATATTTACACTTTTCCAATTTTCCAACAACTAAACTATAAAATTTAGTTAATCGCATGATAAAAACAATAATGACCAATCATGAAAATAAAGATTCCCATAATATATAACTAGACTTTTCAAGTAAAAATAAATGTTAAAAGAAAATATATAATATAAAGAGAAATTTTTTAAGATAGCCCTTTTTAAGTTTTTGTCACAAAAATAACACTCAATAAAGAAAATGACCAAAATAAATTTATTTAAATGGTGAAAATGTATTTTTATCCTAGGGTTAACTAATCTAAACTTAGGGTTTAGAGTTAAGAGTAGGGTATTGGAGATAAGATTTCAAATTAAAAAATTAAAAAATAAATATTAAAATTTTCAAAATAAAAATGAGTTATTTGATTTTTTTTTTCTTGAATGCTATTTTGCGACAAAAACTTAAAAATAGCTATTTGAAAGAATTGTCCATATATAAACTTTCCGAGTGGATCATGAATCAACCTCTAATTTGAAATAAGATTCTAGAAGAAATCTTGTCTAAAATCGCTCCCATTTTTTTTTTTTGCTCAACTTCAACTTTATATTAACCAAAGAGTAGTACATGATCTGGTATCACCTAGGAACTGGGCTGGGCAAAAAACCCAGATCCGAAAAACCGAACCGAACCCAATCCGAAAAAGTAGTATCGAACCCGAACCGAAATTGATTAAATATCCGAATGGGTTCAAAATTTTGGTATTGATTCTCAATCCAAATATTCAAACCAAACCAATTTATATGTTAATTTTAGGTACTTTGACATATGCTATTCAAATTTATAAGTAATATATTGTTTTGTTTATAGATTTTGAGAAATTTAAAGTATATAACGAATTTTAAAAATTTTAAAATAATTTAAATGGGTTATCCGAACCCGAACCGAACCCGCAAAGATCCGAACCGAACCCGAACCGAAATTTAGAAATACCCGAATGGGGCTGAAATCTTTGAACCCGAAAACCCGAAACCCGAATAGACCTGAACCGAACCCGAATGGATATCCGAACGCCCACCCCTACTAGGAACACGTAGATACTTTGTTGTAATTCTACCCAATGAGAACAAGTCCCCTCCAAACCGAAGAGAACCGTCTCTTAAACCCCTACAATTCGACCACACAAGTGAACGAAACATGAAACCCGAGCTTAACTAAACCTAATCGAGGCTAAACTTCAAACCCAAGCATTGGTCACCAAAACAATAGAATGCAGCACACGGACCAGTACTTCAACACCAAACAGTGCATCTCTCGGCTAGGTTCAGTATCATCGGGCTCAGTTTCTCACTTCTTAGCCGGAAAGACGGCATAGAACCGTACTGAAAAGGCGGACTTGACGATAGCAGTACGCGACCGGAATAGCATCTCCAAGCTTCAAATGGTGTGAAACCTTACCACCAGACAAACCGCAGAGCCGTTGTCGGTGCTGGAAAGTAAAGCCCCACCGTGTACCTCCACCAGGCTTCCTCCACCGGTTGACTACGCCGACGTTAGAGAACCCAGCCACACGTTGCCTCCGGGAACCCGAAGAGTCAAACCATCTACCACCGTTTTCCAAACTACCGCTCCATTTGTCTCACCGCCGCACCAGGGAGTAGATCCAAACCAGCGGAGGGTTCCCACTAGCTTCACGCGCCGTCGTCACGGAGAAAACGCCACAGATCTGAAAAACGGAAAATTAGATCTGGGAGTTTCTTCAGCCCTAAACGCCGACCTCCCCTACATCCGTCGCTCCACAGTCTCACCACGTTTCCAGAACCACCACTGAAACTCCTTCAACCACTATGGGTTTCCGGCGAAGAAAAGGTGACCCATAATCGCTGGTATATCGAACTGATATTGAACAAGATAATAAGAGAGGCAAATAAAAAAGGAGATTTAAGGAAAGGTGGAAGACCTCCGGTATCGGACGGAGCCCGGACTGGAGAGGCGGTGAAAGCTTCTGTCGGCTGAGTTTGAGAGGGTTTGTCGAAGGAGGAGACATGTTTTTTTTGGGTAGTTTTTGGAGGATTTTTATAAAAAATCGCTCCCATTTAGATCTGTCAAATGGGCGGACCAAATTATGATTGACCAGTTATGAACCTATATTTATTTAAAACCCATGTAGATATGAGTATAAATGGATAATCCAATATTATCCGCGAAAATGTGTTTGGATGGACAGGCCAAAACTTTTAAAACTTAGGTGGAGTTGATTTGAGGAAATCAGATAATCTAGTTTATTCCAAATCTTTTTTTTCAAAAATATTCTAAAATCCAATTTTTTTGAAAGCTTAAAGCTGCAAAATTGTTTTTTTTTCTTCCTTAAACCGTAAAAATCACGTTTCTTGTCAAAACCGAAATTTGTTATTTTTGCCAAATTCATAAAATAATATTTTCTCTTACATCCCTAAAATAAGATTTTCTATTACATACCTAAAATTATATTTTATTTCTAAAACAGCAAAATCATGTTTTTCTCCAAAACTGTAAAATCATATTTTCCTATGAAATTTGAAAATCACATTTTCTATCAAATCTGTAAAATCACAATTTTCATTAATACAGCAAAACCATGTTTCCTACCAAAACTACAAAATATTTTTTCCACAAAAACCAGAAAATCATGTTTTCACCAAAAGTGTAAAATAACATTTTTTCGTCGAAATCACAAAATAATGCCAAAACTGCAAAATATGTTTCTGCAAAATATATTTCTGCAAAAATCATACACATATTTTTCAGCTAAATTCATAAAATGTTTGTTTTGTCAAATATGAAAAAACATGTTTTGTGTTAAAACCGCAAAATTATATTTTGACCGTGAAATTATATATTTTTTTTAAATCACAATTTTTTTACTAACAATATCATTTTCAATTTTTGAAATGTAGACATCACATTTAGTTATGATCCTATTTTGGTTTGGAGTTGTAGTTATTTTTGGATTTAGACCATCAATATCTAAAATGACATTCTGCATTTAGATATGACAACCTAACTGACATCCCAATTCACATTGTAAGTAAGTGTTTCTCTGCAATATTGGTAGTGTGGTTAGTAGACTTGGGCGTTCGGGTCTTCGGATCAGTTTCAGGCCAGGTTTTTTTGGGTCCGTGTCTTTCGGGTCTTAGACATTTGAACTCAATATATAACTGTAAATTTTTGGTTCAGTTTCGGATCAGTTCGGGTTTATAATTAAAATACTTAAAACCATCAAATTTAGTTGAAATATGTCATATGTATCTATATTTGTTTTTTGTAAAATAACTTAAAATAAACTATTAATAATTAAAATAAAACATTTTAAAACTCTAAGTTTTACATTTAAAGCTTCATATTACTTGAAAATGCTACAAAAATAATAACAAAGATTGTCAACAAAAATATATTTCAACTAAATCATAAAATAAAATATAGAAAGTAGAACACAAAAATCATAGTTTTGGATATTCTTATTTTAAGTCGGGTATTAATTGGTTTTTATCGGGTCGGATTTATTAAGATCGGTTCTTTTCAGGTCTATTTGGGTTCGGGTCTATTCGGATCGGTTTTTTCAGTTCCGGTTTTTTTGGATATAGAATTTTGGATCCAACAGGTACTTGTAAATTTTTGGTCGGTATTTTTGGGTCGGTCCCGGTTCGAGAGTTTTCGGGTAAAATGCCCAGACCTAGTGGTTAGGTTTATTATTTGCAACTTAGATATTGCGGTGGAGCTAATTATCGTGTCAAAGAGTTTCCTGCAGTTGCTCTACTTTTTCGTTGGTTTCTCTTAGTCCATGACAAATGCAGATTCTGTCTGAGATAATTGTCTGGTGTATCGTTCGGCGCTCATCTTGTCTTGATTTCGTAACTAGTGGTTGAGAAGCGACCATGCTGGTGCAAGAGACACTCACTTTCATTGGATACTTTTACCACCAGTGAAAGCTACTTGTGTAAATATTGGCCAACTGACAAGTTCTCCGAAGTTCATGCCGAAACTAGGGCAAGGTTCTTTTGGGCAAAAAGATTCGTTTAATACAATGCAAGAAAGACTCTGTGTGGTTGCATCATGTAGACAACCTCAGTTAGCTCACCTTGGAGGAAAGCATTGTTGATGTCTAATTGTTTTATCTGCCAAACCTTGGTGACCGCAATCTGAAGCACCAGACGAATCGTTGTTGATTTTATAACTGGACTGAAAGATTCCGAATAATCGATACCATGTTGCTGCGTGTAGCCTTTGGCAACAAGACGGCCTTTGGGGCGTTCTTCTTGTCCATTCGCAAGATACTTGGTAGTAAACAACCAGCGACAGCCTATGATGTTGTGCCCATGTACGTTCAGCTCTAGATCCCAAGTGTGATTTTTGATGTGTGCAACAAACTCTGCTGTAGCTGCACCTCTCCATTTCTCATCTTTCATGGCCTGTGAGATCGTTGTTGGTTCTGTTTTTGGATTCTTTCTTCCTGCAACTGAAAGTGATAGCTTTTGTATTGGTTTAGAAATTTTATTTTTGGCTCTGATTTGCATTTTGTGGATATTTTCTGGCTGTTGTGTTTGTGGATTTTGTGGTAACATAGGTTGATTTAACCGGGTAGATGAGGTAGGATTTGTATTTGGTGGTTGTGTAGGCTGAGTTGGGGGTTGCAACTCATTTTCTTCTTGAGCAGTGGGCTCGACGGAAGTAGGGTTAGGCTGAGCCATTGGTGTTGGCTCATTTTGAGAATGAGCAGTGGGCTCCAAGGGAGAAGAGACGGGTGAATTGCTAGAGTGAGAAGGCAATACCTGAGAAGAAGAAGACGATGGCGTCGTTGGTGGCTGAGGCGGGTGAAGGTCCAAGCCCGGGTGTCCCTGCGCTGCTGAAGATTGTGGAGTAACGGGTGTGAACATGGAAGTAGAGAGTGGAGTGGAGTCATGAACCTCAGAGAGTTTTTCCGTTGACATCTTCTCAAATGGAAACACGGTTTCATCAAACTTCACATGACTTGATGTATAGATGCGACCCGTAGTTCGATCCAGGCAATAGTATGCACTCTGGGTCGTCGAATAGCCTAGGAACACACACCTTGTTGATCTATCTTCCAGTTTGTTAGAGTTATAAGGACGCATCCATGGGAAGCATAAGCAACCGAAAACTCGTAGTTGCGTATAATTTGGTGCCGTACCAAAGATCCTGGAGAATGGAGATTGCATCCCGAGTATAGGCGTTGGAAGACGATTGATCAGATATACTGCCACAGAGAAAGCATAGGTCCAATAGTCTTTTGGTATCGATGCCGTAGAGAGAAGTGTGAGACCGGTCTCTACAATGTGCCTATGTTTCCTCTCCGATAAGCCATTATGCTGAGGTGTGTGTGGTGGCGAAGTGAGATGTGTGATTCCGTGTTGTCTGAGGAAGTCTCGTAATGCAATATACTCGCCTCCATTATCAGAAAACAATGTGCCGATCTTTGTCTGAAACTTGTTCTCTACCAATGATTTGTAGGCAATGAAGACCTCTTTTACTTGTGACTTTAGTTTGAGCGGGTAAAGCCATGTATAGCGCGAGTAATGATCGACAAATACAACATAGTATTTAAAGTTGTCGATGGAGGTTATTGGAGAAGACCATACGTCTGTGAAGACAAACTCAAGGGGTTTATGAGAAACAATGGTGGAATTTGTAAATGGTAATCGATGGCTCTTATTAATTAAACATTCAGAACAAGACAAGGTTTTCTGTTTGGTAGAAGAAAAAGGTAGAGAAAACTGAGAAATAATAGTGTTTAAAACTGAAAAAGAAGGGTGGCCGAGCCGAGAATGCCACGAAAGAAAAGATGTTTTTGGGTTTGATGCAGTAACCATGGCCTTTGCTTGAGACAGAGAGACAGGCCACTCATACAACTCATTCCTAGTCTTGCCTTGAAGCAATGGGACACCCGTGCTGAGATCCTTCACCTGAAAAGAAGCAGGAAAGAATTCCACCGAAACACCATTAGTATTGCAGGGACAATAAACCGAAATCAAGTTCTTATCAATGTTGGGAACACATAATATTTTCCGCAAAGATAAGTCACGTGTTCGAGTTGGTATTAAAGAAGAACCCGTATGAGATATCGGTAGTGTCGAACCATTAGCTATGATAACGTCGTCGCCTCCATGATACGGCTGGTATAGTGCAAGGTTGTTGAGGTCAGATGTAATGTGATGAGTAGCCCCCGAGTCAAGAAGCCAATTAGTAGCCGTGTATGGAGCATTCATAGCGAGGTTCGCTCGTGGTTGATATGGGCGGAACGGAGTGACCAGAGGCTGAGCCATGATCTGTTGAGCACCTTGATATTGGGAAGCTTGAAACTGAGGACAGCGTCTGGCACTATGCCCTTGTGTGTTACACAGTTGACACTTGCCTAAGTAAGGCTTGAACGTATGCGTATCAGATCGGTATTGTCGATTAGCATCACCATTGCTGTTGTTTCTCCGTGTGTTGTTGTAGTTGTTGTAGGAGCCACCATTG
>NC_027751.1:33058087-33062397 GCF_000695525.1 Brassica oleracea var. oleracea
TTGATCAACTACATTCTTGTACTCCTCTGGGAGTCCACCAAGGATGATCTCAACTTGATCTTCATGGTCGTATGGCTTGCCAAGGATGGCAAGTTGATCAAGTTTAGAGACCACGTTTTGGAGGTATTCATCGACAGTTTTGGTACCTTTGGTGTAGAATCTGAGCTGATCACGGAGTTGTTTGATATGACCCCTACTTGGTTTCGCATAGGTGTCAGCCAGCTTCTCCCAGATCTGAGCAGCGGTGGTTGTGCGAGAGACCATTGGCTGAATCGCAGTAGAGATGGCACCAAGGAGGCCACTGTAAATGAGTTTATCTTGCCGTGTCCAGCGAACAAACTCCGGATTCTCCTCGACAACATCAGCCGTGGTGATTGTTGCAGGCGGAATGACAGTGGTGGAATCAAGATGCTTAGCCAAAGCATAACCGTCCAGCAGTGCATGAACTTGCAAGCTCCACATCATGTAGTTGGTACTTGTTCGAGACGTTGGACATGTTGAGATTGAGAAGAGTGTTTGTGTTTAGAGACACAATTTCATTGGTGTTTGAGGAAGAACTCATTGTGGCGGCTGTTTGGTTTTGTTCGAAAATTTCTAGGTTTGGAGGAGCGTTATGCTCTGATACCATATAGATTATAGGAAAGTTATTTTCTCATTAGATAAATGATTACAATATATACACGTACAGCATTTGGAGATTAGGGTATTCTAAGTACTACTAATTGCAATGTAACCCCTTAACTAATAGTATTCACATATATCTCCAATACCATCTTCGTTACGCTACCGCTGCTGCGATAGCTTTCAGCGATCAAAAAATAGACATCAACTGAAGCAACTGAATTGATGGAAAATGAACAAGGTGCCGTTGCGACCGTTTTCATATGTGTTTGCCGGTGCCATTGGTGTCGCTGAGAAAAACAGCGGCACTTGGAATAAACGCTGCGGTTACATTTTACGGTGTTTCCGTCATTGTTCTTCACGCGCGTATAAAAAGTATAAGAAGATAGTTATATTTTTAGATAGTTATATTTTTAGTCGCCAGTCGCTAACGCAGCGGTTCTAAAACGAACAGGGTAATTAAGTAAAAACAAGCAAGAAGACAAGTTTTCTAGTAAACGATCTGGAGTACTAGGGGTGGGCACTTTATCCGATATCCGAAGCGGCACCCGAACCCGATCCGAAAAACCCGAACCGAAATCCGAACCGAAGTAGCAAAATATCCGAACGGGTATTGAATTAGGAGAGATTGGATATCCGAACCCGAACGGGTAATATCCGAACCCGAATGGATATCCGAAGATAACCGAACATATGTATAATTAACCTTATATTTCTAGTTTACATCTCTCATTTTATATAAAATATTTATATTGATACTACACATACTTTAAGTTAGTTCATATGATATACATACAATTACGGAGAAAATGATTTGCTACTCACTTAAAATACATGTCAAACTTTTTATTTCAAGAATTAACAAAAAGTTACATCCAAAATTTAAAAACATTAACCAAATTAATGTCTTTTTAGTTTCAAAATATTATGTCTAAATCTATTAACTATTGAATCTATTAAAAATAAAAAAATAGTTAAATGAAAGTTATATTGAAAAATTTAATTTTTTTTTTCAAAATCTAAATATCCGAACCCGATCCGAAATAACCGAATCCGAACTAAAAAATACCTGAACCCGATCCGAAGTACAGAAATACCCGAACGGGTTCTACACCTCTATACCGAAATACTCGAAAATCCAAAATACCCGATCCGAACCCGAACGCCCACCCCTATGGAGTACATTGATCCGGAGCTGGGCATACCTCTACTAGTCCCATACCCAAATGCGAACACACATTGAGACTCAAAACTAAACAAGAACCGAAACACTATATATATATATATTGGATTGGATGTTCAATTTCCAAACTTGGTTTATTGCTTATATAACAAGTCTATGCGAAATTATTTTGATAAACGCAAAGCACATAACAGAAGAATATTCACATAATCAGAGGAACAAGTAGTACAGAACAAGAAGCAAAGATGAGAAAGTATCTCATTCATGAAAACACAAGAGATTTAGAGATGAGCTTTTATTTCTTTCTCCAGACGCTGCTGCAACCTTTTCACCGAGGCTGATAGATGTGATGGTTCCGGCGACAGTAGAAGTTTGGGTTCATCTTCTTCTGGTTATACTTGGCAGAACAAGACACATTAGATCTGTAAAGCTTCCCTTTCGTAGACTTCGCCATGCTCAGAAGCACCTTCAAGTACCTCCCAACATCTGATTCTGCCAGACAAGTATTTGTAAGAAACTAAACGTGTTATATAATCTTCCAAACATCGCAAGTGCTTTTTTTTGCGTTACCTCTCACTGAAGGTCCACCCATCTCAGCCTCACCGGATGACGTCATGATTAGCTCCTCGAACTCGTCCTCAATATCTGAGAACTCGCCGAACTCATACTCCTCCGAGTTGGCACTGAGCCAGAAGTCACGGAACCACTTGGATGTCGTCACCAGCTCCCACCACTTGGGAGAGAAATCCTCTACCTCACGGAATCCCACCGGATCGAACGCCGGCGCGTTTGGATTCAGCGTCGATACACTCCGATCTACCACCGTCGATATTTTTACAACTCCGATCACAGAGCTACAAAAGTTCACAGATTACAACACCACTCGACCGAAAGTCATGAGATACAAATCAGAGATTACATACCTCTCACTGAGTCTTCAGAGCGAGTCACGCTTTCCTTTCCGAGTCACTAGAAAACACTGTCTTTTCATTAGGAGAAGCTTTGGCACCTTTTTAAAGAAACTAGTAGACGGTAAACCGGTATGAGCAACCGGCATGTGTAAAGGAGAGGATGGCGATCGGACGGTCATGGATGACAAAAGGGTGATCTGACGGTGTCCATACGAATAATAATTGGATCTTAGCTCGTTGGTTACTGGATAAGATACTTCCTTTTCTTATTCTGTTTTAGATAAACCAAAGATATTTTACTTTTTTTGCTGCTAGGAATGAAATTTCTAGAACATGGGCCAAAACCCAATAGGAAAATATTATAAAATTATCACTTGTTCCATTACCATTTCATTTCATTTTCACCTGTAACTAGCACCATCTCCAATGAATGTTACTTTCACAAATCATTTCATTTTCACTTGTAAATAGCACCATCTCCAATCAAATACCAAAACATTATATTTCTAATAAAACAACAAATATAACACTATTCACAAAATATAATGTACTGTAGAAAACATAATAGTTGGTATCAATCATACCAAATTTTAAAATAATATTTATTTTAAATTTTTCTGTAGTTATAAATACATTATTTTATTAATTAATTTTAACATATAGTTGTGAATACATCATAATATTTTGTATTTTTATTTGTATTTTCATATTACTAAAAAGTAAACTATTACTATATTTATATTTTTAACTAGGGTCGGACCCGCCCTACGGGCGGGTAAGCAAATGAACGAACAATATAAATATATTTTAAATCGTCACCATTTTACTACAAATTTTACTAATTCTTTTTTTTAGATATTATATATTTGTTACTATGTTATAATAATTCTTTAAAAATATAAATATTTTACTTTGTCCACAATATTTGCTTTTTTGAATTGAATAGATTTTAAAAATATTTTTAATAAATATTTCTTAAAAAATAAGCAAGAACCATTAAAATATGATATCAACTAAAGCAAACATTTTGAATATCGTTTAAGCATGATATATATAACTATATTATTGTATATTTTCATTGCGTATATTATATTAGCATTTGCAAGAAAAATGTATGATAATGTTTATTGTTTTTAAGAATTTTGGGAATGGAGAAAGTATATATGTTAAGATTTATTATGTTTGATTTTGATGGTTGTGTCTATATTAAGAGGTTGTGGTATTTTTTATATTAAAAGGTTGCAGAGTGTAACATATTAGATAGGTTTGGTCTCCTGGCTGTATGTTTTTTTATAAATCTGAATCCATTATTGATTTGTTAAATTTAGTTTGTTATATTTTGGACTCTAAAAAATGGGTTTGTGGTTTTTATGGTTATCATTTGTATAAATGGCTTGGACCGCAGGAAGTTGCATTAACGGTTTATTTTAGGCTGAATATGATATTGAAGAGGTGAGTAAAATAATAAAATTGTAATGTAATATAAATAACTGTAATTGAAGTTAACCCAGAGTTTCACATGATATGTAACGTGGCCAAAGTTACTTGTTAGAGTGTGAATAAATTTTATTTGATATGTTCCAGAGAACTTTTTA
>NC_027751.1:33062849-33077616 GCF_000695525.1 Brassica oleracea var. oleracea
GGATTGTTGGTGTGCCACTTATGGAGATACATATATTTCATGCATTCTTTTTGTTCATCCATATCCTTCTATATAAACTATTATTATTTATGAAATAAATATTTTTGATCTAAATTACAAATGAACTTTTATATTACTTTCAATCTTTAGATATCTAAATGACAAAAAGGTAAACAAATTTTATATTTATTTCGAATCTATCTATATATTAGTACAATTAATTATCTTTAAAAACAAATCTTGTGAAAATACTGTTTTAATTTTATAGGAATTCATATTCATTTTACTATTTAATATATAGACTTGATAATAAAAAATAAACTTTAAAATGATAGGGTGTGGTATATATGTATATTTTATATGTCATTATAGAAAAATCTAAATTTAAAATGGTGAAATATCAATTTTCTCTGTTTTGATGATTTGATGGCACAAATATATATATATGTCAAATACCAATTTTAGAGAAAAATAAAATATCCAAGTGGGAGAAATTTTTTCAAAACAAATAGGGGATAAATAGTAAAAAAAATTGTCTTCTTATCTCCGGTCTCAAATTTATCGTCCAACTATATAGTCGAATCTAATAGTTTTTTAACCAAATTTGTATCTTTTTAAAGTTTTTATATATTTGATCTATCTAAATATGTTCTCTTGGCCCAAATTACCTGAAGTCCATCTAAAAATAATAAACCCAATATGCAATTAAAGTAATCCACTAAACATATATTTTATTAAATAGAAAAAAACCTAGACTAAACATTGTTTTTTTGCGGTTGAAAATCTTTTTCTTTCTCCGCCGCATAAAACAACCGGATCAGTTTCTCTATGCTCGCCGTCGTACATCTCGTAATATCTCCTCACCGTTATCCTTCTCTTCTCTGCACAAAATCTAGATCCTCTTTAACCTTCTCTTCTTGCCATTTATTAAAATCTCAAAAGTTTGTTAAAGCTTGTGGCCCTTGTCTGTCTTCCTTCAATCCGAAGTCCATTTTTCACTGTCCAAGTCCGCCTCCGTTTTGCCTCCTTCACTACCCCTTAGAGTGTGAATAAATTTTATTTGATATGTTCCAGAGAACTTTTTATCCATAAGATTTGTTATTTTATTTTTTTTATAACTAAAATGACAGCACGTATTTTCAGACGGTTACTGATCAAGTTATGTATATTTTGTGTTAGCTTTATTTTTGTTTGTTTATAATCTTATTTTTCATCCCGGTTAGTTTGATTTGTTTATAGGATCATAGTGTTCATAATTAAAAAAAATAAAAAAAATTGAAGCAATGGAAGTACTGAATGCACTGAATGCGAAGAGATTATCAAAGCATAACTAATCAAAATTTCAAACACTGAAACAGAGAAGTGAGAAAAAAAAAGGAATTGTGTCTATGAGTTGAGACTGTAGTTATGCATGATAAACTTCCTCTAAAAATGTTTCCATTTACTTGAAATAGAAACAATCAATGCATCTACTTTCAAGATCATTAGACTTCCAACTTTTGGTGGCATTATGAAGATCATGTTAGTACCGCAAGACTTCTTCCTTGTGATAGAAACATCGGGTAAGAAACGTTTGATTTTTCTCCAGCACTTTTCCTCTCCGGATTGTTGGTGTGCCACTTATGGAGATACATATATTTCATGCATTCTTTTTGTTCATCCATATCCTTCTATATAAACTATTATTATTTATGAAATAAATATTTTTGATCTAAATTACAAATGAACTTTTATATTACTTTCAATCTTTAGATATCTAAATGACAAAAAGGTAAACAAATTTTATATTTATTTAGAATCTATCTATATATTAGTACAATTAATTATCTTTAAAAACAAATCTTGTGAAAATACTGTTTTAATTTTATAGGAATTCATATTCATTTTACTATTTAATATATAGACTTGATAATAAAAAATAAACTTTAAAATGATAGGGTGTGGTATATATGTATATTTTATATGTCATTATAGAAAAATCTAAATTTAAAATGGTGAAATATCAATTTTCTCTGTTTTGATGATTTGATGGCACAAATATATATATATGTCAAATACCAATTTTAGAGAAAAATAAAATATCCAAGTGGGAGAATTTTTTTCAAAAAAAATAGGGAATAAATAGTAAAAAAAAATTGTCTTCTTATCTCCGGTCTCAAATTTATCGTCCAACTATATAGTCGAATCTAATAGTTTTTTAACCAAATTTGTATCTTTTTAAAGTTTTTATATATTTGATCTATTTAAATATGTTCTCTTAGCCCAAATTACCTGAAGACCATCTAAAAATAATAAACCCAATATGCAATTAAAGTAATCCACTAAACATATATTTTATTAAATAGAAAAAAACCTAGACTAAACATTGTTTTTTTGCGGTTGAAAATCTTTTTCTTTCTCCGCCGCATAAAACAACCGGATCAGTTTCTCTATGCTCGCCGTCGTACATCTCGTAATATCTCCTCACCGTTATCATTTTCTTCTCTGCACAAAATCTAGATCCTCTTTAACCTTCTCTTCTTGCCATTTATTAAAATCTCAAAAGTTTGTTAAATCTTGTGGCCCGTCTGTCTTCCTTCAATCCTAAGTCCCTTTTTCACTGTCCAAGTCCGCCTCCGTTTTGCCTCCTTCACTACCCCTAAAAATTTATTACAGCCATCCCGTCCTCTTTGCTTCCTTTGCCTTGATATGCTCCTCACCAGCTAACTACCCACCGTGGTTCATCGGAAAGTTGCTGTATCTTCTGATTTTGAGGTGAAGGAATTACGATATGCTCGTTGAGGAAGTGCTGAGAGATGTGGGGGTGCCATTTCTTGAGTTCGGATTTGACATATATAAAGAAGGGTGGTGTTAGCGAGTAATAAGGCAGCCCTTATTCTGATAATAAAATTTCTCTGGATAATAGGAACTGTGAGGATGATGCTTTAGAGATGAATCCTTAGCTTTTTATAGGTGAGAATGATCGTCTGAATGAATGATAAGAATCAGTGAATGCAAGATCATGGTGTAGTGGGCATGAAGAGTTAATTTTTGGTTAATTATGTTCAATTAATTCGATTTGTAACAGCTGGAAGCTGAAGAACATAGACAAAACCGACATAAATAAACACATTCGGAGAGTGCTGACAAAGCTTCAGACCCACACGCAAATTCAGAGACGGGCCTAGCATTTGCTTGGATATAGCGGCCCAAAGAACATTATCCATACACTACAAATTAGAAAGTTTGGTGGAAGCCCATTTTAAAGACACAGGCTAGCATTTTTAAATTTTTAAAAAGAAGGGGACACGTGTCGACAGTATAGGAGTCGACTTTCTGACCTGGCGCTGAGGTGGCGCAACAGGAGGGAGACCAACATATTTTTATATATATAGATAGATTAGTAATATAATCAAATGAATGTTATTGATTATATTAAATTGTATCAAAATAATAATGCTTTTCATTTAAATGTATAATATTTTAATTATGATTAATATTTTAAATAAATAAATAAGTATACAAATTAACTAAAATAATTAACAGAAAAATAAATTTACTAAATTTTAATAAATAAATACAAAAAAACATAAGTGATAAATATAGTTAGTCAATTATAAATAATTAATGTATTAAATTACTAAAAATAAAAAGCTAGTAATATAAAATATTGTTTTGGTGTAGTATTTGATGTGATGATTGGATATGAATAACAAAGTTTAACAACAAAATACTAAATTTAATATTATGGTTTGAGATACCCTAAATATTTACAGAAAATATCCTTTTCTTTATTTTTAGAATTATAAAAATATATTGGTTTAAAATTCAAGGTTGTTATCTCATCATACGCGAAACAAACGAAGGAAAATTAGCTATCTATACATACATGCTCTAGAGCCATTATACCATGTATTTGGGTAATATGATACCCTAAAAATACTTTTCATGTAAAAGGAGAAAAGGCCGAGATATAAAATGGGAAATTAGATTGAATAACACAAAAGAAATTAGAGAAATTGAGCTGTATAACCACAAAAAAATTATAATTCAACCTATAGCTAAAAATCCTATTTTTTCACTGTATCATGTGTCTTTTATGTAATATTACTATATTGCCTTCTATTGTAACCGGCAAAACCTGTAGAAAAAATAAATAAATTAATAATCATTATATTTTAAAAATATTTTTTGTCCACTGGAGAGTCACACATCCACACATTGTTTCTTCTCTGTTTCTTCATCTTCCTCTCTGTCTCTGTCTCTCTCTCTCAAATTTCTGGTTCTTTTTGATACGACGAACACATAAATCTCCATCACATATTGTTTCAATCACCTCTACATGTATAACCAGCACATCCATCATCATCATTTGTTTCATCGTCGCCATCGTATTCGCTCCGTAATCGTCTCCGTAATTTTTACTTTTCTTCTTTCTCGAGTAGTTGAATCGTTTGATTCTCATATTTGGGAGAGCGCAATGAGACGGATACGATTATCAGAGTTGATTTTTGCAGCAGTATAGCGTCTTCGTATTCACAATGGGTGACTGAAGGAAAGGTTTCTCTGATTGTGAAATCGATGGTGTCTTGTCTGGCGGAAGAGGAGAGGCGGAAACGTGAAGTAAGATCGGCCAATTCTTTTTCCTAGATGCGTCTTGTTGTTTTCTACCTCTTTGTTACTATACTATTTTATCATGTTTCATTCCATTTGACGCTCAATAAAGAGTGTTCTGTTTTGTTTAGAGATATAGTTTGTAATTTTCTTAATATCTAACTATCGTTACTTGTTTTTGAATCCGTAAAATTCGTACTATGATCTATATTGTATAGTTTAATATTATATAATATAATTTAATATTACATAATATTGTGTACATTTTTATATTTTGATATTTGGGTTTAGAGTTTAGTGATTACGGTTTAGGGTTTAGTTTTAGAAGGTGAGAGGGTATGGTTGGAGTCATCATTAACTTCTTTCATACAATTATAGACATTTCATAATGTCACCAGTATGTACTATGTTATTTATTTTGTTCTATTCTATTTAGGTTTATGATTTATATTTGGGTCTATGGTTTGTATTTTGGTTTAGGGTTTACTGATTAGGTTTTAGGATTTAGTATTTAGAGGTTGGATGAGGTTTTGATAAAGTTTAATATCTAGATTATAGGGGTAGAAATAGAGTTGATTTCCTATACTATTTAAAAATTATAAATATGTAGTAGTTTGAGTTTATTGATAATGGTTTAGGGTTTAGTATTTAAAAGTTGAGGCTGGTTTAGTATTTAAGAGTTGTGTGTGGGGTAAGAATTTAATATTACATAATATTATGTACTTTTAGATTTTGATATATGGGTTTAGAGTTTTATATTTGGGTTAGGGTTTCGTGGTTTGGGTTTAGGGTTTAGTATTTAGAAAGTGAGGGAGTATGGTTGGGCTCAGTGTTAACTTCTTCCATGCAATCATAGAGATTTCATAATTTTATCAATATGTACTATGTTATTTCTTTTGTTTCATTCCATTTGTGTTTAGAGTTTTATATTTGGGTTTAGGATTTACTGATTTGGATTTAGGGTTTAGTATTTATGAGTTGGGATGAGATTGAGATACGGTTTAGTATCTAAAGATTGAGGTTGAGTTATATTTAGTATTTAGAGGTTGTAGAACTACATTAAGAATATGGTATAGAACACTCGGTGCATATGCATGTGATCAATAAATGTCTACGTTGATGACTTTTTTTCTTTTATTTGGAATAGTTTTCAAGTGTTTTTGACCTTATATTCTATTGGCCACATTATTTTCTCCACACACTTACCTGATACCTGTAAAGAGAAGGGACAAAACCGAATATTTTGTTAGAAACTACATTAAGTCAAAATCAATGACATTTACATAATTTGTATTGAAAATATAGTTAGTTCGCAAATAAGCCCAAGAAATTATATTTAACTATCTAACAAAAAATAAAATACAACCATTATTATTACATTATATACTATGATACTCCTACTATTCGGTTTATAAGCGATAAACACATTCTTCTTCTGTTACCAACTAGCACCACGCTATATTCCATAACTACCACCACCATCAGCTATGTCAACCACATCTCTTTAGCTGCCACCTTTTCTTTGTAATCATCGTCACTTTGATATGCTAAAATTAATCTAGAGTAACTCTCTCTTAAATAAGAGATCAGTTGCAATGCATAGGGATTGTATCCACAGATACTTGCTATTTTACATAATAGAGTTGGATTTCAGATTTAGCTAGGTTAAAATATATAAAGCAATAAACAAAGCAGTGAATAAAAGAGCAATAGATAAATAGATGAGTTAACGGATGGGATAAGGTGCTAGACTTAGGATTTCATTCAGGTTATCAGAACTCAAATCTATAAATGCTAAGGGGTTGATCCTACAACTCGAATGCAATAGTAAGATATCCAATTCTCGCTGTGAGTCTACATGTTTAAATTTGTATTCATACAAATAGGTATTTAATGTGGAACGAGTATCGATCGGTGTACTTATGGAGTTTCGATCGATACGCTTTTTAAACATGCTTTATCGTCGAGATCGATAAGTTCACTTGGTTAATTAAACCAGTGTGTCACTGGGCCTAACAACCTAGCTCAGCAGAATTATTATCAGGTAATGAACCTACTCTCGCAGTTGTCAATAACCTAAGTTCAGGATTCTAGATAATTACTCTAGAATGCAAGCAGTAAAATTCATTATGTCAAGGATCCTAATAAATCTCCCTAGCAATTATATATTTCAAGTTCATTCAAAACCCTAGAAAATCCTCAAATCTAACAATGGATCTACTCATACATGATTAGAGAAGACATAATCAAAGAAAGAATAGATAGAATATGTTAAATCAATAAAAAACCAATGGAGTTCCAAGAGAACTTTGAAGGAGTTCCTTCCTTCTCTCCTAACCTAATAGAAAACCTAAAGTAAAACAATAGAATAAAGTCTAGCCGTCAACAATGGCTTAGAAAACTATAAAAACTAGGTATCAAGTCGGCCATGGGTAATTTGTAATTTGTGGTGGCTTCTCGGTCCACTGCTCGGCCCATCTTCTCGCATCAGTTTTTTTTTACGCCAAGGTATTAGTATCGATCGACACTCCTTCCTATCTTCGATAACTTCCTCTCACGAGTCAGGCATACCACTCTTCAGTAAAACGAGGATAACTTTAAATTTAGCCGTCAAACCGGTGGCATTGGAAAACTAACTCAAAGCTATATCTTGTGTCAAAATATAAGAAAGTAATAATAATCATCCGCAAAGAGGAGATGGTTGACTGCATGTGCATTGTTGGATATCATCATTCCCGTAAGAGACCTGTTCGTCATGGCTTGTGTCATCAAATGTGAGAGCACTTCAGCACATAATATGAACAGATAGGGTGATAAGGGATCTCCTTGTCGAAGTCCACGAGCTGGAGTGATATAATCCTCTGGTGTACCATTCACCAACACTGAATATTAAACCGCAGAAACACAAGTCATAATCCAATCAATCCAGCGATTATCAAATCCCATATGCTTCATTGTCTCTGATAAGAATTGCCATTCTAACCTATCATATGCCTTTGTGATGTATGTCTTTACAGCCATATACAATGTAGCTTGTCTTTTTCTAATTTTCAGGCTGTGGAAAACTTCATGAGCTACAACAATATTTTCTGAAATCATTCTTCCAGGGATAAAGGCGTTTTGATTCTCTGAGATGATATTACCCAAATGTTTCTTCAACCGGTTAACCAATACTTTTGTAATGATCTTATAAGACACATTACATAGTGCGATGGGTCTAAATTTCTTCTTACCATTGGGGGGATAAACCTTCGATATAAGGCATAGATTGGTATGACAGAGTTGCTGGTCTAGTTGTCCTGTTTCAAAGAAAACAGAGATCTCCTTCATTACATCATCTTTTACATTCTCTCAATAGGTGTGATAAAAGACTGCAGTAATACCGGCTGGTCTTGGGGCTGGATGTGCCCCTATATCCATTACTGCCATGCAGAATTCTTCTTCTGTGACCATTCTTGTTAGATCATGATTCATCTCTGGTGCAACCTGAAATGGACTTTTCAAGGGTCCTAATTCAAATCATGTAGTATTTAAGATGTCAATTTATTTCTAAGTATTTTGATGCAAAGAGAATGAAGGTTCAAACTTAATCTAAGTGCATTCAGTTCAATGAAGTGGTTTGATTAAACTAACAAGGTTCTAACACAACTAACTAGCAACTTTCAATCAAATGGATAAAGGAGGAATCATAGGCATAGGATTTTGATTTCAGATGACTAAGATTTAATCTAAAATGGCAAGGTTTTAATCAACACATTCCCTTAAGTCTCGATAGCAATTCTAAGCAAGTTCTTTTCCAAGACAAAAGCTCATTTACTCTCATTGATCAAACATCAAATTCTTTTGGTTTGTGTCAATCAAGCAATCATTAAGAATGGATCATTCAACTTTCTAAACTCTCCTAACATCAAATCCCTTTGGTAGGGTAAGCTAAGAGTATGTTGAGTTGGCTCAGACATTTCATCGAACACCTTCCAGGCAATAAAATGTTTAGAGTTCAAATCTAAAATGGCCAACTCTAGATTAGCATTAGGATCACTCAATCAAGCAAAGAAACATATTAATCTACTCTAAACATTCTAGATCATCACTTAATCATCCCAATCATCCTAACCCATGAATCCAAAGATGACTACTCACTCATTATCATGGTAGACACTAAATCATTAGTTGATCTAAGTCTAAACATGATTAATGATCAAAGCAATCAAGTAAACACTAAAGAATATGATCAAGATTAGATCTTTCACCCTAAAAAAAAAGTCTTTGATTTGATAGATAATAAGATAAGTCCTAAGATTAGGTCTAAAAAGTATTTA
This sequence comes from Brassica oleracea var. oleracea, assembly GCF_000695525.1. Lineage (NCBI taxonomy): Eukaryota > Viridiplantae > Streptophyta > Magnoliopsida > Brassicales > Brassicaceae > Brassica > Brassica oleracea. The sequence goes on from NC_027751.1 coordinate 33,071,762, forward strand.
TAAAGGCTTAAAACTCGAACCGGGTCGACCCGACAAACCCGGGATTGACCCAAAAGACAAATGGGCGAAATGGTCTTCGCATCGACCGCAGACGGCTCCAACCCGCGGCCGTGGTCCGCGGTCTGTCCCGTCAAAATTTGACCTCTCTGGCTTGTTTCCGCGGACCATGCTCGTCCGCAGTCGACGTCCGCACTCCATCTTCGTCCAATCCCGCGGACAGCCTCAACCCGCGTCCGTGATCTGCAGTTCGTCCACACCAAATCGACCTCTCGGCCACGATTCCGCGGACTGCACTCACCCGCAGCCATGACCCGCGGTTCATCCAGCTTCAATTGTCTTCACTGCCCATAATCCGCGGACAGGGTTGGTCCGCGGAATGCGTCCGCGGTAGAAGCATGTTTTGCACCTTCTTCATGATTTCCCATCAAACTCTCCATACTTCAACTTGAGCTTTTCCAAACCTAAAATACCACACATGCATATGCTATGTACCTAATTAAACTCTAAATGCATCCTAAATGATCTAAATGAGTATGGAAATGATGCTTAAAACCATGCAAAATCTCAAGACATCATAACCCTCTAGTGGGAATTCTGAAATACTTTCACATACATTGTTGGATCAGTTCCATTTGAAGCATGTAGATCTTGAAAATAGTTAGCAGCCACTTTCGATAGCTCTTTACGTCCTCTGTGGATAACGCCTTGTTCATCCTGAATAGAGTTAATAGTGTTTTTGATTCTTTTTTCCTTTGTTACAGCATGAAAATACTGTGTATTACGGTCTTCGGATCTCAACCAATTTACTCTGTTTTATGTATATCTCTTCATCTATTTATAAGTGTGATTTAATTCATCCTTAAGCTCTGTCTTTCGTTTCTGAGATATAACAGGAGAAGTAATCGTTTTATCCAGCATCGCTCTCAAAGTGTCAATTCTTTCTTCAACATTATTTTGATTATATCTTTTCCATCTAGATATGTGATGTTTGCATGTACGGAGCCTTTGGACTAGTGGTAGCTGCATAGTTTAACTTTGTCATGTTCCTCTCCATCCTCTACGAACTGACTCAGTAAAACCTTATTTATTTATCATACAGCTTTCAGATCGAAAGCTCTTGGGAGGTTCATCTCTGTCTGAAGCAATAAAGGTCACTAATGGCCGATGATCATACTCACCTATCTCAAGGAAATCAGTCTGGGAAGCAGGAAATAACTCAACCATCTGTTATTAGCCATAGTACGATCCAGAGCACACTGAACTAAATGTGTGCCTCTTTGTCCCACCCAGGATAGACAATTACCCACTAAATGAAGACCAGTAAATTCACATATTCTCATCATCTGTCTGAACTCCTCAAAAAAAGCCTCTCATCGTAAACACACACTATCTTTATCATGGTTGCCAAGGATTTCATTAAAGTTTCCCAAAATAAACCAAGGCTGTTGTCTTCTGGTTAAACTCAGGTGTACTAATTTTTCCCATGTATGATGTCTTAAAGACGGATTAGGGTGTCCATAAACAAAGGAAAAGTTGATAGGCAATCCATTAAAACCAACATTACAATCGATGGGATGAGCTGATTGACTAAACACACTTAACTGTACATACTGCTTAAATAAGACAACTAATCCACCTCCTACACCTATAGGTGGTACAATTACTGAACTGACAAATCTTAACTGAGCTCCTACATCACACACATAATCATCTTATTGCTTTGTTTCTGATAAACAGAGAACGTCCAGGAGATATTTGCGGTTTATCTCCTTCAAGCGTCGAACCATCGAGTATATGCCTGACAGTTCCAATAGGCTGTCCTCATGGTGGAAGAGGTGATACTGGATCCACCGCGCCTCTCACCGTGTCAGACTCTGACGTGTTTGTTCCATCTCCATTACTCTCTTTGCTATGCTCTGTCATATTCTTCTTGCACTTTGCACTGTTAACCCCACTTGTTTCACCCTTCTCAGCATGAGCGAACTTCATTGTGTTCCCATTAGCACTTGTCATCCAAGCTTTCCACTTTAACCATGCTTCGTCTTCATTAGGCTTGGGGAAATGATGTCCAAACAGATAGAGAGGGTTGTACATTTCGTCACGATACACATCAGAAGAAAACATAGTTTGTTTTCCTTCTCCACTCCTGAAATACTCATCGTCTGCTTCCTCGTCCATCTCTCTGATGTTCCTTTCATACTCTTCCTGCTCTGGATCCTCAGGTTCAATGTCTGCCTCCATATTTTGTCCCTTAGCCACATTATTGTCAGCAGCTACATCTTCATTAGCGTCTTCATTAATCTCCTCAATGATAACACCATGATTTGGGATGATCTCCATGTTAGCATCATCTTCCCCGCTGTCATTGTCTTCTTCATCATTTCCTACTCCACCCTTTTGTATTAAGCAGGCTCCAGAGTCATCTGTTATCATACCGCACGTCTCACAGAATTCGCGAAGACGCTCGTACTGGAGTCTCAGAAAGGTGTTAACACATGGAGAAAATTGGAAATTCCTTTGAAACCTGAGAGGGTGATTGACATTCCAGTTCAACTGTATCCTGACAAACTCCAAACGGCTACCAACCTCCTCATTGTAATCCATTTGAATGTACTTTCCTAGAGCGCGAACAATGTGAACAATAACATGTATGTTCATGAATTGGAGTGGGTTTCCTCTTATTTGGATACAGAATGGAATGAAATTTAGAATTTCCATATCCATTAACGAAGTCCATCTCTGGAGCACAAGCATACGGTCCGCAAATGCCAAGGCCCCCTTCTGATACCGTGTCCATAGCTTCCTCAAACGGGAACATGAACTGAAATCATCTGCCTTCAATAACCCTTCCTCGAACCAAACTTTGAAACCCCCAATTCTTTGGCATCGATGTAACGATTGCTCGTAGGTTTTGTTTGTGTGGCATCACTAGGCGGCCAATCAGAATAAATCTGCTCTCTTCTTCCGCTTGACGGACCACTGCCGGTGGTAACACAAAGGGAACATCGTCAGCACAGGTTTATGTCTTGTAATGCTCTCCGAATATTATCAGCCACCGAGTCCATAAAAATGATAGATCTCCAGAGACAGTATAAGGGATTTGATAAAAGAGTTGAAAGGTATCGATAAAAATCCAACCTTTCTTTCCTTGGTATATATACACTCAACCAACCGAACAGCCTCGAGACCACTTCATCACGATTTCTCTTGTAAACAATGTGGGGATATACAACATTGTGGCCGGTTTATGTGTAAAAAAATCACTCCTTTTTTATCGAAATCATCATGAACCACCCAGATAGTGGCGAGAAATTGAAGAAATTGGAACCATTTTATTATCGCCTTTTGTCGCCATCCCTGAATTTGATTTTTATTTTCTTCCTTCTTTAATTACCGAAGTACTACTAAAACTATATATGAAATTCTTTTTAGTTATTATTTAAAAAAAAATTGTCATTACACCCCAAAAAGAAAAAAAAATTGTCATTGATCTCAAATAGGTATAGATTTCAATATATCTTAATAAAATCTAGGGTAGCGGCTCAAATAATTCTAAGAAAATTTACAAAGTTACTCCAAAAAGGGAAATATTTATAAAGAAAAAAAAAGTGAAAAGGAATTTTCCTATTTCGCTGACCAAATCAGATAAAGAAAAAGGAAACAAAACCTAAAGAGATTCCTCTGTCTCTATATAAACAGAACTAAAACGTAAGAGAAATCTATTCAACTCGTTCACGCTTTCTCTCTGTCTAGTTCTCCAAGAAAAAGAAAACCTCTTTTTACGTTCTCTCTAAGGGAAAACCCATCAAACAATGAGAGACGACCAGCAGAAACTGATCTCATCATTCATGGAGATTGCTATTGGTCAAACCAAAGACACCGCAATACAATTCCTAAAGGCAACGAGCTGGAACCTTGAAGAAGCTATTAACCTCTTTATCATTCACAGAGAGAATCAACCTCTATGTCAACAAAACGCAACAGAGCTGCATAGGAGTGATTATCAAGAAGAAGAACATAACCGTCCTCCTTTACCTTCGATTAGGGATACTCTCTATGACTCATCTTACATGTATCAAACTCCGGTTCAAGTATGTCCTGAAGAGATCTGGGACGCGGAATCAGAACCGTCAGAAGATTCGGACACTGATGTTGGACCAGATTCCAAACCAGAACCCTCAGAAGAGTCGAGGAGGTTGTCTTCTTTGTTCCGTGCTCCTCTGAAACTTCTTTTCCAAGGTACGTTTGAAGAGGCGAAATCAACTTCTTCCAGACAGAACCTATGGCTGCTAGTCAATCTCCAGTCCACGACCGAGTTTGCTTCTCACATGCTAAACCGAGATTTATGGGCTAACGAAGTCGTTTCTCAAGCCATTGAGTCTAGCTTCATCTTATCTCAAGTCTATGATGATACCACCGAAGGAAAGAAAGTCTCTACTTTCTACCGCATCGAATCTGCTCCTCCTGTGGTGCTTCTCATCGATCCCATCACTGGTCAGAATATGCGTTCTTGGAGTGGCGCAATTGAAGCTCATGGTTTTGTGGAGGATTTGATGAAGTACATGGATGATGGTCCTCATCAATACATGGCTTCTTCAACAAGAAACAAACGTATGAAGACAGATAAGATTTCCTCTGAAAGCAGCCAGACTGGGCTGCCCCAACTTGCAGAATCTTTAGAAACAAAGGAGGAGGAGTCTTGTTCTTCAAGCAACCAGACTATTAGTCAGATTGTGGTACCGCCGTCTTGGGGGCCCGAGTTTGAAAAGTCTGCAGAAGTGAAGCAGGAGGAGGAGACTTGTTTAAGGTATCCAGATTTAACAGAAGAGCCAAAGGGAGACTGTGATCGAAGCCTTGTGTGCAGTCTATGTGTTCGGTTTCCAGATGGGAGAAGAAAGCAGAGGAAGTTTCTCAAGACCGAACCTATTCAGCTTCTCTGGTCTTTCTGTTATTCTCAGATGGTGGAGTCTGAGAAGAAGGCGTTTAAGCTAGTACAAGCGATCCCTGGTGCTTCCAAGACTCTGGAGTATGGAGCTAACGCAACTTTCGACCAATCTGGCCTCGCAAACTCGATGATCTCGATTACCTGGGAGTGAAGATTCATTTACTATTATTAAATTATTTATGTAAATTTTGATTGATTTATAGAAAGAATGAGACAATGACAAGGTGAAATAAGATTAATGCCATACATGATAACATCTGCAAACCAGACTCTCCAAGTCAAACGTTATAACGTTTTACTAATTTAAGCGACCTTGTTTGACGGCTATTACATATTTTCTTCACGTTTATCTAATCGTCAACATGATTAGTTGATTTTAGTTCACAGCTTAATCCAAATTGTCTTTTTTTTTTTTATATATCAACATTGCGTCATTTGTGACCTCTGCTCCTCAACTAAATATGTTCTATAAATCAGACAACACTCTAATCAACGGAAATAAAAATGAATGAAGTTTTCAAATGGTCCGTACAGCGCGTACAGCGCGCAATTGGGTTTGCCATACATATCATTGAGCTAACAGGACCCGTACAGCGCTCAATTCAATTTAATTTTAAATTCCTTTAATTATACCATAATTTTTAATTCCCATTGAAACAGTAAACGTAGCGTTTTCTTTACCCAAAATCATAAAAAATGTTATAAATTAAGCATTGAAATGATCATCCACTTCTTTACCAAACTCAAGCACTATGATCATCCACTCCTTTACCAACTCAAGCACTATGATCATCTACTCATCAAGCATTATGATCACCCACTCATTTACCAAATTAAGCACCATCTTTGTTATTTTATGTATTGTTGTTCACTATAAATACCATCACTCATCTCACTCTTTTGTACACCA
>NC_027751.1:33081489-33165202 GCF_000695525.1 Brassica oleracea var. oleracea
ACAAGGTTTTAACGAGGCAACAAAGAACATACAAAAGATAGACAACCAAAGAGAATGTTACAATTTGAGAGATGAAAATCTATCATTGTTCTAAAGGTTCTATGACTACTCATTCGAGGGGGAGCTTACGTAGTTGTACTCTTTTTACTTTTACTACGGTTTTTCCCATTGGGTTTTCCATGACTAGGTTTTTAACGAGGCACCACGTAATACAAGATGGATGATCAAGGGGGAGTGTTATAAATTAAGCATTGAAATGATCATCCACTTCTTTACCAAACTCAAGCACTATGATCATCCACTCTTTTACCAACTCAAGCACTATGATCATCTACTCATCAAGCATTATGATCACCCACTCATTTACCAAATTAAGCACCATCTTTGTTATTTTATGTATTGTTGTTCACTATAAATATCATCACTCATCTCACTCTTTTGTACACCATAAACAAGAACAAGAGTTTATAATCAAAGAACCATTACATCTTCTTCTTCTTCCTTATAATAAACTCTCTCTCTTATACTAGTGTTATTTGCTTCCTACGGGTATCAAATTTTACTCTTATTTAAATTTCTCGATACTATAAATTATAAGTTATTTCATAACAAAAAACATGTTTTTTCGACAAAAATGCTTTTTCGGCCGAACACTAAAATCACGTTTTCTGGCAAAAATTTAAAATCACTATTGTGGTGTGTGACGATAACTACAATAGCTAATTGCCTAATCACGTTGGAGAGAATATACAAACATCTTCAGAGATATATATGAGAAAAAACAAGAACTGAAGTTTGTTTATAATCTGATTGGTTTAGTTGCTTTATAATCCAATTAAAAGAAAAAAAACTGTAACCCAACGAGGAGCCGATTTTACTGTAATCAAACCAAACAAATTCTAGATTATATATATATATATATTTCATAATTATCTAGGATCTACAAAAATCGTATATTCCCTTTTCTCTTTCTGTTAAGAGTTTAACCTAATTCTTTGTAATATAAATATTTGGCTTCGTTATCAATAAAGGTTAGGGTGTTCCAATCTCAAGTTTAACAAAACTTATCAGAGCAGTATTGGCGTAATTATTATCACAAACAGTTGCTGATGATGGATGCTCCACATGATTCTCATGAAGAAGGAAAAGAAGAACAAGTTCCTCTTCCTTCACCTTCGATTGGGAATACTCTCTGTGATACTCCGGCTCCTGAACAGATCTCTGACTCCGAATCAGAATCGTTAGATTCACTGACATTCGATGAGAATCAACCAGCCAGTGATTACCAACAGAAACTGATCTCGTCATTCACCGACATAGCTGTTGGCCAAACCATGGAAACAGCCATACAGTTCTTAGAGACGGCAAACTGGAACCTCGAAGAAGCCATTAATCACTTTTTCGTTGAATCAAATACGACGAGGTTACCTCCTCTGAGATTTCTTTTCGAAGGTTCGTTCGATGAGGCAAAATCAACATCTTCCCAAAGGAATCTGTGGTTGCTAGTGAATCTCCAATCCACGAAAGACTATGCTTCTCATTCGCTTGACATAGATTTATGGTCAAACAAAGTCGTTTCTCAAGCTATCGAGTCGAGCATCATCTTATGGCAAGTCTATGATGATACCACCGAAGGACAGAAAATCTCTACTTTCTACAAGGTTGACTCTGCTCTTCCCGTGGTGCTCCTCATTGATCCCATCACTGGTTTTAAGATTAGGTCGTGGAGCGGGGTGATTGAAGCTCAGAGTTTTATCGACGATCTGATGAACTATACTAAGTCCGGTCCTCACGAACACATTGCTTCTCTGAGAAGAAAAGAACCCATCAAAACAGACTTTCTATGTAATGAAACCAACCAGACTAGTGATCGCATCGTCACTCCTTCCTCGGGGGAGGAGACTTGTTCTTCAAGCAACCACATTGATCATGTTGTGGCGAAGACTTTACCCGCACACGAGGAGGAGGAGACTTGTTTTGAGTTTCCAGCCTTGACAGAAGAGCCAAGAGGAGACTGTGATCGAAGCCTTGTGTGCAGTGTCTGTGTTCGGTTTCCAGACGGGAGAAGAAAGCAGAGGAGGTTTCTCAAGAGCGAACCGATTCAGCTTCTCTGGTCTTTCTGTCATTCTCAGATTGTGGAGTCCGAGAAGAAGGCGTTTAAGCTGGTACAAGCGATCCCTGGTGCTTCAAAGACTCTTGATTATGGAGCTAACGCCACGTTCGAACAATCTGGGCTCGCTAATTCGATGGTGTTGGTTGCTTGGGAGTGAAGATTTGGAGTTTAGACCCCAAGTAGTAGTTTTTTTTTTCTCTTATATCTTGATTTTAATAGTGTTTGTTCCTTTCAACTTCCAGTTTGTCTCTTTTGCTATTGATTTTTTCATGGTCAGTGAGACCTCTTCATCTAAACGTTTTTAGAAACCCGACAACGCTATGATCCAACTGGGAGAAAGTGGTCTTGAATAATGTTCAAAACTAAGCAAGGATCGACCACTTTGGTGTTTAAATAATTTAGCTAATCTTGTTAGAAAACTTGCAAATGTTCGCATATCGAAATTAAAAGGAGAGATGAGAAGCCCTTGTCGAATAGTTACGTGCTCTTTTTGGAAATTCCTCATGGAACTGTAGCATTAATGGGCGTTGCAACTTGAAACATCATCAGAATCTGTCAAGTTCACGCAAGAGGTAGATAGTTCAACACCATGTTCAAACATTAAAAATAACTAGATACTTTTTCCGCGTTACGCGCAGATAATATATTTAAATTTGTTATATCTATCATTTTTATTTTTATGCAAATTTTTGTATATTAAATTACATATAACTAATTTTTAAATTTGATTTTTTTTTATATTTTTAGTTTGAAATAAGTATTTCTATTATATGTAACACAATTAACTAATAAAATATGAAGAATCAAGTCTGAAATTTTAGAATTATGTAAAAAAAAAATAATTATTTATAGAATATAAATTATCCTAGTTTAAAAGATCGGAATCTCATCTTGAATAAATTCACGAAAACAAAAAGTACTCCAATAACCTACTTCAAATATAAAACCCCATTTTCAAAAAAACGTACTTAATAGTATTTTTTTACGTGTAATAGTTGAAAACTGACAATTGAATATCAATCTAGAATATTATTTTAATATATTCAATGGTAAAATATTAATTGTAATAAACAAATTTTGAATTTTGTAATATTACATGAATTAGAAGTCTTTAAAATCTAAAATATATTTTATTAACATAATATATTTTTTATTCATTTATTATTTTTGACGTTACAAAATATCGCTTTTATTTTATTTGTATATTAATTTTTTTAATAATTTAGTTTATTTTTAAATAATTTAAAAATTATCAAGAATATAATATGTTTAAAATTATTTATTTAAATATATCCAGATATGATGTCTCATTTTTATGTTTGTTTACGTTGAGCATATTTAATTTGTAGTTTATATATTTAATAACACTTTGTTGCGTGCCGTTCTATGGTTTTAATAAATGTGTTGTCATTTCATTTTTATTACTACTAACATGATTTTTTATTTTTAATGTTATGTATTGTATTTTATCATATATTTTCTAACCCTTCATGGTGGCAGTTTTTTTAGAACTATTTTAATTAGATAATATTTTTAAAGATGTAAATAAACTATGTATGTTGTAAATTTAGACTTTTTAGTGTAACTGAGCACTATTAATTATGGAAATTATATTATTATTTTATTTTACTAAATCTTTCTTTCTGTGTATATTTTTTGTTTTATTTTGTATTTTTACAATTTTATTGTCTTATTCTTTAATTGCAGAGAATTGTTATTTCCAATTTTTGTTTCATATACCTTAAAAGTCTTCGGTTGATTTTTGTTTGTTTTCTTTCACCAATTACAATGTGCAGTTCGACCGTTTTTTTTTCGGGATCAAACTACTAATATCATTAGATAGAAAAGCTTAAACTCCAAGAATCGAGTGAGTATTTGTGCTAGAGAAAACTGATTTAGCCACTAATGTGGTGAAATATTATAATATTAGAAGGTATGAAAACTCTTCTCTGTTGTCCTACGCTGGACATAATTAAGTTGTTGTCAATTGACTATATATTTGTGATAACTGGAAATACATCTTTATGTCTTCCTTACATCATCCTTAATTGGTTTACGGTTCGACCATTTCTAATATACTGAGAGTAACATAATATTAGATGTTGATTATCTCCTTCCAATTAAGAATGCACAAAATGAGGGAAATTCAAGGTGAGACCACTTTACAATTTTGTCGTCATATCTATATAGAGTTAGTTTATAGATTACTCTATCTGTTTCAAAATATAATTAGTTTTAATTAAAATTTATAATATTTAAAAGTTATTACTTTAAGAAACTGTCATTTAATATATAAATTTAATTAATTACACCGTAATTTACATAATTTAATTGGCCACACAATATCCAATAAATAAAAAGTTACATTAAAATATAAAAATAATTTATATAGTGAAACAAAAAATACTTTTAAACCATTATATTATAAAATAAAGAAAATATTCAAATTATATTGAAACATTAGAATAGTAAAAATCAGAAAAGCTGAAATCTCAACGTCGATCATTTACGTCGACTATGCCTTAGACTATCTCCAATGTATTCCTTTAATTTTTTCTCTAAAAGAATTTCATAATAGATATGGATTTGTCTCCGATGTATTTTTCTATTTTCTTTCCTAAAAATGAATATTCTTGATATATTATTTTCTAAGTTTACAAATAATATTTTTTATTTAAATTGTTACATTTATCATTTTTATTTGTATGTGAATTTTTGTATATTAAATTATACATAACTAATTTTTAAATTTGATTTTTTTAATATTTTTAGTTTGAAATAAATATTTCTATTATATGTAACACAATTAACTAATAAAATATGAAGAATCAAGTCTGAGTTTTTAGAGTTTTGTAAAAAAAAATATATATACGTATATAACATAAATTATTTTAGAGTTATTATTTTCTAAGTTTACAAATAAAAGTAGTTAGGATTTTCCCTATTACATAATGATTAGAAATATTAAAAAAAGTAAATAACATAAGAAAGAGCTCTGTTTTAGAAAAAAGAAGCAAAATTGCTATATTTTCACCCATTTTGGCCTTCCACCCATTTTGGCCTTCCACCCAATTCGTCACTTTCACTACATCTAAGCATTCTTTGTGCAGGTCTCCAACGTTTCCATGCCGCAACATGTTGATTTCCTCGATTCAAAATAAAACTGTAGGCAAAAAGATAAAGAGTTTGGCTTACTTTTCCGAGAAGAAACTGGTTCACCACGTATAAGAGTAATCATATATGATCATCATGAGAAGAAGACATACATTGTTTTAGGGGAAGAGAAAACTCATTGATTTCATGGTTAGTGATGATGGGTCATAGGCATAATTGTCACCAGCTTTCACAAATCTTCCTCTCACTATTTTTCTCGTGTAAGCTCTCGCTCTGCGAGATGCATATCGAATCTTTTTCCCAATACTACAACTCAAACAATTAAATCTTGAATCATTTTTTTTGTAAAAACTATGTTTTATAACGCTTTTTAATAAGAAAAGAAAAAAAACTCACATGTGCTTGAGTTACTTCTCTTTGTATCTCAACTTAGCTTCATTCCTTGCTCGTGGAGAACCAACTTCAATATTAGATTCCCATGGCGAATCAATTAAACAGAATTAATTATGAACAATTAAATAATATGGATGCCTTCAATTATACCCCAAAACCGAGCATGATTAATTAAAAGAGGCACCCAGGACTTGTGGATATTAGGTGGATATTGCCTATAAAGTGTATCTCAAAACCATGCCCAACCAATTATCTGAATAGCAAATAAAACCTCAAATTTAAACACACCTGTAGACACCAAACCAAATGGAGAGCTTGGCTTGATTGGGTATAGACCGTGCTGCGACTTCGCATTACCCGGTTGATTTATGATAGTTACGTTAGGACCTGATGTATCCGCCTTCTCCCCAATATGATTCCCATGAGTTATAAATAATAATCCAATAGTCTTCACCTCCGTCTGTTGTTCCATGCCACACGGCTAGCACATCATGGTTTCCAAAGCCATCGTCACATGGACCTGTACATAAACCCTGAGGAAGCACAAACACAAAAATTCATGACAATGTTCTTAAAGAAAATTAATATTTTTGGTGACAGTGTCGAATGGATATACAGATTTGTAGAATGTCAAGGCCGTCTGATTTATACAATTTCATGACAATGGTTTCAAAGACAAAGTGATTCATCTCGTTAACTAAAAAAGCAAACTGAAACTATGACTCCTCACACCTTAGTCTACAATCCAAACTTTGAAAAATGTACAAAGTGATTCATCTCGTTAACTTGAGATAAATGAACTTAAAAAGTGTTGGCTGCTGTACCTCCATCACATCCACCATTGCCGTCCTCTCTGTAGTAGTCTATGAACTCTTGTTCCCACAAATATATCAATTCTCCGGTCTTGATCTTGTTTATACCGTTCACCGCTCCAACCACCGAGAGCGTCCAACAACTTCCTATTTTATCAAAAATAACTGCAATCTCAACCGCAATGGCGATGCACAAAACCAATCGTTCAAAGAAATAATGAATCATCCCACATATGTGTCCCTGATTTTTGACTGGAATGACAGCTCCTTCCTCTCTCCAATTAACTTCACGACTGAACCTCCTCGCAAAGACGGACTGTAGTAAGAGGCGCGACCAGCAGGATGAATCCATGTATCACCAAATTCTGCAATCAAAGATTGAACATTTAGATTATCGGCTATGGGAAAAATAGAAGATTTGAGAAAAAAGAACGTTTGTCGTTATAATACCTTATCATCAACAGAAGTAGAGTGATTTCCATGAATTAACCATGTTTCTTGATGTTTTTCAAGTCCCAAAAACAGATCAATTTGGCAACAATGAACTGGCCAGATCTTCAGAGGCGGAGAGCCTCAAACGCAGAGTGCAAAAAAACAGCATCGGAGGAAGACATTTTTGAAAATCTTTCCAGCTTAATAAAATGGTAAACTGACAATCGTGCTGAGCATCCATCATACTCTCAACCTGCTTATATTTATAGATTTGAGATGAATGAAAGGGAGAAGACGACATGGAATCTGGATTCAATGGGATTAACAATTATGGTAGAATTAAAACAAATACACTGAACCACAGGGAAGGTGAAGAGATAACGAAAGGGGAGGCGAAGAGATGAGACTCTGAAAAGCCGAGACGGCCACGTTGAGTTAAGTAGATTTTTTAGGAATCCTCCCCTTTTAATAGTATAAATTAATAGTATAAATATTACAACTAATTTACAAATACATATGTAATTCTAAACTTATAATTATAAGTTAGTTTCAAATAATTTAAATGTCTTAGTTACAAATTTGTTGCAACATTTTTGTGAATATTTCAGTGTAAAATTAGGTTCACACTATATTAGTAGTTGTACATACTTTAAGCAATTATTCTTAATGGAGTTACAAATCAGTCTCAAATATCTCTATATATTAAACCAATTGTTTCCCTTCCTCTAATTGTACATGTTAAATAAACATAGATATTTCAACAAACAAAAGAAATGAGAGAGAATTAATTATAAATATTGGAAATCTCGTGAGTGGATGTAAGATCTATTAACAAATGAATAATATCTCAGCCGAGTTTTTTAACAGGGTGAAAGAAATTCATGAGTTTTGTAAGTAGGCATCTATTAGCACAAAGAAATAGTGATAAGCTTTATTGCCCTTGTAATATATGTAAAACTGATAATTTTTTTACCAGGCGTCAAATTTGGAATCATCTATATAGTATATCATTTATGTCAGAATATTATGTTTGGTATATACATGGGAAACAATTGGTTTAGTATATAGAGATATTTGAGACTGATTTGTAACTCCATTAAGAATAATTGCTTAAAGTATGTACAACTACTAATATAGTGTGAACCTAATTTTACACTGAAATATTCACAAAAATGTTGCAACAAATTTGTAACTAAGACATTTAAATTATTTGAAACTAACTTATAATTATAAGTTTAGAATTACATATGTATTTGTAAATTAGTTGTAATATTTATACTATTAATTTATACTATTAAAAGGGGAGGATTCCTAAAAAATCTACTTATACAAAGTTGTTGTACCATTTCACTAGACTAACTTTTTTTTGGTCTTCTCTTATATTTCTCTAACTATATAATAATAAATGCTTTTATTTATCTTTTGATTTTTTTCCTTTTAATACACCTAATCTTAATGAATAAATTATGGCTAAACTAAATAAATCACATCTATCAATATGTAAAAAATAACTAATTTGAATTTATATAAACATGTATAACTTTAGTTAAATTATCAAAGAAGCAAGAAACAAACAAACTTTTAAAATAAATCACATCTAAATTAATCAAAACTCAATAGCAAAAGTAATTGTAAAGGCAGTGTATATCTCAAGAGAAAAAAAGAAAAATATTAATCACACAATTTAAATCCAAAATAAAAAATTTCATTTCCCACTATACATGAAATTACCGTATTTAGTCAAAACATTCACAGAAAGTATTTTAAATTATTTTATTGATAAAATAAATATAAAAATAATCATAAAATTTTACAAAAATAAAAGATTCACAACAGTATTTATATTATTTTATTAATAAAATAAGTATATAATAAATAAAATATAAAAATCCATAAAAAATTCTAAACAAATCATAAAAATCACTAAAAATTCAGAAACAATCAAAATATTCACCCAAAAAATTAAATTATTTTATTAATAAAATAAATATAAAATAAAAAAATTATTAAAAAATTTAAAACAAATCATAAAAAGTCAATAAAATTCAGAAAAATTCAAAAAAATCACAAAGAATATTTTAAATTATTTTATTAATAAAATAAATATTAAAATACAGAAAATATAAAAATTCATAAAAAAATTAAAACAAATCATTCACGAGAATCATTTGAAGATAATGAATTTTTCTAATCTGAATTGGAGTAATCATAACCCAGAGACTAACTGGTATTTTGGATTTTGTTTTAATCTGTTATGTTCTATGTGTGTGTTGGTTGGATTTGGAAAAGTTCAGGATTGTTAAAGGGATGAATGTATACTAATGATAGCTTGAGGGTGGCGAGTTTATAGCACTCAATGCACTTTATTCCTTAGTCGCTTTTATAAAACCACATATAATTTTATTCTTGATTTTTGTGAATTTTTGTGATTTGTTTCGATTTTTTAATATTTTTAATATTTTCTGTATTTTATACTTAAATATTGTTTTGAATCTTTTATTTTTGTAAAATTTTGGGTGATTATTTTTATATTTATTTTATTAATAAAATCATTTAAAATATTTTTGTGAATTTTCTTTACTTTTTATGATTTGTTATGAATTTTTTTATATTTTTGTATTTTTATATTTATTTTATTAATAAATAATTTAAAAAAAAAATTGGTGAATTTTTTTTTTGGGAATTTTTAGTGATTTTAATGATTTGTTTTGAATTTTTTTATGAATTTTTTTATATTCTTTATTTTATTATTTATTTTATTAATAAAATAATTTAAAAAATATATATAAAAAAAAAACGACACGTCATCGGTTTTGAACAGTACAAGTTACCGTTTTGACTTAATGAACAAGTAAGTCAGGTTGGAGTTTTTTTTTTGATAAAAATGTCATTTTGAAAGTTTAAACTGCTTGTGAAATGAGTTTAATGTGTAAGTGATTGCCAACTTGAAGTTACCCCATTTTGACTTAGTTATGTGCTAACATTCCATATGCACAAAGTCTCACTTTTCTCTATTAATTTTTCTTTGTGTTTTAGGCTGGGATCCTGAATCTAAAAACATTTGTAAAATGTGCACACAAAAAAAAAACATTTGTAAAAATAAAGTCTAATTTCCATATTTGATCAATATAAACTTTAAATTTGGTATAAAAAATGAGCCTGCACGTGAAAAGGAAACAAATCTAAACAAATTTCCTCTTTCTAAATATCTATATAAACAGAAAAGGAAAGAAATCTAAACAAGTTTTCACTTTCTAAATATCTAAATAAACAGAAAAGGAAATAGAAACAAGTTATATCTTTCTGGATATCTATATAAACACACCCAAACTCTACATCTTGTTCATATCTCTCATAACATCAACAATGGGGATAACGTTTAGTGCTTGGAGTAGGTTCCATTGCACCCCTAGTTCGATTCCCATGGGGAGGGGTGCTTTACGCCATGTTATCGGTATCAGCGCCGGCCGGCCCCGGGCCTGGGGTGGGATTAAGGCCGAAGGCCCGAACCCATCCTAGTCTACAAAAAAAAAAAAAAAAAAAAAAAAAAAAAAAAAAAAAAAAGAATGGGGATAACGTTTTCGAGGACAAAACGACTGATAACAACAAGGTCGCAGCCTGACGAAGAAATAAATTTCTTCCTCAACAACGAAACCCCTCAAACACTGTCCACGAATTCTATCGAACAACAACACGATGATCAACTAATATCTTCTTTCCTCGAAGTCGCTGTCGGTCAGACCGTCGAGACCGCAAAAAGGTTCTTGGAGACAACGAACTGGAACATAGAGGAATCCATCAATCTTTTTCTCCTCCGCAACAACTACGATCATGCCGCGGAGGAAAGTAACGAGTCAACGACGTTCGATGGTGGAGAATCAGATTCGACATTGTCTTCCATGTATCGTCCTCCTGTAGACATGCTTTTCGAGGGTCGTACGTTTGAGGAAGCGAAGTCAACTTCTTGTACACAGAATCTATGGTTGCTAGTGAATCTCCAGTCCAGAACAGAGTTTGCTTCTCACGCGCTCAATCGTGATTTATGGGCGAACGACACCGTTTCGGAAGCTCTTATGTCCAGCTTCGTCTTGTGGCAGGTCTATGATAACACAATCGAAGGGAAGAAGATCTCGAACTTCTACAAGATGGACTCTGCTCCACCTGTGGTGCTTGTGATCGATCCCGTCACCGGTCAGAAGATGGGGATGTGGAGCGGCGTGATTGATGCTCAGAGCTTTGTGGAGGATTTGTCGTGGTTTTTGGAGGCTGGTCCTCATGAGCATATTGCTTCACTGATAAGGAACAGATACCCTGAAGCGGAGGAGGATCAGACTTGTTCCAAAAGCAACAACAATGATCAAGTCCCGGTTCCTTCTTGGGGTGAAGAGTTTGAAAAGAAGGAGGATTGGTCGTCAAGCAACAACGTCGAGGGTCCTTCTTGGGGAGAAGAGTTTGAAAACGTGGAGGAGACGTGTTCTTCAAGCAACAATGATGATGATGACATCGTTGATCCTTCTTCGGGGCCAGAAAAACACTGGGTAGAGTTACCGGATTTGACAGAAGAGCCCAAAGTAGACTGTGATAAAAGCCTTGTGTGCAGTCTCTCTGTTCGTTTTCCAGATGGGACAAGAAAGCAGAGAAGATTTCTCAAGAGCGAACCTTATCTACTTCTCTGGTCTTTCTGTGATTCTCTCTTGGAAGAATCAGAGATTAATGCGTTTAAGCTGGTACATGCGATTCCTGGTGATTCCAAGACTCTTGATTATAGACTCTATGCGACTTTTGAGGAATCTGGACTCGCTAATTCGATGATCTCGGTTCTTTCGAAGTGAATACTTCGAGTTTTAGGCCAACCTTTAACTAAGAAGGCAAGAAAAGGATTGTGAGTTTTAGTTCGAGCGTGTTGCTGTTTCTTTTCTGCTTCTTTATTCCTTGTAATGAATCAGTCACCGTTCTAGTAAAATTTCAGTTTCTTCTTTTTCTAAAGAGGTTAAACCAGATATAACATGTTCAACTTAACGATCTGTACAACATAGATCACCCTTCCAAATCACTTAATATGCTAATTTCTGGTTCTTGAAATCTCAACTGCACTGTAAATTTCCCCCTTTGATTATGCTAGTTATCAATTGCTAATTTCTCTGTTCCAAAATTAAGACCGCAATATATACTTTTTCTAGACCGCAATATAACTTGTACTGGTTTCAAGTTAATATAATACATTTTGAACTATACGAGCCATTTTACAGCTTCAACGTATACACTGATATTTTGCACCAAAAAAGTATATACATTGATGCTGTTGTTGTGTAAAAGCTATAGGTTTTATGATATCATAATCCATTATAGCTGTAATGGTCCGACACTAAGTAAAACATAATGTTTATATTTTTTGGAACACAAGTAAAACACAATGTTTTTTTTTTTTTTACTATAGTAGGACAGAGAACATAAACTAGAGAGTAGAACACAACAACACAAGAGAATCTCTACAAATAATATACAGTTAGATAAAAAAAATTAATGCACTTATAAATTTTATCGAAAACGATTGCTAAATAAGTTCAGGACATACAATGACTTATAGATCTAGTCTTTTACGTCCTATCTATATGTCATCCAATAACCTTTCGAGAAACCAGTCCATCTATATGTAATCCAAAAACCTTGCAATAAACCAAGAACCTCACTACTCATATCTTGCTACAGCATTCACATCATAATGTCGTGGACCATCTCGCACACATCATTTCGTTCTACACAAATTGCTTCAACTAATTTTCTATGGGCGATAAATCCAAAATTCATCACTAAGAGTGTCTACTTGCGTTTTTGGCTCCAACACCTGTAAAAGAAAGAACTTTGCTTGAGCAAGAGAGAAAGCAAGATCAGATTTTGCCAATGAGAGGTTCAGAATCCAGTTTTGCATTCTTTTGATAGTAAAGTGGAAGCTCCAAGTAATAGCTAGGAAGCTGATCAACTGGTGACCTGATATAGTCTTAGAAACCTATCCAACAATGTAATAGTTAAATATTTACTCAGTGATTTTTCTAGTCTATAAAACAAAAATAAATTATAGGCTACAAAAAGTTACGATTTAGTCACATGCGTTATTATAAAATAGTTCAATGACAATCTACAAAAATAAAGATATAAAACAGTCAAACTTATATGTTAATGAACAAATCGGTTAAGATCTCTGTCAAGATACAGAAACGTATATAGTATATTATCAATCACGTTCTACGGCAAGGAACGAGACTACTAGAACGATATGAGTCATCTTACAAGTACACGATTGACAACCTAAACAACACTCTTTCCTAATACCATATTTCTGCTTGATAACAGAAATGTTGATTTGGATAACTGTGATTAGTGTTCTAATCGTACAATCATATTGTTGACCGTTCACAGAAATATAAAATACAAATTGTGGCTTCGAAAGATTTGGTCTATGAGCTACAGTTTCTGTATGAACACGCAACGATCTGACGTTTGTAACAGTAGGGAGCTTCAGAAGAATTTGAAAATAAGTGGGGGATTTCTAAAATAGTCGTAAAACCTTAGGGGTCTAAAATCTAATTTTGGGAACTTTTTTTTTTTTTTCCGTTTGTCCTAGAGGGTTGTACTGAACTGAATCCGATAAGTTGGTGAGATGTGTCTTGTACAGAATCACAGAAGACAGAGAGGGAGAGAGAGAGAGAGAAGATTCGTCGTATAAGGTCTTAAAATAATCAATCATATCATAAAGCCCTCTCCCTTTTCGAGGATCTGAAAAAGAAAGATGCAACTGATCAATGCGGTGGCGGCGGCGAGGATGCTGTCCGGATTGGGACAATCCAACGGAGGAGGCGAGGCGATTCCGTTTGGATCGCCGTGGTGGTTCATCTACGCAGGCGTCTCTTGTATCCTCGTTCTGTTCGCGGGAATCATGTCTGGTCTGACTTTGGGGCTCATGTCTCTGGGTCTCGTGGAGCTCGAGATTCTCCAGCGCAGTGGCACTCCCAACGAGAAGAAGCAAGCCTGTAAACTCTCCTTCTTCTTCTTCTTCAATCCCTATGTCTTGTTTCTCAATCAATTTTTATTTATTTATCGAAATTTGATCTGATGATGGTGATTTCTTTAGCTGCGATATTCCCGGTTGTTCAGAAACAGCATCAGCTGTTAGTGACACTGCTTCTGTGCAATGCTGTTGCAATGGAGGTTTACTCTCTTACTCAAAGTTTCTTGCTTTTTTTTTTGGTTTCTACAACTTACCTATGGGGAATTAATTGGGCAGGGGCTTCCTATATATTTGGATAAGCTATTCAATGAATACGTTGCCATTATTCTTTCTGTCACTTTTGTTCTTGCTTTCGGTGAGGTATGTATAGTTTTGCATATCTAAATGCTTTTATCAAGGAGTGATTTGAACATATATTGTTTTTTTTTCTTCTGTCTTTGTAAGGTAATACCTCAAGCGATATGCACCAGGTATGGACTCGCCGTTGGTGCTAATTTCGTCTGGCTTGTCCGTATTTTAATGATTCTCTGCTACCCTATTGCCTTTCCCATCGGCAAGGTCAATTCTTGATTATATCTTTTCTCTGTTCTGGAAATGTGTTATTGATTCTTCTTTCTTTCATCTGCTCACTTTATGTTTCTTTTTTTTTTTATTTGGTTTTTTTTGGGATAGATATTGGATTTGGTACTGGGGCACAATGACGCTTTGTTTAGACGTGCTCAGTTGAAAGCTCTTGTCTCCATTCACAGCCAAGAGGTTATTTATTATAAAAACTCTGCAGATTCTTCACTTCTTTCGAGTTACTAATTTTGGCACACTATGGTCTTAGGCTGGCAAGGGAGGCGAACTTACGCATGATGAGACAACAATCATTAGTGGAGCTCTTGATTTGACCGAGAAGGTATCTGTGAATATCAAACTCTCACACTTTCTTGAATTCTTTCCTGAATCATGGATTCGTCTGTATAGTGAAAGTTATTCACGCAAAAGCTGTACTTGGTTTGATGACAGACTGCACAAGAAGCCATGACGCCAATCGAATCGACCTTCTCCTTGGATGTAAATTCAAAGTTGGACTGGTGAGTTTGCTTCTCAACTGTCATGCTTGTCTCAATGTTCGTCTGTTATACTGCTTTGTGTGTAAAATGACCTCACAGGGAAGCTATGGGTAAGATTCTGGCACGAGGCCATAGCCGAGTCCCTGTCTACTCTGGGAATCCCAAAAACGTTATTGGACTTCTCTTGGTAACTATGGCTTACTCTTACTTGCATGTCATGTTTCTGCAAACTGTAATCAACAAGAAACTCTTGTCTTTGTTAGGTAAAGAGTCTACTTACTGTTCGACCTGAAACAGAAACACTTGTCAGCGCTGTTTGTATACGTAGAATGCCAAGGTTGGCCATTACTTCCACTCTTTTCCCTTTTGTCTCTGTGTAATGAAACTTAGTATTGTGATTGATGTTATATTGCTTCAATAGGGTTCCAGCTGATATGCCTCTGTATGATATACTAAATGAGTTTCAAAAAGGAAGCAGTCACATGGCTGCGGTTGTGAAGGTTAAGGGCAAAAACAAAGTTCCTCCTTCAACTTTGCTCGAAGAAAACACTGAAGAAAGCAATGACTCTGATTTGGCTGCACCTCTGTTATTGAAACGAGAAGGGAACCACGACAACGTCATTGTCCAAATCGACAAGGCTAATAGGCAGTCGTTTTATCAAAACAACGAGACTGTACCACACGGGTTCACACATACTTCAGAGGATATCGAGGACGGTGAAGTTATCGGTATCATCACTTTGGAAGATGTGTTTGAAGAGCTTTTGCAGGAAGAGATTGTGGATGAAACTGATGAATATGTTGACGTTCATAAAAGGTTATCCTCTTCAATACACTTATGGCAACGATGTTTCAGCTGACTGACAACAAAAGTCTCCCTTTTGTTTGCAGGATTCGAGTAGCAGCAGCAGCAGCCGCCTCATCAATAGCTCGAGCTCCTTCAAGCAGGAGATTGATTGCACAAAAGGGAGCTGTGAGTTAATTGCAAAACAAAAACTGATTATTGTTCTTATGCTGGAGAAAGTTCAAGATTTTCTTAGAGATAAGTTGTGTAACTTTGATTTGCAGGGTGGTGGACAAAATAGGCAAGCGCAGACGGTAAAAGGTTCTATTACAGAGCCTGTTGAGGGGAAGCAACCGATATAATGGATGTTGTGTCGTTGCTTGAAGGGCTAAAACTCTTGTTTGCGTTATAAGAAAGGAACATAGAATAAAGTAAAGATCCAAGTCTTGACCACGTTCTCTTCAATTGGAAAATTCATCATATAAGAGATGGTTTGTCCCAGTTTTTGGTCTGCAAATGCGTACAATTTGTAATATACTCCCGTACTTATTCTTTACGTGTCATGAAGTTGTCACAGTTTGCTATATGGTCTTTATGTGCGCTGTTTTGGTATGTGTTTAATTAAGAAAAATTTCTACCAAGTCCCCAAGGATTTCAAGAGCTGGGATAAGCTGAAAATGTGAGCTTTGATGTGATTGTCAAGCATCGGACTGTACTAGACCGCGAAACATATATTGGTTTCTTGTTAAATCTTCTTCGAGAAATTCTCTCGTATAGTTTTTTTTAATTTTTTGTCACAAAAATAGATTTCAATGAAAAAAAATGACTAAAATAAATTTTATTAAAGAGTAAAAATATATTTTTTCCATATGTTTAACTAATCTAGACTTAGAGTTAAAGGGCTGGAGTTCTAGAGATAGAATTTCAAATTAAAAAAAAATATATATTAAAAATTTCAAAATAAAAAAGCTATTTTGGTCATTTTCTTTTTCGAATACTATTTTTGTTACAAAAACTTAAAAATGAATATTTGAGTGAATTGCCCTAAATCTTTTTGGGGATCATTTTCAAACTAGTGAAGTTTTGTCGGTTATTTTTCTTATTTCTTTTGTTATGTTTTGTTTTAGCTTTTCTTTCATGGTTAATATACAAGAAATGACTGGACAACTTAAAGGCGCACTGGGTCAAAACTACACCACGTTGCAAGAGCTTCATGCCCTTATCATTTGTCTAGTGGTCGACAAATCCCCTTGAGTAAGCCGGTTTGTTGGTTATATGTATATCGCCATTTTCATATCACATGTTCATGAACCACCTAGTGTAGTGCTGGCTTAGATAGAGGACAAGCTGGGGGACCGCTATGGATCCAATCCCATGTCCCCTATTTTCTAATAGTTAAGGGTCCAAATTCTAAAGAAAATGTACGTTTTTTTATCCAAAATAATAATAAGAGTCCAAAAATATTTTATATAAACATATTTGTTTCAACAAAAACTTTATAAAAATTCATCTCTAATATTAAAAAAAATTATTACAAACTTTAAATAAACTTTATCTGATGTTTTAGCATACTTGATTTTGTAAAATATTCAACTTTACTATTATAATTTGGTATAGTTAGTTTCTTATATATCGTTTGTATGGTTATTTTAATTATAGTTTTGTCTATTTTATTTTTTTGGTTTATTATCGGGGTTCAGAATTTTTGAAGACTTTCAAATCACAAATAAAATTTATAAACTAACAACTTACAAAAATTGAGAAAATATTGTGTAACACCAGTCTAAAATATAAAACTTCATAAAAAATAATTAATTAAAGCGAAGATTTATCATTTGAATCAAAGTTGTTAATCTAAAATTCTCAAATGTTTTTTTAAACACATAAACATAAATTCAATTAAAACTGAAGTTTCACCCGATCTTCTGCTTCCTTAGTATTGGTTGGTTTAATGATTGAAATTTCATCGACTTGTCCAAGCTTTTGATCTGCTGCTTTTAACAATTCCATGACGAAGATGGATATTTGGAAGCTTGAAGATTCTTACTTTACAAAGTATGTGTTTTAAGAATGTTGATAATCTTTGTTGCTCCACCGATTAAGAAATAGTATCCACCTTCTGTAAGTATAAGGTTGTTTCTCCAACACCAAGAGCAGATGATGTTTTATGTCACAGTAGAAATTGACTGTACCATCTTGTTAACTTGACTTTTAAATGTTTCGACCAACTGCTAGATTTTAGGGAAAGTGACCTTGATTCTAGTTGGGTTCTGATTATCGGTGTTGAGCCCTATAGCCACTAAGCACAACCGATGATTTTTCTCATATTCATGTTGCACATCTTCATGAATAGACAGTTTCAATTTGTCCGCTTGAAACTTCAAGTCTTGCAGCGTCTTTCATATAACCTTTGTCGGATCTACTTGTTGATATATGTGATGATTTGGATTAATGAACCGATCTTCCGATTGCATGTTGAAAATCTTGATTTGTTGATCGAAATTTAGGGTCGATTGGAATTTCTCCATGAGCTTTTTAGAATTGTCTAGCAAAAAATGTTATTAACATGTATAAACACCAAACTTTAAATAACACATATGATATGTTTTCATATAAATTCAAATTTATTGATTAAATCTTTATGTTTTGAGTAGAAATGTATATTCTATTTTTCATTTTTTTTTGTAGTTACAATAAATATGACCAGGTCCAATTTTGACAGCAAATAAATTACTTTTTTTTTTGTCAACTTTTCGTTTTATAAACGAAACCCAACAGGGTCCAGTTACAAACAGTACAAGGTTCTGATAGATACATTCAGCCCAAGTTGAGCCCAAATTTAAAGATAAACATTAATCGCATGTGTAACACGTATACAACACGTGTTCTCTTCCTAGGCTCCACCGTCTAAGAGCGAGAAACGCCGCCGAAACTCTCGCCGGCCGATCACGTTCACCTTCTCCGACTCCCTTGAAACTGCTTGTTTGCTTCAATCTCCTTCAAACGCCACCAGTTCATCAAGGGCATCTTCTCTAACCATTAGAGCTAACCTTCAACGAAGATCTTTGAAAAAACCCGAGACAGAACATTGTTTGAACGCTAGCCTGAACAGCAGCTCCGACTCTTCTATTTCTGCTTCGAATCTCCCTAGTATCTTCTGACCCTCCTGTCTTGATCTTCATGGATACTTCTTTTCATATGAGAAGATTGATTCCAAATCCGAATCAAGAATTGAGCTTTTCTAGTGAAAGGATTGTCTATCCTTTGAAGCAGATGGATTGAAGAAGAAATCAGAAGGAAAAGAGCTAAAACACAACAAAAAGTCGCCAACAGGAAATTGAAAATCGCTAACGCGAGAGTGGAAATCGCCTAAGCGAAGAACATAATCGATCAAAAGATCGAAAAGCTATTTTATAACAAAAAAAAATCTCTTCTCCTCTAAAAAATTCCCTCTTGTGAAAGATAGAAGTGCGAGAACAAAGAGAATTTTTACATTTAATGCACCTACAATCCTAAAACTTTAGTGAACTTTTTAAATATAATTTTGTTATTTAGATATATACAAATATAGTTGATGAGGCAGAAAACACTCTTGCTTTTTTCACCTTAATCGTTTGTATAGTTTCTTCCTAATGATGTCATTATTCTTTAGACAAAACCCAAATTACCCTTTATTAATGTGATTTTTATGTGGTGGTAATCTATCGCTTTCGTAACACAAAGAGCCGTGGCCTGAGAACCAACCACTAAAATCCAACTAAAACCACCATACGAGCACTCCATTTTGTTATCGGCTAGCCTCCTCTCTTCTCCTTCTTCACGCGCAGGGTGAGCTACTGTATGTAACCCCCAGACCCGCTTCTTGTTCTCAGTTATGTTGTATTCAGACACAAGCTTTTGTGTTAATTGCTGCTTTCCCGTTTATGTAAATTCTCTTTCTTTTATGCCTTTCCAGATTCCTTAGAAGCAGAGTTATGGTTGTGTTTGGGAATGTTTCTGCAGCGAATTTGCCCTATCAAAATGGGTTTTTGGATGCACTTTCATCTGAATTGATGGGACACAACAGCTTCAGAATTCCGATCTCTTCACAAGCGCTTAAGACAAGAACAAGGCGAAGGACTTCTTGTCCTTTGCAGGTCTCTGTCTGATTCTTGAATTTTTGAAGTTTTGTTTGTGTTTTTCTTGTGATTAAAGAACACTTTTTCCTTTTTTTTCCTGGGAGTAGGTAGTGTGTGTGGACATACCAAGGCCAGAGCTAGAGAACACTGTCAATTTCTTGGAAGCTGCAAGTTTGTCTGCATCTTTCCGCAGTGCTCCTCGTCCTGCAAAGCCTTTAAAAGTTGTCATTGCTGGTGCTGGTATGTCATTGTCCTTTTATTCATTATGCTACCCAGTTTGATGTGATGAAGCTCAAATAAATTGCAGGGTTGGCTGGACTGTCAACTGCAAAGTACCTGGCTGATGCAGGCCACCAACCTCTCTTGCTCGAAGCAAGAGATGTTCTTGGTGGAAAGGTACTTCTTCTATTCATCATTCTTATTAAGGACTTGCTAGTTTCGGTGAAGTTAAGTTCTTCATTGAAATCATATATTAACGAACGACGACGATGTGATATATGTGTGCCTCTAGATAGCTGCATGGAAGGATGAAGATGGAGATTGGTATGAAACCGGTTTACATATATTTTGTAAGTTCTAATTCATAATCTCTCCAATGTGTGTGTTATAAGTTGCTCACATGACGGTTTATATTTGAAAAATACGGATAGTTTTTACATGTAAAATCTACCAATTTGTGCTTCAGGCTCTAAGAATCACAGCTGAATAATAAAAAAATTTTTAGCAACATATATACTTTCTCTTTGCAAAGTGATTATACAGAAACTTCATGATGTCAATGGGAGCATAAGCATTTAGAGTTCAATATGATAGTAACCTTTATTATCTTGCACCCCATTTCGAATTGTCAGCAAGAAAGATCCCTTTCATAGTTTGAAGGAAGATGTCAATATCATACAAAGTTTGTTTTGATTTTCCTAAGTGAAGTTCATAACCTTTTATTTCCTTTTGACTCTTTTCATATTCTTGCTGGAAGTCGGTGCTTACCCGAACGTGCAGAACTTATTTGGAGAACTTGGGATCAATGATCGGTTGCAATGGAAGGAACACTCCATGATATTCGCCATGCCAAGTAAACCTGGGGAATTTAGTAGATTTGATTTCCCTGATGTTCTACCAGCACCCTTAAACGGTATGAGCATAGTCTTACTAGTTCTTGGAACTTTCAAGCATAGCATGCCTGATGAAAACAGTGGTTAAATCAAATATTAAACACATGTTCAATAAGATGTATTGAGTAGAAAACTAATCATTTTGCACATTTATATTTGTATTGGTCAATTCACGCCATTGATATACATCTAATGTAGACTCTGAAAAGAACATTTTCATTTGTTCTTTCAAAGCAATGAATCTAGTTTTAAGCTTTTAATAAACATACGTAAAGATAAGTATTCATATTATGTAGTTGTAGGGTTGTAGCGCATAGTGCTGAATTTGTCCTCTGTTTGAAATAAATTGTTTCTGTAGGTATTTGGGCAATTTTGAGAAACAACGAGATGCTGACATGGCCAGAGAAAATAAAGTTTGCTATTGGACTTCTTCCAGCAATGGTCGGAGGTCAGGCTTATGTTGAGGCCCAAGATGGTTTATCAGTTGAAGAATGGATGAGAAAGCAGGTAATATTTCATTGGTTTGTTTGATTGGTAGCTGATTTTTCAAGTTCATGTGTTGCCTTCCTTCGAGTGATGTAAGTGTTCATTTCCAGGGAGTACCTGATCGCGTGACTGATGAGGTGTTTATAGCCATGTCAAAGGCACTTAACTTTATAAACCCCGACGAACTGTCAATGCAATGCATTTTGATAGCTTTGAACCGGTTTCTTCAGGTTTGGGCACTCCAATAACTTTTATTCCTCTCTCCATTGACAAATATATTGCAATGCAAATTATAGTTACCACTAAAGCATGCTCACTTCTCATAGAATTTAAACTGCTATGGACAGGAGAAACATGGTTCGAAGATGGCCTTCTTAGATGGTAATCCTCCGGAGAGGCTATGCATGCCTATTGTTGAACATATTCGATCGCTAGGTGGTGAAGTACGACTCAATTCAAGGATAAGGAAGATTGAACTGGAGGATGATGGTACGGTTAAGAATTTCTTACTCACTGATGGGACCACTATCCAAGGAGACGCTTATGTGTTTGCCACTCCAGGTTCGCTTCTTTTCTGAATTTGCATTCAGTCTGCACTTTTTTGGGCTCCCTCCCTGTTTACATTTTCTTCTTCTTGTAGTCGATATCCTGAAGCTCCTTTTGCCGGATTCATGGAAAGAAATACCATACTTCAAGAGACTGGAGAAGTTAGTTGGTGTTCCAGTCATTAACGTTCATATATGGTTAGTGACAGTCAAGACCAATACTTGTTATCTTCTTCTGCCGTTTTGGTCTTAAGTGCTGTGAATTTATATTGCAGGTTCGATCGGAAACTGAAGAACACATATGATCACTTACTCTTTAGCAGGTGAATAACTTCTCTCAACAGTTTAGAGCCATTTCTATTAGTTTAAGTCATCCGTTAATACTTAAGACGCCTTTAGTCAAGCAAGAAAATTATAAAGATTAGTCTTGAACCACCATATAAATGAATCAGCAACAGTGAAGGCTTGTTCTTGGTTAATTTCAACAGTCTTGTCTTCTTGTTTTGTTTTGCAGAAGTAACCTTCTGAGTGTGTATGCAGACATGTCGTTAACTTGCAAGGTAAAGAATCGGGTCTTGCCGAGTTAAGCTGTGTGTTTCTCTTACTTGATAGTTTTCTTCTCATTTTCTTAACGATGTAGGAATATTACGATCCAAACCGATCAATGCTGGAGCTAGTATTTGCACCTGCAGAGGAATGGATATCACGGACCGACTCTGACATTATAGATGCAACCATGAAAGAGCTCGAGAAACTCTTCCCTGACGAAATCGCTGCTGACCAAAGCAAAGCTAAAATTCTCAAGTACCATGTCGTCAAAACTCCAAGGTTAGACAAGTTTCATACCAAACCCCCAAATGTCTCATTTTATTTAGTTTCAAATGAATACAATCTTCTCTCTCTCTCAGGTCTGTGTACAAGACCATCCCAGACTGTGAACCATGTCGTCCTCTACAGAGATCTCCTATTCAAGGCTTTTACTTAGCTGGAGACTACACTAAACAGAAGTACTTAGCTTCCATGGAAGGCGCCGTTCTCTCTGGCAAATTCTGCTCACAGTCTATTGTGCAGGTAAATAACACACTAACTTTATCAAAAAAAAATTCTGTAGAATGAATAGATTTGTAGCAGCTGGGCCATCCTGGATTTTAACCAGAGACCTCGCCCGTGAAGGGTTGAGGTTTTATGAGGCTTGGCCTGGCTTGGTGTTTGATTCCCTCGCCATGGGCTTCGACCTGCTCATTCAAAAGCATATGTACATGTATTTGTTAACCAGTCACCCTGAATTGTTAAATGAACCGGTTTTTACCAAGTTCCGGTCTGTTGATTAGATCTTATGCCACCATTAATCTGTTCCGGTTACATAGAGATATTGATTCAAGTTTGGGTACACTGATTAAACAGGATTATGAGCTATTGGCTGCGTCTGGACGGCGAAACTTGTCGGAGACAACTGTATCAACATGAGAAGAGGAAGCTTAAAGATCATTGATTTCTGCTTGTAACCATTATTTTGTAACTTTTGTATACAAACCTCATTTCAAGACAAAGTTAAGGTGTGGCAAAAAAAAACCCAATACATAATGTAAAAAATTAATATAGGTGTTTATTTAAGAAAACACAATTAGTATAGGATATAGAAATTGCACTCTAATCCCATGAAATGCAAACTGACGATTTAAGATGAATTTGTATTTTAGTTAAAATAACTTATAGACATCAGGTGAATTCATATTTTATTACATATTTAACTTCAAATAAAATAGTTACATAGTTTATACGGAAAAAAAAAATTCTAGTGTCCAAATCCATTTATAATTTCTACCACATTGCTAGGACAATCTGCATTGAAACCTTAGGATGCTTCTTTTATCTAGCACATAAATTATATTATTAGATCTAAAGTGAGTTCTCATGATAAAAACATAACTTCAAAGATTACAGGGAACAAAGTTAGTGAGGTAGGAAATCTTTCTAGAGAATGTCCACGTTTGGGAGACAAAGAACATTATCAAAGTAGAAGAGAACTAAAAAACAGAAAGAACAATGGAATTCAAAAGATATTTAAGATCTAAATCCGAGCCATAGGCCAAGACACACAGTTATTAGTAATTTGAAGAACAAATTAGCGCCAGAAATGGGATGAACAAGAGCTGCAAGAAAGAACCAAATCAAAGGAAAAATTTGCTCGAACTCAACCAAGAACCGTTCCAGTTTGAATAAAAGAAATGGCCTATATAGCAAGAGAATCCAGAGACTGCACCACCGAGACCAAACAAGAGAACCACCTCACCAAGAAAGCAAAGCACGAGGAATAAGACCTTAAACTCTAACTGAGAAAAAGCGCCAAAGAGGACCCTCATTCTTACATGCGGATACAACGATCCTTTCTAACCCATTTACCGACAAAAGACCAAATGCCTCCTCGCAAGATAAGAACTGAGAGACTTGACCACTGTGAGCTAGTAGATGCCACCACAACAATAAACATCTAAGCGACAAAACTCCATAATAAAACATAACAATCACGGAGCAAAATAAGACAAGAAGGCAAAGTAGCACAACATATCTTAAAGTCTAAAAAGGGGTCTATACAGAAAGAGAAGACCAGGACAGTAGAACAACCGGATCACATTATCAAACCACATACCATCGGTTGCAACAAGTCCTAAGCGGATCTAACCTTAGCCAAGACAAGAACATTGGACATCCAAAACCTTAAAAAGACCAGAAAAAAACTAACCAACCCGCCAACAAAGCTAGAGATCCGAGGGCAAAAGCAACGCTACAGATAAAAAAAAGAAGAGAAAACCATTAATTAAACCAGCCGGCTTTATACGTGCATGACCGGCTTGTATCATGGATCAAACCAACCGACCAACTACCTGTGGGTACTTGCCCAATAGGGAAACTGAAATCAGTGAAACCAAAAGAGGACATTTCACTCGACTAATCAGCTATTTAGAACACTTCAGTCAAGGCAAATTCATTTTGGGTCATGATGTTTTGAAAGATAGTCGAATCAGCCACATTTTCAATCATATTGATCCAGTTCGGCCACCCGATTTCCAACCATCGACCACACTGTGTTTAGTGGACCAACAAGCAAAGGAGTCTTGCCAAAAGCTGATTTATCAGACCAACGCACATTTATGGAAGGTTGAGCCTTAATATTTTCAAGAGATCCACAAAACAACTTATTTGGACCAGAAAAGGATCCAAGCAAAGTCACTTTGTTTTTGTCGAAGCTAAGATTCGACCAAGCCTTTAATCAAAAGATCAAGAGAGCTCAAGAAATAGTCAAGGTCGTGGCTATACCAAAAATAATTCAAGGAAGAGATTATTTCTAGTCAAAAGTCTTAGTCCACTTTTCTGTTTTCAAAATTATCTAGTTTTCCACATTCTTTTTGTTTTATCATAATATGTTAGTGAATAGTGAGTCATATCCTTCAATTAAACTACTGATCATTAAGTGTTCACATCTCGAAGATCTAGTCAATTAGAGGCATTCTGAAACCTTTGTGCGACTACTCATTCCATAATCGTTGGTGTTCGTAATCCATCGACCAAAAGGCCTATCCAAATCGCCGTCAACAAAGTGCATTCCTTAGACCGGATGCTATCAAGAAGAAAGCTAGGGTTTTTCAAAATGTTCTTTTTTTTTTTGAAACATTTCAAAATGTTCTCTAGACATTGCTTTAGGATGCTTCATTTTGTCCAAAATACATGGCAATAAACTAAAATAAATATTATTCATTTTATGTAACAACATTTTTAGAGGAATGTGAGCTTTTTTTTTTTTTTTTTTTGAAAAAAGGAATGTGAGTTTTAGAAGATCAAACGTAGTATTTTTATAATTAATGATGTTAGAACACTTTTTAAATAACATCTATATTAATTTCTGAAACCCTCGTTCAGTGGTTAGCTTGCTGATTCAAAATTATTAGCTAAAGCTTAAAGATCATTGCTTGTAAGCATTATTTATAACATTTTGTGTAAAACATATCATTGCAGCAAAGCCAAAATTGACGCTACTCTCTACAGAAAATGGATCTCCACAGATTTGACATATCTCATTTTCTGTCATTATTGTAACCTTGAAAAGTAATCATCACTGTCGACCTTTTGTAATCAAAGTGAAATATCATTTTGTTTTCTCTTCTATAATTTTTTTTATAGTCTCGGTACAAAATGCATAAGGTGAATCTTTTGATTACGACAAAAAAGAAAATATTTATGTTCTAGAGAAAAAAAAGAGAGATAGTTAAAAAAATGAAGAGATGAAATATTCCAAACCGTTTGAACAAAAAAGAAGAAATATTCCAAACCGAAAAGTATCTCCTCCTTTGAACTTTTTTAATACTAGGCGGTACTTCGGGTAGGGTCTAAAAAGTCTCTTGAAAGTCACGGGGAGCAGCGAAGTGGAATTGTTTTTGGATCTGGGGTAATGAAGACAGCAGGTGATAAAAGTACAAGACACCAAAGTAACTTTGCACTATGTATATACAAATGGGTAACATAGTTTCTAAGGTTTTCCAATTATATATGATTACCATCTAAATGAAAAATAATACCTACAAATTAAGATTATTCCAAAATCAAATATTTTGAAAGAGTGAAAATTCTGGCATTTGTTTTTACTTTTTATAGGGAAGGAGTCTTAGCATCTACAAAGAAAAAAGAATCATTGAGTGGATCGATATCCCACATAGAAGGACTCATCAATATCCGAACATTATGAGATGGATCGATCGAATCCAGTTTCTGGATCTTAACAAAACCTATTACTTTTTAATTCTGGATTTTGTAAAGTGAAGATGCTAACGATCAGTTGGTAACTAACAAATGTCACGAAACTGATGATAATGATTAAGGATTTGTTGATTGTGCGAATTAGTAATGAGCCAATGATACTTGCCATTTTAAAAAAAGCTCCATAAATATGGGCCCACTTACCGATCAGGCGTTTGGTTATTTATCGCGAGTGGGCTTTTGCTTTGCTTCATCGTTTTCCAAAACTTTTAACTCGCAACAACAAAAGAAAGAAAAGCAAAACTCGCAACTTCTCCTCTGTTAAAACCTAAAACTTTTATCTTTCGCCAGAGCAAAAAAAAAAAAAAAGAAAAGAAGAAGCACATCATGGATTCTCAGGACCACATCAACACACCACACTCTCCAGGTTCCTTCTTAATCATTTAACAATGTTCTTCAGGGTTCTCTTCCCAATTTTAGATCTTTCAATGTCAGTAGCATTCTCAGGTTTTAGTTGGTTTTTGTTCATCGCTTACTTTGTTGTCTCTTGTAATATATGCTTCTCAGATTTTGATTCCCAGTGCATCAAAAAGTATTTCTTTTTTTTGTTTCCTTTAGATAATTTTTGGAACTTTCTAGCAAAATTTGATTTTTTTTTTTTTTTTGCAATAATGGCTTCTTCGTTTTTTGTCTTTTTATGTCTATATGATTAATGGGCTTTCTGATTCTCCTTTTTCAAGTTATTTAATCAAATTCTTTTTAGAGTTTTTAAGTATAAGGACACTGAAGATCACTTTGTAAAAAATTCTATTTTACAGGAGGTCAGAGCAATGGGGCTCATCATGTCTGCACTAAATGTGGTTGGAACTATCCAAATCCACATCCTAGTGCTAAAAACCGGCGTTCACACAAGAAAATTTGTGGAACCATCAAGGGATTTGAGATCCCTGATTCCGAAATGCCCAAACAGAATCTTGATTTGCAGGAAGATCCTTGCTTGGATGATGAGCAAAAACTCCCAAGTAAGGACATTTGTGATTTGGATGAATATGTAGAAAAAAACTTCATGTTTTTCTAGCCTGTTACTTCCTTGATGCTAATGTTTTATTTATGTGTAAATGAGCTTAGGTCCAAGAGTTGTGGAGAAAGCTGATGAGAGGATTGGGGAAGAGGATGTTTTTGCATATGCTGTTTCTGAATTTTCAAGATCTGACTCTTTCAAGGAAAAGGAAGAAACAGCAACAAATTGTATCGCTAAGAATCCTGGTGAGTTTACTTTCTTTGATAAAAAAACAATTTAGGGAACTTTCTGATCCTTGGTTGTATCTATGCTATGCTGCTTTAATGTGTTTGGTAGGGGTTCTGTTCATCAAGATTCATTTTAATAATTTTATGAATTACCAAACCTCTAGATTATCTTATTATCCAGGTCAATTCAGTTATCTGTTTATAACATTTCTTGGTTTTATTCCCATTTTGGGCTTTCATGTTCAGGTGAAACTCAGCCGGGCAACAAAAGCCCTGAAGTGGTTCAAGAGAGCTGTGAAGTTCCACCTGTGGAAGTCCTTGACAACTTCCCAAAATCTGTTGAAGCAGCTTCAGGGAATCAACAAGGGGGAGAACCTTTTATTGAAGGACACTCCATGCCATTTGTAACTCTGAATGATTCATCACAGGGAGCTCAGGTCATTGAAGGTGGTGGTGATACCATATCCAATGTTGGGTTAGAGACAGATTGCAAAGAAGATTTACCTGATGAGTCTGAATCTAAGTTAGCATCTGCATTAGGAAAGAGAAAGGATATTTTTGATCCATCATGGAACGATGAAGTGATTTACTCGGACTTGGAGGGTCCGCATGGATTTGCTTTTGAAGAAATGAGTATGATTCATCCTGGTGAAGCTGAGTATACCGTAGTCAGTGATGATAATGTTCCGGTCAATACTTCTTCTGTAGGAACCAATGCAGACCAAGTTATCAGCACCAAACAATCTTCTTGTGATGATATACCTTTTACAGAAAATGCTGACGTCTCTCTGGATGGAACCAAACATGAAGAAGTTGAATCGAATCTTCCCGAAACACCTAAGGGAGAAGAATGTGAAACCGATACTCGTAGTAAGGCAGAGAACGTAGGCATAAGTATTGGCACTGAAGTTTCTTCATCAGACAAGCTTCTGTTGGAAGACAAAGCTGAACCTCAAGGCCAAACAGCTGTGGAAATTCCCAGTGGAGACAACTTGGTAATAGCTAAGGCTGGCCCTGAAGATATCATAATGAAAGCCGAAGAGGGTGAATCATCATCTTTTGGTGTTTCCCAAGAAACTGTCGAATCAGAAATAGCCTCCCTACCTGAAGTAGTTCCTATAGTTGCTGACTCGAATGCTGATATGAGCCGTTCAGATCTCACTGGTCATGAGAGTAAACTTATTCAGGCAAATCTTGTAACTGAGGAGAACAGCCCAAAGAGCAAGCTGATCTCTGAATCCTCTTGTGATGTTCAACATTATGTTTCTGTTGCAATGGAGGGAGACGATCAGAAGAAAAGTTCACCAGAAACATCTATAGACTCCATTCTAGAAATTGGTGCTGAAACCTGTGATGAAGCTCGCATAGAACAGTTAGTGGAGGAAAGCAGTTTCATAAGAGTAGCTGATCCTTTAAGCAATTTTGCAACTGATGAATCTGCTCAAACAGCTAATAATCAGAAGTTAGTGGAAAGCGGAAGGACGGAATTCAATAGAGTAGTTGGTGGGTTGGGGGTTATTCAAGCAAATGAGATTGACAGTGATGTACTGAAAGCACACAACTTGTATGCTGAGGTCCCTGTGACAATTGAGTCAAATGACCTTCGAGATTTCGGGAGACTGCAGAATCTATCAGAAGCACACATTAGATCTCTGGTTTCAAGTCCGCTTGTCACTAGAAATAATAACACTTACAATGCGTTTGCGTCTACTTCAGGTATGTCAGCTATTTCACCTTTATTGACTAATATTCACTCAAAAAGAGATGCTTATGTATAGTTGTTATAGCCACGCCGATGTTTGATGGAACAGGACTTAGTGAAAACGGATCACAGTCATCATCTCTTGCTGTTGCTCTGTCCGAAAACCAAGAGATCACTATGGAGAAGACAGCAAAGGACCAGCACGTCCCGCTGAAGAACCTTCTGAGTGAAGCAAGATCACCAAGGCTTGCAGCAGCAGCAGCAGCAGCAGAGGCAAAGAGTAACATACCGAGAGTGAGTTCGATATTATTGGACCAAGAGACTTCTCCTGAAGAGGGAGGTCGCTGGCCAGAGAGAAGAGAAGTGAGTGAGGAGTGGAAGTCGCCAGCAAAGTATCCAGTGGAGTTGAAGAGAGAGGAGAGGAAAGTGAAAGGAAGACCCTTTTGGGTCCCATTTGTTTGCTGTTCCTCTGTTAAGTAGTAGAAGGCTCTATCTGTTGTGTAACTCTTTAAGTAGAAGACTTTTGACTTTTATAAAGAAAAGCAACAAGTTTGGTTATTGTAGGAGCTTTCGTTACTTATGCTTCAGACTTTTTTCTTTCGTTTGGACGTTTAGATTTAAACTTTGTGTTTGATTAGGTGTTCCAAATTTGAATCTTAAGATACTAAGCTGTTAGAAACTATTTGTGGATTGGAATAACGTATGCACTGCAAAAACATATAACACAGAAACACAAAGTCTTACAATTAATCCAAAACTGAAGGTGAGCTGTTTGAGTCTGATCAATTCCCTACCGATATGGAAAATTGATGAGAGATCAAACAAGACCCTTCATTTGTTACATACATCAGTGTGAAACACATTAAAAAGTAACTAAGACAAAGAAGTTACTGAAAATAACTAATAAACCATATAGTGTTGTTGTTATCTTCAAGACTGCAGAAATTGAGTGAGAAAATCAGAGAAGTTGGTGTCTTCTTCATTCAAAGCAGCAGAGGCATCATCATCATCACAAGCCACAGAATTCAATGCAGAACTATTAGTCTCTTGAATACTGTTAGCCTCCATAAACCCATCAGCAGAAGCTACGCAGTTCATTGTAGAGTCCAAAAGCGAATCACCAACGAATACTGAACTGGTGTCCAAGTCAAAGCCACTGAGTTGACGGATATCAATCAAGTTCATCTCTCCAGTTGAAAAGGTGTTGTTGTCTGGAGTG
This sequence comes from Brassica oleracea var. oleracea, assembly GCF_000695525.1. NCBI lineage: Eukaryota > Viridiplantae > Streptophyta > Magnoliopsida > Brassicales > Brassicaceae > Brassica > Brassica oleracea. The sequence continues at coordinate 33,112,384 of NC_027751.1, forward strand.
CCACAAATATCGTATGGGAGAAGGAGGGGTTGATCCAAGGGCTCTGTCATCTTCATGGTCTCGTTGTTGTCAGAAGAATTCATAGACTGAAAATCAAAATCGAAGTCAAGATCAATTAGTTGATCAAAATCAATCTCGTCCAAGGAGTCATTGTTGTTGTTGTGTGGGAGACCAAAACTATCACAAGTAGACATGATCTGATCAAGCTCCTCATCTCTCATAACATTATTGTTGTTGTAATCTAGGGTTTTGTCACTGGAACCGGACGGGAGAACTAGGGTTTGTTCCACCGTGGGTTCTGTTTTCTTCATTGTCTCCTCGTTCTTCTTCTTCTTCTGTTTCTTCAGAGGAGGCTCTGCCTCTGCGTCTTGAGCACGCAACTCATTGATTTTTGACAACAACCTAGACATTGAGGTGATGGCATGGGACAGTTCTTGGGGATTCTTAGATTTGAGAAAAGAATCGTCCTCCCACCACTGAGGCAACCCTAACTCTTTTCTTGCGAGACAAATCCCAAGGTCCTCCTCGTGATCATCTATTTCTTCTCGGACAGCAGGTCTCTCTCCCTTGAGAAAAGCGGTAACGATGGAGTCAACCGAAGAGTGACCGAAGGAGAAGAAGCTTACGTTGGAGTTGGCAGAAGGAGGTGTTGCCAACACTGCGATCTGTGCGCCGTTGAGAAGACAGAGCTGTGCGACTTTGCTATGGAGACCGAAGCTTCGTTTCGTGAAAGTCGTTGCCGCAGATTCGCGTTTCGTGATTCTCTCCATCGTAGCCTTCCTCTTTGTACCTTTCACCATTCTCGTTCGTGAAAAAAAATAGACTCAGGTTGATTTTTTTTTGTTTTGTTTAGCGTGTGAGTGATCGGTGGACTCTGATCTCTCTCTCTCTCTCAGTATATATATAAGTCAACAAATTAGTGATGGATTGGATTCTACGTAAACGGTAATAAAATAAGAAAAATCTTATTTCGATTCTGTTGTCCAAAAAAAGGGAAAATCTTACTAAATGTCGGCGATCCGGTTTAGTTAAACCAATTATAGCCTTTTTTTTTCCCCCGCGTTATTAGTAGAGTCTAAGCCGATGCCGGTTTACTGGTGATCCAATTCCAAACCTAATCAACAAGAAAACCTCTTAACCGGCTTTGTAATATCTTAAATCGAACTTAACGTAAACCGACCGTGTAGGTCAAAGTGGTGCTGTTTTTCAATTAAGAGAACGGAGCAATTTGTCTACTCACACACACACACACACACACACACACACACACTAGTTTGTTGCTATTCTTACGTCACATAGAATACAACACCACCTGAACTCAATATGTTTAGACTACAAGTAGTGTTCCAGGTTTCCCCATGGGCCTAAGACAAAAATTTTGCTATTCAACTGCTCCAATTAGAACAACCTGCAAGCTTATAAATACCAAAAGGGAATCAGAATGGTTAGAAGTTATGATGCGAACCAAATGGTTCAATCAAGATAACCAAATCAAACCAGACTTGGTTAAGAAGATAAAAGGCGTTTCCTGATTTCCTTATTGTTGTTTCACGTTTCCGTAAGTGTAGGAGCTTGATCTCCATATCTTTATTTATTTAGTTATGCAATTATGTTTCCTAGTTTATAGGATTGTGGATTTATCCACTAATACTTTTAGTTTGTATTTAAAAGGCTCCTTGTGAAGAGAATGGATATGAAAAAGAAAATTGACGCAAATAGTTTCTTAAGTTTTTGGGTTCCATCAAGTTACCTTGTTTATGAGAAAAAAAAAACACTTGAGGAGGTAACGAGAATGCTGGAGCCTCCCTGATGTCAGTTTCATCTTAATATTGAGCCACAGCTGAAAGCTGGACCCTTTGATCAAAGCTTCATCAACGACAGTGTAGATTATGGTACAAATTCAGTTAGCTGGTTTTGTTAAACCAATTTATAGCTTTTAGTTTTCATTTTTCCCGAGTTTAAAAATTACCAGAGTCTAATTACAAACCGAATCAATAGTTTAAAACCTCTTTAACTGGTTTGTAAATCGTGCAGGTCGTTTTCTGTATATACTTTGATGATTTATTCATAAGGCCGATGCCCTGGGAGAGATGCTATATGTGATCTAACGAGCAACGATAACAGGAAACGTATCAAATAAGTTTTTATTAAACAAGAGATATGCTCGTTGGGATATTTCGTCGAACACCTTCAGGACACAAAGGCTAGACATAAACAACGCATTAACTAACACACACATGAAAGTTAAAACCGAGAAGCAGATCGCATAACTCTTCAAGCTCTTTCACCACGGATTCTCCTAGCGAGCTGGATATCCTTAGGCATGATAGTGACTCTCTTCGCATGAATCGCACAGAGATTGGTGTCCTCAAATAACCCAACAAGGTAAGCCTCGGCTGCTTCCTGTAGAGCCGCGACGGCGCTGCTCTGGAACCTCAGATCCGTCTTGAAATCCTGAGCGATCTCACGAACCAGACGCTGGAAAGGAAGCTTGCGGATCAGAAGCTCAGTGCTCTTCTGGTACTTCCTGATCTCTCTCAAGGCCACCGTTCCTGGACGGAATCTGTGTGGCTTCTTCACGCCGCCGGTGGCCGGAGCGGATTTTCTGGCTGCTTTCGTTGCGAGCTGCTTTCTTGGGGCTTTGCCTCCGGTGGATTTCCTTGCGGTTTGCTTGGTACGAGCCATCTCGAAATCAAACAGAGTCACTTCGAACAATCTAGAGAATGGGAATGATAATGCGAAGGTTGTTGGCATGTGAAGAGTTACGATCGAAGATGTGTTTGCTTTTATAAGAAAATAAATTTATTCCGGAGGAAAATCTATTTTCTTGTCCGTTGGATTAAAGTACTATCGACGGTTAAGATTTCATGATGCCATCAATCCGCGTGGTTCCATTTGTCAACCAATTAAAACACTCCAATCGCCCATTTGACCTATCCGTGTGATGTACTAATACTAAAATCATTGTTTTTCCAGACCACGGCATCTTTGGCGCGACTTTTTATTATTAAAAAAGTTCGTAGCGCCACTTGAAAATGCTCGGCATGAACGAATTTCAAAAATATGGGTAGAAGAGATTTGATTCATCAGTAAACAATAAGTAATAGATGATACCATCAACCCGCGTGATACAGAAAAAGAAAAAAAAGTAATAGGTGATAGTACTATTTTGTGCATCAAGAGAATCGAATGTGATACATTGTTGTCAAATGCCAATGCTTGAAGCTTATTTGAAAAGATGGAGGATACGTATATAGGATTCGATGCTTGGTTGTCTGACCCGTCTTGTGAGTCGAAAAGTTATGAGATAATGACAGAGGAAGGCGACGAGAGCACTACCAGTGGAATATGGATAATTATTGGTCTCCCTCATGTCACTGTCTGCTTCTCTCTCACACACCTTTTATACGGCTTCTACTTTCTTGCTTTATTAACCACCTCTTGTCTCTGTGTGATTTAATTGCTTGAAACCATTTCGTTCAGGCTGAAGCAGAATTAATTTCATCCTTAGTCACCTTCTTCAAGCAATCTGCACAAGACAAACATGAATATTAGATTATTCTGCACAATCTGGACTCTGGAGTATTTTGATTCACTGGAGCTTTAACCTGCCATAGCTTCTTCCTTGTACAGGTTTTACAAGAATTGCTAAGGAAGTATGGTGTACCCGAGAACTTGTTTGGAAGAGTTTGTGTCATTATAGACAAGGTTAGCTGTTTAAAGACCATTAGTTTGCTACTTGGAGATGGCTACTTTATCTTCTAAAATTAATTAAAAATTCCATCTTTTTATGAATACTTTTGTTATTCTTTATTTTGTCAACCTACTATTTATATGTTGCGTGGTAAATAGATAGAAAAGAAGCCAACTGATGAGATAAAAAAGGAACTTGGGTTCACGGGGATATCGGACGATGCTATTGAGCAGCTATTGCAAGTTGTTGTGACAGACCAGATGCACTCCTGGGCCAGATGCTCTACTAGAGCCAGACCGGATGCCTGTGCTGGAGGCCAGACGCTCAACTAGAGCCAGATGTCCGTCACCAGATGTCCAACCCTTCGCTTAGTATGATATTGTCCGATTTGGGTCTAAGCCCTCACGGATTTGTTCTTGGGTTGTTACTCCCAAAAAACCTCATAATAAGTGGGACTGGACCACTTATTTATATTAGACTTTATTCTGTCTAATATCCGATGTGGGACTTGAATTGCTTTTTTATTTATTCTGATATAAGTGGTTTCTGTGAAGTCCTTAGATGATTTGGAAGGTTATTTCCTTTATTATTCTTATTAATCTCTTTCTCTCTATAAAGCTTCTAATTTTTTATAGACAGATGTATTTGGTGGAGCTGGAGAAGCCGTTGCAGATTTGAAACAACTCTTTTCACTTGCTGAAAAGTTTGGTTATTCAGAGTGAATACAGTTTGATGCATCCATTGTTTGTGGTCTGTCATATTACACTGGTATTGTTTTTGAGATTGACATGATCTTTCCCATAGTCTATTGATATAAAAAAATGTTGTGACAGGGATTTGATCGATGATGTAATTGTTGACGTGAGTTAAACTCTCTGCTTACTATCTAAGCTTTCATTGCCTGAAAAAAGTTCAGTTTTAGCCTAATAATCTCGGATTCCTTATTTCCTTGTCCATGTAGTTGCTTAAGGAGAAGGATTTGTTGCCAGAATTGGGACAGGAGGTAGAGAACATTGTGTGTGCTTTGGACAAAGATATCCAAGGAGCTGCAGCCACCGTAGCAACCGTTCTCAGAATCAAGGGCCAAACTGTTGATTTGGAATTGGAGAGTAAACCGCTGAAATGGGTGTTCAAGAGGGCGGCTCGGATAAACGCAAGAAGGCTGGTTTTGGTTGGGAAGACAGAGTGGGAAGATGGTTCGGTGTATTAGACACAAAGTGTCCCACATCGGATGTTGGAAGAGATCCTTAGTAATATATAAGATAGATGGGCCACTCCACTTATCACCAATTGGTTTTAGGTTGGGAGCTCATCTAGTTTAACATGGTATCAGAGCCCGATCCACATCGTCCAACCTGATCCACATCGATCTGGTCCAAAGTTGGCCCATCGATCCTTGTCTGAGCATTCCAAGATTGACGCTCAAAGAGCTAGGCCTGGGCGTTCGGTGGTCCGTTCGGTTTCGGTCCGGGTGATTCGGATTTTCGAATTTTCGGTGTTATGTTCATAAGTACCATTCGGTTTTTTACTAATTATAGGATCGAGTTTGGTTCGGTTCCTTCCGGGTTCGGTTCGGATCGGATTTAATCAATGTTTAAAATTACAAAAATATATTTTTAAAAACCTCGAAAATTGACAAAAAAAAAATTCAAAATATATAGATTATTTACAAATCTAATTAAAAATTAGTTAAACTATCTAAATTAACTAAAAAGAATTCAAAATAACAAATAAAACAAACTACAAAAATAGTTTGAATACTCTAAAATATCTAAATCACCTTAATATATATAAAAACATTAGCATATTTAACTAATTTCGGATATCTTCGGATCCTAATTCGGATTTCGGTTCGGTTCGGGTTATAACCAAAGTCCAAAGTAGTAAGCTCATAAGTCCCATTCGGATATTTTTGTAAAACAGTTCGGATTCGGTTTCGGTTTTTCCTGTTCGGATTAAGGTCGGTACTTCGGGTTGAGTTAAAAACGCCCAGGCCTACAAAGAGCCATCATTTTGAGGGGGCGTATTAGACACAAAGTGTCTCACATCGGATGTTAGAAGAGATCCTTAGTAATATATAAGATAGATGAGCCACTCAACTTATCACCAATTGGTTTTAGGTTGGGAGCCCATCTAGCTTAACATGGTATCAGAGTCCGATCCACGCAGTCCAACCTGATCCACATCGATCTGGTCCAAATTTGGCCCATCGATCCTTGCCCGAGCATTCCAAGATTGACGCTCAAAGAACCATCATCTCGAGGGGGCGTATTAGACACAAAGTGTCTCACATCGGATGTTGGAAGAGATCCTTAATAATATATAAGATAGATGGACCACTTCATTTATCACCAATTAGTTTTAGGTTGGTAGCTCATCTAGCTTAACACGGTGAGTGTGAAGGTTTTATCTTCAGGTGACAGGTTCCAAGTCAAACTCAATGACTTAGATTAGTAGCACATGAAAAGTTGCTTCATTGTGTTGAGCAATAGAATTGAGATTAGATCTTCATTTGATCTTGAAAGGTTTATTTTAAGAACCTGATCTTATGATTTCAAGAACATCGAAGTGCATCAGTTTGCATTTGTCTTCCTTTTCTGTCTTGTTACACAATTTTGTATCAGTAACATCATTCCTCTTGTTGATGAAAGTTTGGAGAGTTGTTCCGTTTCATCAATGATCTGTTTCATTTTCTCAGTGTATGTTGTTTCCACTTGGAAGTCCAAATGAACTAAGATACGACCAGATAAACATGATAGTTGCAGACATAACCATATGATCATGGATTGATGAATATGTTTCTTACAACTCGGAGTAAAAATAATCCCCCACCTTATACCACGTTAAAAGGTAAAATAGAATCTTAAGAACTTACTTCACACTGGTAAAACGGGGAAATCACTTGGTCTTGTTTTTTTTGTCAACTAAAACCCACAGAAACAAAGTCATAGTGATGTTTAGGCTTTAGTACGATTATCCTGAAAATCCTTACTAACAACTGTTCATGACTTATGTTGGAAAACAAATAGCCTCACACTCGCGCCTTTTTAGTGAGAGAATCAGCACAGAATCATTCAATCTACTGTTTTATAAATATTCACCTTTGTAATCGGTTAAAAGAAAATAAAAACACTCTGAAAACTCACCACCTACTAAAGTAAAATGAAAAAAAAAAAAATCTTTATTAAAAAATGTTAACCTTGGTACGGTAAAAAGTATAAATCATTCAGCTTATTATTCTACATTCACCCTTCATATCTGGTAAAAGGGATATTTTTACTAGCTTATGCACGTATGACAGTGGTGTGATTAATACAAAAGGTATGTGTTGGTACGCTTTGACATCTATTCGATCGTCCATATCTTTTGATCGCATGGAGTTGGAATCCTAAAGTTAATTTTCGGGATTTCAAAATTTTTACCCAAAGACAGATATTTGATCAAATAGACAGACAAAGGTAATTGTTGTCCATATAAGAGTTTGCAAAGGGGTAGAAAAGAAAGACTACGTAACCCAATATTGCAGAGTTTTATTTGGGTTCAGAGCTCAAAATCATATGACTTCAAAACCCAAAAGAAAAAACTTAAAATAAACAGTCATTCTTTTTACTCCAGACAAATCCCAATTCAAATAGCTATTGTGTTCCAAGATGTATTTTAGGCGAGACCAAGATGACAGAAAATGAAACGAGTTGATATAAGAAAAAAGCAAACAAAAGTGCTCTAAATTGGTACAAACGGATAGTAAGGAAGACATGTATAATTTAAACGAAAACCGGGACTGCCATGGCAGTGACTGCTGCTCTCAGGATTGCACGGCCAGTTTTTGGAGATGCTCAAAAAAGACTTGCAGGCTCACGTCGTCAGTGAAGATTACATCAGACCCAGCTGACATCTCGTTTGCATTGTTATAAGTCGCTGATGGATTCAGCTTTGCCAATAAAAACCTTGCCTGTGAAAGTGAGTGGTGTTAATGGATAAGAGTTTACATAAGAAATCATCATTATCGAGATGACAAATCAAACAAATGTGATTTACTGACCTGAGATCCATGTTGATCACACACAACTAATCTCGGGACAGGGAAACGCTCCCGGACTATCATCTGGGAATCCTCTTGGGGAGCTTGCAATAGCTGAGCAAAGGCCTGACAAAAAAAACAACAGAGGTTTAGGAACATATAATTGATAAACCACGCATGTGTGAAAAAGATGGTTCTGGATGATGAATGCTTTCGCAACTAAACAGACAATTACAAGTTCAAAGTGTGTTACCTCATGTTCAGGCTGCTCATGGTAACCCATGTTTCGCCACTGTGCTATAGTCATTCCATGGAAGACAACAACACTAAAATATGCATCTAACAGAAGAATTCTGTCGGCTGCAACAGAAGCCACATCCAGCAAAGCTGGCTGAGGCGGTGAACTGAATGTATATGATGTCAGCGATGGTTGGATCATGACCGTTGCATTCGAAATATTCTCCCGGTTTAGCAACATGCGGAAGTACGCAGTTTCATCTGGACTATTGTTAAAGACCTGCCACCGTTCCAACAGCACAAACGAGAATTCACGATTCATTCAGCCTATATAGGCCAATCACGCAGCGCAGAGAAACATGAATTTAAAAACAGTTAGTCTACCTGGACAAACTGTGACCTCCGCAGGTTAAACATGAATTGAGGGAACAATGAAAAATATGGATTCAGCGTGAAAGAGGTTGGGTCATCCTTTCTATAGTCACCGAATTTTGAACACAGACGAATGAGAGTCCGATCTAGCCATCGAGTAGCATCAAATCCCTCCTGAGGTAACATGATAATTTGTATGTGAGACACACTATTAAAATACTAGTCATAGCTAAATGAAGTACCGCAATAAATAAGACAAAATTACAAAGCAACTATTACATAGCCGTCTTACTATGAGCGTAAGTGCCTAACAGATGCACAAGTTCTTGTTATAAAGAGAATAAAGCTGAATATAAGGCAACCAACATGGTTCATCAGTAAAGATGCTACAGGGAAGAAGTCTTTGACGTTTTCTCGGGGAACATTCTCGAGTTAGGTTTATTTTACCCCTTTAATAGTTAAAAGGTCTCTAGGTTTGATATTTCTATGGGTTCATTTTTGTGACAACTAAAATGGACTTCCTTTGGACATATACATGAACACTTTCTAGTAGATAAATTTGGCCAGGAGACAAAAAATTTTAAGTCATCAAAAGCACAATGCGCTTAACCTCTTACCCCAGCCAGCAACAATAAAAAAAAAAAATTGGCCAGGAGATGATGCAATGTACCTCGGTTTCCATTTTAAAGGAAGCTAATCTTGCCATGACAACAGCAGCAGTTTCTTGATCAAAGCCTTGCACAAGTTCCTGAGAATGTATGTCGCAACCGTTGTGACAAACTATTAGCTTGATAGAACGCTTTGTGATATTAAAACACAACAATATATTTACCTGAATGGCACCTAACCCTAAGCCGCAATTATCATCGATTTCGTGATAAGAAATGCAAGAAAATATGCCTATCAAGCTGGTACTTGAATCAACACTCGGAAAAGGGCAAAATCATGCAATCACACAATAATTCTAAGATTCACATAATATAATATTGCGGCGAAGCAGGGAAAAGAGGTTACACATGGGAGGTTCATAGTTAGGACTCATATAAACAAAAGCATTAGGAAGCAGAGTATTATATACAGTAACAGTAAAGATCCAAGTTCTCCTTAACCAACTAAATTTTCCAGTGTAAATCCCACTGAAAGCCAAAAGACTAGCACTTTTCAACTAAAATCATAATAACTTAGCTTTTACTAGTTACACTAGTTAGCAAATGGCAATTGTTTGCAAGTCGACCAAAATCCGATCAAAGAATATTACAATAAAAATTGCTCAACAATACTAATTTAAGCGCATTGGCACAGCGTGGAATAAAATTTGATAGCACACTTGTAGGTCTAGCATAGCAAAAAAAGACTGCGACTCATAAATCAATTGCTTTTAGATTTTAAGTACAAAGTCGTAAGTTATGCAGAAAGTAAGACAAAGACGAACCTCAGTGCTCACAGCAGTATCTACCCACTGTCTGGTTATTGTTGTAACCCTGAGCAATGTTTGACCTTCAGGGTTTTGGTAACTGCAATCCAGTCAACAATAGTAAATACAATGACGGAAAGTAGTAACATAAAGCAGAGACAAAAGGGTCGAGACAAAAAAAGAAGGAAAACACCGAGACAAACCAAAGCTTTCAGAATACCTTGTAAGAAACTGCAAATAAAACTGAGGATTTACAGTTCCAGGAGCATTTGACCCGGTTGAGGATAGATCAAAGAAAACTGTCAAGCAAGTACTCTTGTCGAGGCCACATAACTTCCAAGCATTGGTATTCCCCTCTCCAATGACTGTGTCGGCAACACTGGGACCTTTCTGCAAGGCTCCAAAAGAAAATCAATTAACATCAGATAGCATTATATATTTACAAATCACAAACGAAACATTTTGAAAAAATGAATTCCAAGCACATAGGATATATATAACCTTTTCTAATGACGAGCAAGGCCCGATAGCCCCTTGAATTTTGATATCTTTTGAGCAATTGATCTCAAGCGTGCCACTGAAAATGAAAGGTTCGTAGTCAGTTCAAACTATAAGGCTTCAAAATATATAATATCGTAGCATAAAAGCAATATTATGCATAATGTTCTACAACATAAGATCTTGAGTTACCAAAATAATCCTAATCATGCTGCACCAACTAACAGACGAAATTATAGGAAAGTATTGGCACAGAAGCAGAGAAGAAACCAACTTAGAGCAGAGGCCAAGAGACTGCTCGCCATCTTCAAACACCCGTTTGAAGGAATCTTTAAATACGGAATGCCCAAAACTTTCAGATAGAACAACAAGGCCACCGGTACTTTCAACTGCAACTTTCATTTCAGCAACCCCAACCTAACTATACCAAAATGCAACAGCAGAGAGACAGTTATAGTTAGGTATCGAATTATGTGATGAGTAATGATTGGTCATCACGCAAACTAAAATCACGACACATTGATACCTGATCAAGTGCGGAAGCGAACAGGTCTAACACATGACCCTGAGCGACCAGTTGCTTTGCAATACTATCATAAAACTTGACAGCTTTCTTATAGTAAGGGGCAGCATCTTTATCTAGATCTTTGTGAGACCGCACAGGATCTGATAAATCCTTTGAGATAATCTGAAAAGAAGAAAGAATGAAACTTTGATCCAGAGACTATAACAAACATTGTTCAGATAAATGGTGCGATGAAACTTGGCAGTGCCATCATCTAAGGAATCAACAAGCTCTAACCGTTCCAGGGCCCTCTGTACATGGACCTCCGACCAAAGCAACGATTCTAGCCCCAGTTCCAGGCAAGCAAGCTCCAAGCAATCCAGCAGCAACACTCAACGCCACACCAGTGCATCGTTGGGGACGATGACCTGGCTGAACAGGCCACTGGTCTGTTTGCAGCTCATCCAAAAGCTGCATACCAAACCAATGCTCAAAATCCACGTCACAACATAGCAGAAATCTATTGACCATAGCTTACCAAGTCCAGTGTGTATTCACAATCCGAGGCAGGCAGCAAGAACCTGTTGACACCAGCAGCACTCTGGAACCCATTTTGCGCTCCTTTGGGAAACCCAGAAGAGGGAGCTCTCCTGGAGGAAAGCCCCAACTGATCCAAAACCTGATCCTTGGAGACTTCTTTATCCCCTTTAAAGACAAAGACTTTAGACATCTCCGAGAACCCCAGCTCATGAACATGGGCCTGCGTACCAAAAGACACAAACCCCACCAAAGCATTCTCCGGAAGCAACCCGATCGCCTGCTTAAGCGCGGATTTAGCGAACCCCAACTCCTCCTCGATCATACACGTGTCGAGAACAAACACGAACACAGGAGGAGGCGTCTGAGGCGGAGCAGCGCCGGTTCTGGGATCGAACTGACCGGCGGTGGAAGGAAGCGCGTACTCAACGGTAGTGTACTGAGGGTAAAGCTCGCCGGGGAGATTGGTCTCGGAGATCATGTGGTAGTGAGGAGGGAAAGGGTTCCTCTGGAAGCAGAAAGGGCAGATCCAGATCTTGGCGGCGAAATCGACGCGGGCAAAGGCGTTGAGGACGGCGACGCAGGTTCGGCATTTGAGGGGAGCGTAAGGGAGAGAAGGGATCTCGGAGTGGCGACGGATCGGGGAGATTGAGGCGGCGAGTGGGATCACGCACTTGCTGGCTTCGACCTTGGTGCGAGGCCAGACGTTCCAGGTCATGCGAACTCCGTCCATGCCTTCGGGATCCATGTTCGCCATCTCTGCCATCAGATCGGGAATCGAATTGTGGAGTTTAGGAATCACTGGGAAGGTGGTCTCAAACCCTTTTGGGTGGATGATGGATGGATCTGATTTTTTTGTTTACGTTCGGGTTTGGGGTCAAAAGTTTCTTTTTGCTTTTTATACCCTCACATCCAACCGATGTATAGCTAGCAAAATTAGCGAATCGACCAGCAATGTTCACTTCGAAACCAAACCAAATTATTGAAGAATGAAATGCTCAAACCGCTATCAAAATATTTATATATATTAAATAAAATGGACTAAATTTATGTCCACATCACCTAAAATATCCTGAACCAATCAATTTGCCATCTCATCTTATTATTACTTATAACCAAAACTTTTTATTTTTTTCAATATCTATACAGATTTAGCTTCTTTGGAATTAGATAATGATTGTTTACAGATTTTAAACTTTTCTGGTTTTTGTTTTTCAAAAACTACTTTATTAACCAATCAAGATTTTGAGAAAATAGATTCCATAAAATTTAAGTAAATTAGTTTTTGAAAAAACTATCCATTTGTACACAAAAACCAAAATCCATCACTTTTTCAGTTTTTTTTTGAGATGTTGACGATGACTTTTTCATTTCTATGTTTTATTACAATTTTTATATATCTATATATATTTATATAAAGTAGAGTTTGCTCACTCTTGGTGCTGCCACCTCAGCATCCAGCTAGGAAAGTCGTTTAACCAGAAGATGCCACGTGTCTCATGATTTTCAACGCATAGTTTCGACTTTAGTCTTTGATGAGTTTCTTTCTTGGGCTTCATTTTCCTTCATAGCCCAACATAGCCATCTCTACTTTAAAGACTTCATCTTCTCGGCTACCTCGACTCCTCGCCATGGCATTCCGCGACTCTTCCTGTCATCTCTGTCGCGGCTCCGGTGGTCCAACCGCGATTGACTCCCTCCATTGTCGTGATCAAGCATCCTTTGCGGCGTGAGCCCACGTTCATCGTATCACCACCATGACCTCCTAAGCTTGCAACCAAAAGCTACGGTATCTCCTAGCTCCCAAAGTCGTCGATCTCACCTCCAATCATTTAAGCCTTACACAATCAGACTTTTGTCGTACTGAAGATATTACAGAGGAGGCAAAGTCTAATCTGTTCTTCCGCCGTTTCTCGGATTTTGGAAACGTCAATGTTATCTGTGCTTTGGATGTTTCCAGAAACCACCTATTTTCTTAAACCTAAGACGTAACCTACCCCCCACTTTCCTGCAATTAGGTAACCGTTATTAATGTATCATTCAATCAAACCAGTCCAGTACTCTCAACGATCCGTCTTCCCTGCATTCGTCACCCATTTCATTCAGTATATATATGAACCTGAACCGAGACCTTCTCATAACTCAGTGTTTATTTATGTGAGATGATTTAGATTTCGATTTTGTTGGGTGATTTTGTTTCAGTTTGTTCGTTTTTTTATTATCAAAATTTTAATTTGAAAACTTTTTTTTGCGGGAGATAGATTCTGATTTTGTTTGTTGATTTTATTTCAGTTTATTCATGTATTGATCATCAACAACAAAGAGCTTTCTCCTGCTGCTTGGATAAGAACATGGTTTTAAACAATATACAAAGCTCTAATGCAGGCAAGTCCCAGGGAATACTATCAGGAAGTGATCCAAAACTTTCACAAACAAGAAGAGAAGGCTTGCATTTGCAGCTGAAGCACAAGAGCTTGCGGATACTGGGTCATGCCCTGGGATATTACTATTACATGAAAACACAGTAGCGGAGCTCTTGCAGCAGAGGATTGCATCTTCGGAGGAGACTGATGGTAGCTTTTCATGTCATTTAGATTTTACTTTGTCTTCTGCTCCATTACCAGACAAGCCAGCTTCGCAGATGGCTAAGGCAATAGTACAATGTCAATAGAGCAAGATGGAGAGCGACATTGGGTTAGCGGTGGATAGTACCAGAGCAATCGGCATTGAGCTGATAGAGCAAGTGACGGAGAGAGTGATCTGGACAGCCATGGAACAAGCGACGGAGAGTGTGACGAGAGATAGCAAAGGCAATTGCTGAAGTTCAAGCTGTCACAGGGGAAGTCAATAACAATTACAGGAGGGTGTGTTTATACCAGCTGCAATCTCTTTTGGTTTGTTTTTGTACGAAAGAAAAATGAAGGATTGTGTTTGAGTTGATTTTGTTTTGAACAAATTAGTTCGTGCTTACAAAGTTTCTGTCAATGGAGGAATGAAATTTGCGGTGGAGGAGGCTGACATGACTGCATAGCTTTTCATGAGGCTGTTGCTCAGTTTTGATGGCATCGAACCAGAAGGAAAGCTATATGTACAACGATAAGGCAAAGGTTAGTGTTTCTTCTCCTCCATTCTTAATCTGTCTGCATCATAAACTATGTTTACACAACAACATTGGTGAACGATATTCGATCGGTACACTACCAACTAAACTGTCTAAACTGAAAAAGTCAACTATACATTACACATCTCTTTTTACAGTCTTTTTCTTCTATACAATTTGATATGATGTTGGACATGGTTTCTTCTAGAAAATATAATTTCTGTTAGGGCATAGTTTGTAACAGATGTTGAATCTGCATTTTTGAATAAGATGCTCTTGGATCTTGCGTGAAGGAAGTGTTGTTGTTTACCTCGCGGCATCATTCGTTAAGGTTAGTAACATCAACAGTCACATGCAAATCTTTCTTTTGGTTAATCTATACGAATCTGCACTTTTCCTATAAGATGATTTTGTTTTGCATAAGGAGCTGTTGGTTTAAAACCCCACCACAAAAAGCAGAAAGAAAATTATTGGTTGAAGAATGGCAAATTATGTTTGTAATTATTTTCTTTTGAATTCATTTTTCTTCTTTTTCCTGTTTTTATTACGTTTTTACCTTTTAATTGTACCACCGATGGAAAGAAATATGAAAATACATTAATAAAATATTTTAGTTTATTTTTTTAGAGAGATAAATTTAATATTAATTATATATAAACAGTAATAATAATTTAAATTAATAATATAAATGATACAATTATTAGGCTCACTTTTAAAATTAATTTAACTAAATTTGACTTCATTTATTATAAATGATATATATATATATCTAAAACACATTGTTTTAACTGATTATAATAATAACATCAATTAATGAAGAAAGAATAAAATGACTCAATGAATATAACAAGGAAAATTCTCTGAAATAGATTCATTTTAAGTTTGTTGTCACAAAAGAGTTCCCAAAAAAAAAGAAAATAACCAAAATTTTTTTTATCAAATAACAAAAAAAATTTATACTCTAAATATATAAATACAAATGAATAAATAAAAACATAAAAATAAAATAAAATTTATAGTTTCGAATTATATGTTTCAATTTTGAACTTTTTATTAAAAAAAATTCCAAAAATTATTTTAAATGTTTTATTTTTTTCATATTTTTTTTGAAATTCAAAAATACTTTTTGAAACAATTTTAAAAACTTTTAAAGCTCACTACCAAATTTTCACCCCTTAACTCTAAATCATAATTCTAGATTATTTAACCCCTTGAGTATAAATGTATATTTACCTTTTTAATGAAATATTTTAGTCTATAAATTATTTCTGTTATGACAATGATAAAAATATATTAATTATATGATTGTGATATATTAGTTTTAAAAGTACATTAACTTCAAAATACATTAAATACATTAATTTTAAAATTTTCTGTAGTGAGAAAAGGTCGGACCGTTGTGATTTTTTTTCTATTAATCACATGAATACAACACTGAAATAAAATAACTAAAATGTGATGTGTAAGGCTAAAAGTTTTAAAATAGAATTATCATAAATTACATCTATAAAAATTTAAATCTCGACTTACAAAATAAACATCCCGCCCGTAGGGCGGGTCGACCCTAGTATGTATATATATATATAAAATAGAGTTCTTTCTATCCTGATGCTGCCACATAGGATCCATGTCACAAACTCGACTTATGTGCTGTTGACACGTGTCACGTTTTACAAAACGCATCACTGCATTTTCATCTGAAATCTGATGGGCTCCAATCGTGGGCTTTTAACGTAGCGTGTAAAGTTTGTATTATTTTGGGGTTTAGGGATGCTCGCCGCCTCAGTTTGGGAAATCCGATCGTCGACTTTCTGGATGCATTAACACTAGGTCCCCATTCATCCCACGATTTATCATTGAAGATATCCCACCATTACTTCTTTGCTTAGGATCTTCTACTATAAAAGGGTATGTTCTACACCTGAAGATTCATCACTCCGATATTTTTGATCATAAGATTTTCAGAAATCAATCTACCTCCTAACAATAGGTTACTTCTGTGTATCCAGCACACAAGGATATTAAATTGCGGCGGTGATGCGGTGGTGAAGTGGATTATAGAGAGGCGGAGATACAGAGACGGTGATGATTGGATTTATGATGAGGTGGAGGATTGGGTTTGAGAAGAGTAGATGTCGCTGAAGCTGAATTCATTGTCAGGACTTGGGGAAAGTTGTAAAACCATTCACTCTAGCTCAAAATTTCATCAATAAAACCATTTACATCATATATCTTGATGCACTTAGCGATTTGTTTTGTCGTTAACGAATCTAACGGCGGCGATAAATATGGCTAGATTCGCCACTACGGTCGTCGGAATCAGATAGGAAGTCCAGTGATTTCTGCCAAAGCTTTCATCATAAAAATAGGTTGTTATCTCCTCTGTTCTTATTCCGTCCTTTCTCTACATCTCTGTACGACATTATTGGTTTCTCTCTCTCACCTCAATATCTTAGATTTATCTTCGATGTGGTTATATAAATTGAAACTATGATTAACCGGTCAATGCAAAACCAGGAGAGATAGTTTGGAGGAAGAAAGGAGGATGAAATAGAGGGAGAAGAGATTGAGACAGAGCATCAGTAACTGGAGGAATCAAGGATTCAAGACAAAATTTGTGATTATTAGTAGTCTTTGTATCGATCTTTGTGGAATAAGTTAAGAATAGAGCTTTTGGTGGTGCGTCAATGGTGAGTTAGGCGATGTTGCAACCTCTTCTCCAAGGTTTTACTGTTTTCTTTTCAACTCAAAAGTCAAAACAAATAAAAAGTATATTTGATCACATACCCATATAAAATATAACTTACAAAATGACTGTATCTGAGATTATCTACAAAGGAAAGATAGTTGAGTTTGGATATAGCTTATGCTTTGCACCAAAGCTGAATCAATTAGTGATTCTGTATTTCTTTGTTTTCTAACTTTTAAGGATATACAAACTTCACTAAAAAATCTAACACATTATGCAACTCACTAGGTTTTGTGCAGCTCATCCAAGGCACAATGTTCGTATCTACACAGAGAGTCAGACGACAAGTCAAAATGGACAATATTCAAGGTTTCGACTCTATTCTAACCTTAAAAAACAGAACTAACTTTACGTCTACAATGGTGATTACTGTATGATAATATCCCAAGTAAAGATCATGAGTTGTTGAGTTTGGAGAAAATAACATTTGTAGTCGTCATTGTGAAATCCAATGAGAATACTTAATCCAATTCTTTCGGGAATGTTATGAAACTTGGGTCAGGCTTTTTCTATCTTGAAACTATTTCTCTTCAAACTTTTAGAATATCATTGTAAGCTTCAAACATAGGCTATGGGGTTTTAGTATGAATAATTGTCTCCCTCTTACACTGTTACATTGTCAAGTTATGCCATTTAAATTGAAAATCGTGTGTTCATATGTTCTTAAAAAAGTAGTAGAAAGTGTTTATTATATTGCTCATGAAGTATCAAGAATAAATTACAGAAAGGAGATCGATATTTGGATTGCAAAGATTATTATATACATCTTGCTTTGTGGTGTGCTTCTTTTTTGGGTGGTAATATAAAGTTAACATGTTCTTTGATTGTTCAATTTGATTATGAAAATGGATATTTGATGAAATATGGATTATAGGATTTTGTTTAATACAGCGAACACTAAAAGTTACAAAACAGAGTTACTTCTTCAGGAAACGAATGTAAAAGACCATTTATATCTGGTTGAGTTCATCTTGATTTTTTTTTTTTTTTGAGAAAGGACTTAGTCCAGCTTGATTTTCCAAATTGTTAATTGTTATATTACACTTTGTACTTTTATTGTTTAGTATATTTCATTCCATATATAGTTATGATATTATTAAACTATTTATATAGTATTTTCAAATTGACATTTAATTATTTTATCATTTTTTAACCGATTTAGGTTGGAGTTAGACTAATTTAGTAACATGAAAAATAATTAGTGTAATTTTTTTTAAAAAAAGTGAAATAAAATAATAACAAGATATATATAATTACATTTTCTAAATTATTTTGCTAATATATTCTCTGAAAATAGAGAAAAAAAAGATTAGTGTCAATTTAATTCAAACTAAAAATGATTATTAAAAGTAACAATACGATCTCTGAATTCTATTATTTATTTGTTTATAATATATTTTTCTATATAATTTTTTTTTAAAAGCTTCACAAAACGATATAATTCATTTAAAATAGTATTTATTATAAATTTCCGTCCGTAGGGCGGACCGATCCTAGTTTAATATATACTAACGTATCTCAAACGACTTAACAACAACAAAAATAATTGAATAATAGTCCAAGTTATTAGTCAACACACTTTAGAAGTATACTTTGAAATCCAGTTATTACTATTTATTTTGTAATATTTAAATTGCATAAATTCTATTACGTTTGACCATATTTTTTTAAATACAACTAAAATTTAATAGTTTGTTTTAAAGCTTAACTATTACTTGTATATTTTTCTTGAGATATAAAGTAAATGTATTTTAGATATTAGTTTGTATTTTGTATTCACATAAACCGTTCTATTTATGTATAAAAATAGAATAGTATTGAATAGTCTATTGTCGGAATTTTTTTGTAATGCATGTATTACATATTCACTTGCGGGAAAGAGAATATTATCTTAACGAATGAATACATGTCACATCAAATCTTTATGATTATTTATTTAATTTCATTTTCTCTTATGTATATTATACTAATTAACCCAAGAATAAAATGTATTTAACTAATAATGCACACAAAAAAATATTTAACTAATTAAAAAAGAGCCAAAGCAAAGATTGACTATCTGCCTCAAGACAACTTTTTTTTTTGGACATACAGAACATTTATTGACAAATAAATACTAATTTGCATACATATCAATTTATATTTTTTTATTTTTTGTTCCGCATTTAAAAACATGAATGGAGAAAAAATACAGTTTGATCTGCGTATTAAATGATCTATATTTAATCTGCATTTTTTCTACATATCCATTTCAAACCTTAGTAGCAATAAGTGATCAATAGTGTAATAACAAATTCATAGAGTGACTCTTATTGTAATATATTTTTTTTCGAAAGGGAAGATACTACTAAGAAATGTGTTAGCTTGTTACTGGTTCAAATTAGAGTTATTTACACTATGAGTCACATTCCAAGTTTTTAATATGTTATAGACACTTTGTGCTATAGGACACTTTATTTTTATTTTTTAAACTATAAGTACTTCTCTCTTTTACATTTCATATGTTGTATTTTGTATTCACATAAACCGTTCAATTTATGTTTAAAAATAGAATAGTATTGTATAGTCAATAGTCGGAAAATTCTGTAATGCATATATTACATATTCACTTGCGGAAAGGATAATATTGTCTTAACAAATGAATATCTGTCACATCCAATCCTTATGGTTATTTATTTAATTTCATTTTCTTTTATGTATATAATACTAATTAACCCAAAAATAAAATGTATTTAACTAATAGTGCACAAAAAAGGTATTTAACTAATTAAAAAAGAGCCAAAACAGGGATTGACTATATGTTTCACGACAACTCATTTTTCCTTTGGATATGCAAAATAGTTATTAGCAGGCAAATACTAATATGCATACATATGAGATTATATTTTTTTTTTTGTTATGCATTAAAAAACATGAACGGAGAATAAATACAGTTTAATCTGCATATTAAATGATCTGCATTTATTCTGCACATCTATCTCAATCCTGAGTACTAATAAGTGATCCATAATGTAATAACAAAGTCATAAAATAACTTTTAGTATAATATTTTCTTTTGCAAAAGAGAAGAGACTACTAAGCAAAGTGTTAGCTCGTTAGTAGTTCAAATTAGAGTTTTTAACACTCCGAATCACATTCTGAGTTTTTATTACATTATAGGACACTTTGTGCTACTAGGGCACTTTGTTTTTTTTAACTCTATCTCCTTCTTTCTTTCACGTTTTATATGTTGTATTTTGTATTCACATAAACAGTTCTATATATGTATACAAATAGAATAGTATTGTATAGTCTATTGTCGGGAAAATTATGTAATGCATATATTACACATTCACTTGCGGGAAGGAGAATATTATCTTAACAAATGGATACCTGTCACATTCAATCCTTATGGTTATTTATTCAATATCATTTTCTCTTATGTATATTATACTAATTAACCCAATCATAAAATGTATTTGACTAGTAGTGCACAAAAAATGTATTTAACTAATTTAAAAGGAACCAAAGCAGGAATTGATTATATGCTTCACGACCGCTCATTTTTCTTTTGGGTATGCAGAACAGTTATTGACAAGCAAATACTAATCTGCAAACATAATAATTTATATTTTTTTGTTCTGCATTTAAAAACATGGGCTTCGAATGTGGAGCTGAGCAAGAGCATAACAAAAGAAGATGCAGATAGTCCTGCATTTAATATCTCATTCACGCATAAAAGGACAGAACAAAAGATAATAATAAAATATAGAAAGAGCTGCATGCAGAAAAAACTCTGTTATAAAAAAACTATCTTGCAGCACATGAGTAAAAGGTGTTGGTATGACGCAGAGGGCCAATGCATGTCCAACTTCTTTTATTTTTATTTTTTTCTTTCACTTTACCTATAAATACAACTACTCTTCGTTTCATTATTTCACAAACCAAAATTCCTTTCTACTCGGTAAGTGTTTTACTTTTGTTTAATATAAAACTTTAAAATGTGTTTTTATATATGTTTAATTAACTTTTCATATTCTTCGGGTTATCTCATACAATTGCATCCACTAAGCAATTCAAAAAAAAAAAAACAGGTACGTTTTTATTTTGTTTCTTCAATAATTTATGAAACTTTTGTTTTTTTTAAAAGTAAGTTAATATTTATATTCAATAGCACTAAGTAAAAACCAATTTCTTATTTTCATGTACTATATAACATGTGCATTTACTTTAATCAACTATTTAATTTGATATGTATAATATATATGTTTAATTAATTTATGCATGCTATAGATATTTCATGTATTATTTGCTTATAAATATAAATTAAAATAATGTTTTATAATTAATTATTTTAAAATGAAATAGTAAATATATATTTTCGTTCTTATGTGTACTATAACACATGCATGTATTTTAATATTATGTTTAATTAGTTTTTTTTTCAGATTGTCTCTTATACCTAAAATTATTAAAATAATACAAATAATTATGGTTCATAATTAATTTATTTAGCGAATTATAAAAAATAAGATGTATATATAAGTTGAAATTTATGTTTAAAAATATAGTATATAAATAATACTAAAAATAATACAAAAACTATGGTATATAATTAATTTATTTATTGAATTAAAACAAGAGTTGTTTAATCGATATCATGCATCTTTGCGTTCTGTTATTGAAAGCACATTTGGAGTTTGGAAGAAAAATTGGAGGATTCTTTATGACTTCCCGAGATATAATATGCATGATAAAAAATGTGTGGTAACAACGACAATTGAATTAGACAATTTTATTAGAATTTCAAAATTTTCTGATGAAGATTTTGCTGAAACGACGATATATTCAGAGATTGACCTTGCTAGTTCTATGGTTGAACAAGATTATTTGGAAGAAGCAAAAGTTGGACAAGGAAATCTTACGACAAACATTAAAGAAATTATTGAAAATACATGATGGACAAATAAAAATTAATGTTTTTAATTTGTTGTATATTGTAATTATATTTACTTTTTATATAATGTTTAAATATTTTTTATTAAAATAATAAAAATAATTAATAAAGATTTGTACTTTTTATATTTAATTTATAAAATTATTTTTAACATTTGGTCAAATATACTTATTCGAGAAATTAACTTAATTATTGCCGGAAAAAAATACTTAAATATTAGATTTGTATGATCTGCTTGATCTTTCTTTCTTTGATCTGCATGCCATTCGAAGCCATGTAAGGAGAATAAATGAAATTTGATCTACATATTAAATAATCTACATTTAATATGCATTTATTATGCACATCCATTCCAAATCTTAGCGGGTGACATAGATAAAAAAATACAAATCAAGGAGAATAAATGCAGATCATGCAGATCAAGCCGAACAAATGCATATCAAAAATTGCTGTAATTAAATACATGTTGATTTTTTAATGAAAATTAAATATCCAAAAAAACAAAACTTATTATAAATAAGTAATAAATATAATATTAAACAATAACAATAAATATAGTGAAATTGTAAATTATATGAAAGTCATCACAATTACAAAAATTATAAAGAGTATTCTTATTTTACTCTTATTTTTTTTTGTATTTTAACTAGATTTTCGGTTATTTCTTACTCGAATGGTTCCTATATTTTTATAACTGAAAAACGAAACCAAACTAAACCAAACTGAGAACCGGACGGGTACCCAAATATCCGAAATAAATTTTTTATAGCTTAATATATTAATTATATTTAGTATTAGAAATACCAAATGTTCTAAACATAATACTTATGCACCAAACTATCAAAAAAAAATCGAAATACTTGAATATTTTTATTATCTAAAGTATTTTAACTTATCTAAATTATCCTAAAGAAAAGAATAACTCTAATAGTTTTTATCCAAAAAATTGAAATTTATCCGAATGACCCGATTTATTTCCGAAAAACCCCAAAATTTTCTTTTTTTTACCCCGAAATATCTAAATATAACCAAAAAACGAAACCGAATAGTAACCGAATTGGAACCGAAAATTTATTGAATATTAGTTGGTTTTTATAATTGTTACCCAAACCCGAAAAGAACCAAACCGGTTCCTATATGGTATTTTGAATATATAAATTTTATTTATAACATTCTTTAAACGTATTTTAGAATATAATTGATGTATAAAAGAATATACATTCTATTTATAATTTAAAAAAATAAATTCATTCAAACATAATTTTATTTTAAAATAGAAATGAAATAAAATATTAAACTATAGTTTTGAGAGAATTTTTGTTTGGTTTAGAAACTAAATAAAATAATTATAAGAAACTAAATAGATGGAAAAAAATTATATTCTTTGGTCGTATGCCTTAATTGGTCATCTACATTTTACCCACTATTTTTTTCTTACTTTTTCCAGATTAGTTTTTTAAATGTTATTAATAAACTGCATGCAGATTTGTTAATATTTTATTATTTCTATTTGTTTTGCATTTAAAAATGTGAATGTCAAATAAATGCAGATGAATCTGCATACTTATTGTACTGCATTTTATCTGCAATTTATCTGCATTACATTCATACCCTTAGTAGCAATAACTGACCCATAGTGTAATAACAAACTCGTAAAGTGACTCTTAGTGTAATATTTTATTTTTCAAAGGGAAAGAAATTACTAAGCAAATTGTTAGCTTGTTAGAGTTATTTACACTGTGAGTCACATTCTGAGGTTTTAATACGTTATAGGACATTTTTTTTTTTTTAACTATATCTCATTCTCTCTTTCACGTTTTATATATTGTATTTTGTATTCACAAAAACCGTTCTATACGTGCAAAAATAGAATAGTATTGTATAGTCTATTGTCGGGAAAATTCTATAATGCATGTATTATTCATTCACTTGCGGGAAAGAGAATGTTGTCTTGTCAAATGAATACATGTCACATCAAATCCTTATGATTATTTATTTAATTGAATTTTCTCTTATGAGTATTATTTTAATTAACCCAAGCATAATGTATTTAACTAATAGTTCACAAAAAATGTATTTAACTAATTTAAAAAGAGCAAAAGCAGGGATTGGCTATATGCTTCACGACCGTTCATTTTCCTCTGAAAATGTAGAACAGTTATTTACAAGCAAATACTAATCTGCATACATATCAATTTACATATATTTTTATTTTTGTTCTACATTTTAAAGCAAGAGTAGAAAATAAATGCAGTTTGATCTACATATTAAATGATCTACATTTTATTTTCTCTTATGTATATTATCCTAATCAACCCAAGCATAAAATGTATTTAACTAATACTGCATACACAAAAAGAAAGGTATTTAAATAATTAAAAAAAACAAAAGCAGAGATTGGCTATATGCTTCACTAGAGCTCATTTTTCTTTTGGACATGTAGAACAATTATTGACATGCAAATACTAATATCTATACATATCAATTTTTATTTTTTTATTTTTGTTCTGCATTTAAAAACATGAATGGAGAATAAATGCATTTTGATCTGCATATCAAATGATCTACATTTAATCTGCATTTATTCGGCACATCCATTCCAAACTTTATAAGCAATTAGTGACCCATTATGTAATAACAAAATCATAGAGTGACTCTTACTTTAATATTTTCTTTTTCAAAGCGAAAGAGATTACTAAGCAAAGTGTTAGCTTGTTAGTGGTTCAAGTTTTTTACACTCTGAGTCATATTCTGTGTTTTTATTATGTTATAGGACAATTTGTGTTAATAGGTCACTTTGTTTTTTTTATCTCTATCTCCTTCTCTCTTTCACATTTTATATGTTGTATTTTGTATTCACTATAGTATTTTATAGTCTATTGTCGTAAAAATTCAGTAATGCATGTACTACACATTCACTTGCGGGGAAAAAAATATTGTTTTAACAATTGAAAATTTGTCACATCCAATCCTTATGGTTATTTATTTAGTTTCATTTTCTCTTATGTATGTTATACTAATTAACCAAAGCATAAAATGTATTTAACTAATAATGCACAGCAAGGTAGTTAACAAATTATAAAAGAAGCAAAGCATGAATTGACTATATGTTTCACGACAACTCTTTTCTCTTTTGGACACGCATAACAGCTATTGACAGGCAAGTACTAATAAGCATACATATAAATTTTTATTTTTTTGTTATGCATTTAAAAACATGAATGGAGAATAAATGCAATTTGATCTACATATTAAATGATCTGCATTTAATCTGGATTTATTCTGCAAGTTAATTCAAAATCTTAATAGTAAAAAGTAATAACAAATGCATAAATTGACTCTTAGTGTAATATTTTTTTTTCAAAGGGGAAGAGATTATCAAGCAAAGTGTTAGCTTGTTAGAGATTCAAATTGGAGTTTTTTACACTCTGAGTCACTTTCTGAGTTTTTCTTACATTATATGACACTTTGTGCTACTAGGACTCTTTGTTTTTTTAACTCTATCTCCTTCTCTCATTCATGTTTTATATGTTGTATTTTGCACTCACATAAACTGTTCTATTTATGTATAAAAATAGAATAGTATCGTATAGTCTATTGTCGAAAAAATTCTGTAATGCATGTATTACAAATTCACTTGCGGGAAAAAGAATATTGTCTTAACAAATGAATACATTTCACTTCCAATCCTTGTGGTTATTTATTTAATTTAATTTTCTCTTATGTATATTATACTAATTAACCCAATCATAAAATGTATTTAACTAATAGTGCACACAATGAAAAGAAAGGTATTTAACTGATTAAAAAAGAGTCAAAGCAGAGATTGGCTATATGCTTCACGACAGCTTATTTTTCCTTTGGATATGCAAAATAGTTATTGACAAACAAATACTAATATGCATAGATATCAATTTATATTTTTTTTGTTTTTTTATCTGCATTTAAAAACATGAATGGAGAATAAATGCATTTTGATCTGAATTTAGGCTTTGAATGGATCATGCAGATCAAATAATACACATCGTGCAGATCAAGCAGAACAAATGCATATCGTGCAGATCAAGCAGAACAAATGCATATCAAGCAAATTTGAGAAATTATTGTATTTAAGTAAATGTTTAATTTTATGAAAATTAAATATTTAAACAAATACCATTTATTATAAATAAATAATAAATATCATGTTGACAAAAATAACAATAATATCATCATTTTAATAAATATAGTGAAATTGTAAATTATATTAAAATTCATCACAATTACAATAATTATACAGATATTCTTGTTTTGCTCTTATATTTTTGTATCTTTAGTCCATTTTGATTTTTTCTTACCATTTGGTTTAACTATAGAACTAATATTGTCGGGTATATATATGTTATTGTGCACATTAATTCCAAACCTTAGTAGCAATAAGTCACCTATAGTGTAATAACAAAGTCATAAAGTGACTCTTAGTGTAAGATTTTCTTTTTCAAAGGGGAAGAGACTACTAAGCAAAATGTTAGCTTGTTAATAGTTCAAATTAGAGTTTTTTACACTATAAGTCACATTCTGAGTTTTTATTACGTTTTAGGACACTTTGTGCTAATAGGACACTTTGTTTTTTTAACTTTATCTCCTTTTCTCTATCACATTTTATATGTTGTATTTTGTATTCAAATAAACAGTTTTGTTTATGTATACAAATAGAATAGTATTGTATAGTCTACTGTCAGGAAAATTCTGTAATACATGTATTACGCATTCATTTGCGGAAAGGAGAATATTGTCTTATCAAATGAATACATGTCACATCCAATCCTAACGGTTATTTATTAAATTTATTTTTTTCTTATGTATATTATTCTAATTATCTTAATAGTGCACAGAAAAAAATATTTAACTATTTTAAAAGAACCAAAGCATGGATTGTCTATATGCTTCACAACAGCTCATTTTTCCTTTGAACATGCAGAACAGTTATTGACTAAAAAAAATACTAATCAGCGTACATATCAATTTATATTTTTATTTTATTTTTATGTTCTGTATTTTAAATAATGAAAGGGAAATAAATGCAGTTTGATCAGCATATTAAATTATTTATATTTAATCTGCATTTATTCTGCACACCAATTCCAAACCTTAGTATAAGTGATCCATAGTGTAATAACAAAGTCATAAAGTGACTTTTATTGTAATATTTTTTTTTCAAAGAGGAAGAGACTACTAAGAAAAATGTTAGCTTGTTAGTTGTTCAAATTAAAGTTTTTTATATTATGAGTCACATTCTGAGTTCTTATTACGTTATAAGACAATTTGTGCTACTAGGACTCTTTGTTTTTTTAACTCTATCATCTTTTCTATTTCACTTTTTATATGTTTTATTTTGTATTAACATAAACCATTCTATTTATGTATAAAATAGAATAGTATTGTATAGTGTATTGTCGGAAATTTTTTGTAATGAAAGTATTACACTTTCACTTGAGGAAAGAAAAATGTTGTCTTAACAAATAAATACTTGTTAGGGGTGGACCCACCTTATGACTAGCGCATCACCTGACACCACAAAAAATAATAATAAGATGCTGGTTTTGTATAAGAAATTGACAAAAATTTAGTAGCATAATTGGCAAATTGAGATTTTTGACCCCACACAAGCTGGGTTCAAATCCCACCAAAGACCTTTTAAATGTTTTTGACCCCACATAAATTCATTTCTGGGTCCGCCCCTGATACCTGTCACATCCAATACTTATGGTTATTTATTTAGTTTCATTTTCTCTTATGTATACTATACTAATTAACCCAAACATAAAATATATTTAACTAATAGTGCACACAATAAAAAGAATGGTATTTAACTAATTAAAAAGAGGTAAAGCAGAGATTGACTATATGCTTCACCATAGCTCCTTTTTCGTTTGGACATGCAGAACAGTTATCGACAGACAAATACTACTAAGCATACATATCAATTTATATATTTTTTTTTCTTTTGCATTTAAAAACATGAAAGGAGAATAAATGCAGTTTGATCTGCATATTAATTGAACTGCATTTAATCTGCATTTATTCTGCACATTCATTTCAAATCTCCGTAGCAATAAGTGACCAATAGTGTAAAAACAAAGTCATAAAGTGACTCTAAGTGTAATATTTTATATTTCAAAGAGGAAGGGAAGTAAGCAAAATGTTAGCTAGTTAGTGATTCAAATCAGAGTTTTTTATACTCTGAGTCACATTTTGAATTTTTATTACGTTATATGACACTTTGTGCTACTAGGACACTTTGTTTTTTAAACTCTATCTCCTTTTCTCTTTCACATTTTATATGTTGTATTTTGTATTTACATAAACCGTTCTATTTATGTACAAATAGAATAATATTGTATAGTCTATTGCCAGTAAAATTATGTAATGCATGTATTACGCATTCACTCGCAGGAAGGAAAATATTGTCTTAGCAAATGAATACCTGTCACATCCAATCTTTATGGTTATTTATTTTATTTAATTTTCTCTTATGTATATTATTCTAATTAACCCAAACATAAAAATGTATTTAACTAATTAAAAAATAGGCACATCAGGGATTGACTATATTCTTCACGAGAGCTCTTTTTTTTGGATATGCAGAACAATTATTGACATGCAAATACTAATATGCACACATATGAGTTTATATTTTTTTATTTTTTGTTATGCATTTAAAAACATGAATGGAGAATAAATGCAGATTGATCTGCATTTAATCTGCACATCAATTCCAAACCTTAGTAGCAATAAATGAAACATAGTATAATAACAAAGTCATAGAGTGACTCTTAGTGTAATTTTTTTTCGAAGAGGAAGAGATTACTAAGCAAAATGTTAGCTTGTTAGTGGTTCAAATTAGAGTTTTTTATACTCTGAGTCACATTCTAAATTTTTATTACGTTATAGGACACTTTGTGCTATAATGACTCTTTGTTTTTTTAACTATATCCCTTTCTCTCTTTCATGTTTTATATGTTGTATTTTGTATTCACATAAACTATTCTATTTATGTATAAAAATAAAATAGTATTGTATAGTCTATTGTCGGAAAAATTATGTATTGCATGTATTACACATTCACTTACGGGAAAGAGAACATTGTCTTAACAAATGAATACCTGTCACATATAATCCTTCTTGTTATTGATTTAATTTCATTTTATCTTATGTATATTATACTAATTAATCTAATCATAAAATGTAATTAACCATTAGTGCATTCTGAGTTTTTATTACGTTATTGGATAATTTGTGCTACTAGATAACTTTATTTTTTTAAACTCTATCTCCTTCTCTCTTTCACGTTTTATATGCTGTATTTTGTCTTCATATAAACCGTTGTATTTATGTATAAAAATAAAATAATATTGTATAGTCTATTGTCAGGAAAATTCTGAATGCATGTATTACAAATGAATACATGTAACATCCAATAATTTCATTTTCTCTTATATATATTATTCTAAGAATGTAGCCGGACCGGGTGTGCACCAACTTCACGGTAGAACCGGTCGGATCCGGTTTTGGTAAACACCGGAAGAAATACAACCAAATGAATAATTCGTTCGCTTGTAGCATCAATCAAATCTTGTGAGCTACAGCGTCGATTTCTAAATCTGATTCCCCCTTTCAATCTCTCTTCTCTCGGCGAGTCTCCAAGGTATGCAGTGGCATGGCATCACCTTTGCTCTTGATTCAATTCAATAGATGCGTTCTCCGATCTCTGGAGGCTGATTGTTTTTTTGGGTTTCTCAGTTTCTGATATTTTGCTTAATTGAATTCGTATATGGAGTAATCTGATCAAAGATCTGGGACTTATCTACATTTCACTTATTGATCTAGGGTTTTGTTGTTTCTCTTCCAAGCTCGCTAAGGGTTTCTTCGATCATAGAGACAGTGCTGAGTTACTTGGCCCTTGTTTTGTTCTCTTCTTATCAGGTTAGCTTTCTTGGTCTTAAAGATGCTTTCTTGTTGATGTTTAGTGTTGAAAAGTGGGTACCCAAATGCTAAAATTTGCTTTCTTGTTTATGTTTGTGTTACTTTTTTCTTCCTCAGGGCTTAACGATTCATCAAAAGGCAAGATAAATTCTTAATTTTGGTGCAAGTCTTAAGTAGAAGAACATCATCTCTAAGAGGCACCTTAACATGGTAAGACTCTCTACCTAGATAAGCTACATCACTATTAATAATAAGGAATTTGAACTCTTCTCATCCTCGATTTTAGATGAGTAGTTGCTCGTCTGCGATTACTTTGTATTCTTCTCTTACTTGTTGCTCTTGTACTGGGTTGGGTCTTTGATGTTCCAGGCAAATCCATTACGGCTCTATCTAGCCTGCATAAGGAATACCCTCGAGGCAGCCATGTGCTTACAGGTACAAACGGTTTTCTCTCAAAGTATCAGTGCATAGGTCGAGTCTATCTGTATTCTTAAGGAAACAATAAAAGACTCTTTGTTTGCCTTCTCCCCCATCCATGTTTGACCTCTAGTGTGTTTGTTACTTTCATGTTTCCTTGATGATTAGGGTTATGCACCATCATTCGCTTTTTCTCTCGCAATTGAAAACTATGCACTTTTGTTCCTGTGCAACAGTACAAGTATGTGAAAGGGGCCATGTAAAGTCCTTGCTAGATTCAGTTTTAAGTTGTATATATTCCTGAAAGCGTTTATATTTCTCTACTTGCAGAACTTTCCTTGTCAAGAAGTTGAAAGGCATAATAAACCAGAGGTTGAACTAAAGTATGTAAGCTTGTTTCAAAAACATGCATGTGTGAGAATGGATGCTCTTGTGCCATTGTGATTTGAACTAGTAGAATCTTATTATCGACATGTTTTTTTGTAGGACGAGCCCAGAACTTTTGCTAAATCCTGTAAGTAGTTTATTCGTTTCCCTCTCAGTTTGGCATTGATACGTCACTCTCTATTTACTAGGTTCTGTAACTGGCTGCTAAATTTTTTTATGTTTGAAATTTGCAGGTTTTGATATGTCGTAATGAGGCTGAAAAGTGTTTGATAGAAACATCTATAAATTCACTCCGGATAAGCCTCAAGGTAATTGTTGATCTTGCCTTAGCTTTATATTGTTTTTCACCGTTTCCTTTCATTCACTCCTCTGAGATAACGTCTTCATGTGTCGTGACTGAAACGTCCTATTGTTAAAAACACTTGTTTTTGAATTTGCAGGTCAAACAAGCGGATGAACTTGAAAACATACTAACCAAAAAGTTCCTTAGATTCTTGTCCATGAGAGCAGAAGCTTTTCAAGTACTGAGGAGGAAGCCAGTGCAGGTAGACCATCTTCTTAATTTAAACGTAGCTACTTGTGTGTGCCACTATGTTTTACCTTCCAGCTCTAATGCATTCCATTTTCTGTAAAATATTTAGTATGGCAAACGCATCACTAATTGGTTTATATATATATAACGCACACAGGATTGGGAACTTCATTTTACAAATCATGAATCATCTCACTCTGTGGAAATGCCTTTACTTAGATCAGATGGTTTACTGTTTATTATGTGAATAGTTTATTCCCTGATCCAATTCAATTTGTTTTCCTTGTTGGTCTTTTGAACAGGGATATGACATTAGCTTTCTTATAACAAACTACCACTGTGAAGAGATGCAGAAACAGAAGCTAATCGATTTCATTATTCAGTTTATGGAGGCAAGTCTTTCTCCAAACCTAATGTGTCTTTTTTCACGGTAGTAACAATGGGAAGTAGTTTTCGGAATAGCTGGCCTAGCCATGGTCAAGATATCCGCCTTCACACTTAAAATGTTTCTACAAGAATCAAAAAGAAATTAGTTACTTTGATGATATGCTCCAACATGCTAATCTCCTCATACTCCTCCGATTAAAACTGGAAATGTAACTGAAATTGCAGGATATAGAGAAAGAAATAAGCGAGTTGAAGATATCAGTGAACACCAGAGGAAGACTGGTGGCTACAGAGTTTCTGAAACAGTTCATGTAAAGCAACTGAGTTGTTATAATGTAAGCACTCATTGTATTAATCACTCATTATTTGGTCAAATTCATCTACACATAATAAGTTCTTTTCTCTTGCTACACTTTCTGTTTTCTTTTTGTCTCTACTTCCTTTGCAACTGATCCATCGGCTTCGTAATTGTAGTATATGTTACGCAATACTTGTAAAATATGGGCTGTTTTGTTAATCATAGAAGTTGTTCTAGCGTGCAGTCGCAGCAAGAAAAAGTTGTTTCTACGACGAAGTAAAAATAAAATCAATTTTAATTGATGTTCGTTTGGCCATCCTTTATCTCTATCTAGATAATTTATTTAAGGGTTTTTGCACTAGATAACCACAAAACAAATGTTATTTAGGTAAACGAACATGGAAACCGTACATTTTTTATTAATACGAGTATGCTCCTATATTTAGACTTAGGTGTTGTATTGACCAAACCGGTACTCCATCTTTACGTGTCATTTCTTATATTAACTCAACTCAACATGAATCTATATATTAACTCAACTCAACATGAATCTATATGGTATTATCCAATTATATGAGTTTTTCTTGAGTTCAACTCTAAGGGTAAACATGTATCTAGGTTCAACACCCAATTGTAATTTGTTATTCATATCTTTTTACAAAAGAAAAAATATAACAAATATCTAGTTATATTATATTTTGAAAATAAAAAGGTAAAAACAAATAAAAAAATAATAGTAGTTGCAAAAAAAAGTTTTTTTTTTAATATTTCTAACGTCGTCAGCAAAATACTAAACCCTAAATCCTACATATTAAACCCTAAACTTTGAGGTAAATCCAAAGGTTTAGGGTTTAAGATTAAAAGTTTAGTGTTTTTAAGATTTAGTATTTAGTTTTTATGATTTAGGATTTAAGATTTATCTAAGGGTTTAGGATTTACTCAAGAGTTTAGGGTTTACCCAAGGGTTTAGGGTTTATATTTAGGGTTTAGGGCTTAGTTTTTTTGGTGAAGGTGTTACGAATATTTTTAAAATCATTATTTTTAGCAGCTACTACTATTTTTAATTTACCTATACTTTTTTATTTAAAAAACATAATACAACTTGTTGGATATTTATATACTCTTTGTTTTTTTTTTTTGAAATATGAAATAACAAAATACTATTGGTTGGGGAATCTACAGGTTAACCATAAGGGATGAATCCAAGACAAACTTTATATTATACATTCGGGATTATCTATGTATGTTTAGGGCATAGTGATTACTAATTTTGATGTTGTTTTAGTATCTATGACTACTTTATACTTTTTGACGACAGTGTCCTCTAACTTAATATCATGGTTAATGATTTTTGGTCTAGGGCTTAAAATTTATCCGTTGTGACCTCTAATAGTTAGGGTTCGGATTTTCACCATGGTATACATATATATGGAAATCTCATTAGAGATTTATCGAAATTTATAAATATATCCGGTTACAAAGTAACTTATCCTGTTATATTCCTCATCTTGACTTTGTACATAGGGTTCAGAAACGAAGTTATCAACAGTTCAGAGACTAACGCTATAAATTCAGAATATTTGCATGGGCTAAATTGTAAGATTGAAATGTCTGGGGCTTAATCAATAGGATATTTCTGCACATACTGAAAGTCTGAGTCTCTTTGTAAAAAACAGAAGTTCATGGACCTTTTTTGCAAAAGTGGGAAATCACCATTGGAACTCCTCTTCACTTCGATCCCGACAGCCAAGCCTGAATCCGGTGAAGCCGGCCTCAAAGGAGCAAGACATGACGAAGAATGAAGCCCTAGTATTGGTCTTTCCACAGTGAAAAAACTTGAATCACGGTGGTTATGAGCGATTGTCGCGACTGAGGATCTCGATGAACACGACGAGGAAGACATATACGTCACATAGGAATGCGGAAGTAGTCATGTCGTGGCAGAGAAGCTGGCACAGAGCCGAGAACGAAGACGAAGTTTGTGGTGGTTCGCGGAAGTGGTCCTGTCGTGAGACGACTCCCAGGCTCTGGTTTCAGTTGATGGTGGAAGAAGAAACCGGCGACGGAATTGGCGAACAAGGACATATATGGAAGAGAAGGAGGTGGCTTGGTTTAGTCGATCAATTCCTTTTTTAAATTATTATTTAGCTAACCGGTTTCATATGTGGAGGAGTAGAGAACACATATATTCTTTTTCAATCTGTTCACGTCCTTTTCAACTTTTCATCAATCAAACAATAAGACAATTCATAACCTGATAATTTGCTAGTTCCAAGTCGAGCTAGTAGGTCTATCTGATTGCTGTCGAGGACATAAATGTCAATGTGGTATCTTCAATCTCCATGTTCGCAAATTAATAAAAAAAATGCACACTTCCGCAAATTTCTCCTATAATTTGTATATTCATCTAATTGAACTGTTTATTTATCAATCCAAATGAAACATCTAAATTGAATTTTTTTTTTGTTTGTCAACTTTGTATTTCATTTAAAAGTCCAAAAGGGCAAGCATACAAGCAAAATTAATGGTTCATTCCCCTTTCCGAAATACAGATCTGGAATACACTTTAGCCAATGGAAGTCCAACTTTAATATATAATAAATCCACCGCTTCCGAGTTCTACTTCAGCTTTCCACGCGGCGAAAGATCAGAGAAACAAGGCACACGTCGTTCAATTCACCTGCATGCAGTTGAAATTCGCCGCCATAAGGAAGGAGAAGTTGATGTCGTAGCGATACCAATTTGCTCCGGCTACGCCACTGGATTCGTTAATCTTTACTTGAATAAGCCTTCCACCATTAACCGCAACTACTTCGTCGAGAATACTCTGTTTCACCGGAAATTTTGGAGCAGATGAAACATTAGTCAATGAGAAAAGATACCATTTATCGGACCGCTCTAAAGCACTGATTCTTCTTGATCTATTCCATAACTGACTGCAAGAATCCATCAAACCTCATCAGTCCTCAGAGAAGCTTTCTTCAGGCCATAACCGGCTAATTAACAAGAAAGACTTAATCTCTTAGAGGAAGAGATTAGGTTGGGCGGGAAGCAAAGAACCCGTTCAGTAGTTTACGGGATTAAAGTAAGAACGAGTGGAAAACTATTGATTTCAATCTCATCGAAGAACCATAAAAGCTTGAAGAACAGCTTTGATGAAGATTGAGAAACAAAACAAAAATTCGCCAAAGCGAACACAAATTCGGCTAACCCGAAGAGATAATCCGCTAACCGGAAAATGAAGTTCTAAGATCGAAAATTTTACAACAAAAAACAAAAGAGAAAATCCGAATCTCTCTTCCTTCTGAAAGTTGTAAGTGTGGTAAGAAGGACTAGAGAGAAACTCTCTCTCTCTAGAAGAGAGGAGAGAAGTCTTCATGGTTGGGAATTTAGCTGACTGAATTTGGTTTTATTTTCTCAATTGTTGTATGTGAATAGTTTAATAAGAAAACAATTCAAATACTTTAATTTTAATTTAATT
This sequence comes from Brassica oleracea var. oleracea, assembly GCF_000695525.1. Lineage (NCBI taxonomy): Eukaryota > Viridiplantae > Streptophyta > Magnoliopsida > Brassicales > Brassicaceae > Brassica > Brassica oleracea. The sequence goes on from NC_027751.1 coordinate 33,147,914, forward strand.
ATATTTAAAATTTAATATTCGAATATAATTTCACCTTTGAATCAATATTACGAAGCATATTCTTTCTGTTTTGAATTACTTTAACCATTTTTATACAGATTAAGAAAATGATTGAAATGCATTTAAATTAATTATACATATTAAATCAATAGTATTTGGAAAAAAAATTATTTTAAAAAATCATTGTATTTGTAATTAATACTAAACTGAAACTGAAAATTGCATTGGAATTCAAGAATGATATTTTTTGTGTAAGAAGAAAAAATTGTTAAATGACATTTTTTCAGAAATAGTAGGAGTATTACCTCTTTTTTCTCATATATCAGTTTGTTCTTGACAAACAAATGAGCTCTAGTTCGCTTCTGTCTAGGCCCATCAAGATTTATATCTTTTGTTCGAAAAAATAAATTACGGTTAAGGTCAACCCATCTACAGTTTAAGTAAACCCACTTCTGATTCAGTTAAGCAGCTTATCTCTGTCCTTGTCTAATTGCCGGCGCAGTATCTTGTTCCTGCGCGCCATCTGTTCGACAAATTGTCTGGACCAATTTTTCCAAGAGAAGAGAAAAAAACGATACTTTTGATTTCTGAAAAAGGTTTGGTTTTAGGGTTTTGGGCAGTAGGGTTTCATTCGAACAAGTCTGTGATATTGATTTCTAATGGCTTCGGCTAATGGGAACAACAATAAGAAAAGAGGTGGAGGGCTATCGTCGCTCGCCCCTCGAGAAATCAGCGTCCAGAAATTCTCGGAGGCTAGGGCAGCAGAGCTCGAATCTCTTCACTCCATAGTGTCTGAGCGTTTGAACAAGGACTTCCGGTCAAAGAGGAACCAGAGGAGAAGGACCAATGCCTACACTAGCCAACCTTCAAAGAGACGTAACATTAAGAGGCAAAGATCAGAGTCATTATTGTTATCTATTGGTCAACAAGCATCATCATCTCATGAAACAAAGATCCCAAGACGAGTCAAGAGGAGAATGGAACTTAAAGGGAACCCTGAATCGGGTTTTTCTACCACTGGTGATGGAACAAAGAGGCTGAGAACACATGTTTGGCATGCTAAACGCTTCTCTATGACTAAGCTTTGGGGCTTTCACCTTCCTCTTGGTTTACATGGCAGGTAAATTTCACAGTTTGTTGCTTCTCATTAGTATAATATAGTTTGTGCCTTTTTAAGGCTGTTTTTGTCATGGTTTTAGAGGAAGGGGATCCAGGGATATCTTGAACAAGTCTAGGCAAGGTGTTCTTGTGCACGATGCAAGCTATCACATTGCTGTGCAGTTGGAGGGTCCAGAGGCGAGCATTTACCTTAATTCTTGAGAGATTCTTCTAATCAAGTTTTTTTTATCTTGATGTTATCTGGCTTCGAACTTCTCAGGGCTCACTCTTGTCGATATTAAACATGCTACTGGAGCCTTCTCCTTCATCTCATTCCAAGGAAGTCTTCGACTCTATTCTCACAGGATTTTGTTATGGGAACTCCATGGTATAGTTTTTCACTTTTGAGTAAAACAAAAAAACAGTACCTTCAGCAGAGGATGTAATCATAATTGTTTCTGTCTTCTTCAGCTTTATCATGTCGAACCACCAGTTTCTCAGGTGATTGCTCCTGTAATTTATATGTGGAGACCTTCTCAGCTACCTAAGAGAATAGATGAGGAGAAAGCGGCTGACTGCGTAGGAAATGACTTTCGAAAACTATGGGTGTGGATCCATGCTTCTTCCTTCAGTGAGGGATGTGCTTCTCTTAAACTAGCTTGTCAAAATCAGGTAAGTTATATTCTTTTTTTCCCCTTTTGAAGTCATTTTTAGATGACTCTACTAGTGACTCCCAAAGTTTCTCCATTCAGATGAATGAGACAGGTGTCTTAGTTGATTGCTTGTCACTCGAAGGCCAGCTTGCAAAACTTGAACTTTTTGGTACAAAAGCATCTCAGCTTCTGCAAAAGACCCTACATCCTGTTACAAGGTAAGCCACCTAAGTGAATATATAACGGTTTTGTAAGAACGCAAATGAACAAAGGGAAGATTTTCTTATCTCAGTTTTCTCTGTCTTTTGCAGTAGCTCACAGAGTCCTCCCTCTGTTTTAAGAAAATGTTCGATGGAAAAAGCCGAAGCTAAGAACGTTGCTGATCCTTACACAGAGGAGAGCATACCATCTTGCGCTATTTTACCACGGTTTGTCATAGATCCGCGGTTAATCCCGAATAATCCTTGTGATGATACTACAATGTCAGCTGAAATGACCAAAACGGAGCCTACTGAGTCACTTGAGATGATGACAACCAGCACAGAGGCTGAAACTTTCAAGTGCTTATGGGATGCAAATAGTGAACTGTATCCTCCAGAAGAAGAGAACGTATTGTGTTGGGAGAAGCATCAAAGTCGTATGAAGTCTTTTTGCATCGACGACGCAGCTGATGAGTTTCCTAAGATATCTAGCAAGCCAAGGAGTTCGAGGTCTTGTCCTTTACTGCTTCTTAAACATAGAAAGCTTGGGGATACAGCTACAGGGTACTCTGCACTTTAGTTGAATCGTTTCTGTGTTGTTATATAGAATCAATGTCTTTAAGGATCCACAATTAATCATATTATTATTATTATGGTCTTTCAGATGGTCTCTCATACTTCCCCTTAGTTGGGTCAAAGTTTTCTGGAATGCCTTTGTCTCAAAAGGAGGTCAGGCAATAGGTCAGAGGGAGAAACGCTGGCTTTCTTGTGATGTATATTTCTTCTCTCTCTCTGGAACTTTAATCCATTAGTAATATGATTCTCTTAAACCTTAGACTTGAGAAACGTCTGAACAACTCTTTTTTTTTTTGGCAGGCTGGTTTGCCGTTTTTCCCATCAGATTTTCCTGACTGCAAAGCATATTCATCTTTAACAATGAGTGAAGCTGTAGACGTGGAGGAGAAGGCACAAAGGCGACCTCTTGCCGTGAGACCTTTCAGAATTCCCATTCCGCCTCCATGGAGTAGTATCCATGTCACGCGCTGTGTCAAAGAGAGTTCCGATCAAAAGCTTACAAGCGGTGAGACTAGTGGAGTGGAGATTTTTAGTAATGGTGGTAATGTATTCGATGGTATGGTGGCGAGAACACCAGATTCGCTGCCTACTTTTCTCCAAACTTTCACAAATCGTGTGGAGACGATTCAAGAAGATGAAACGAAAGCAAGAGCTGAGATCCATCAGAGGAGTGATAACAAACTATGCCTTGTCAGAGTTCTTCTACATGCTTTCAAGGAAGGCTCATTCGAAGAAGGCGCGGTTGTATGTGCACCATCTCTCGCAGACGTATCATTACTAAAATCCGGGTAACATCTCCTAGAAATCTTGTTGTGAATCAGTTGAAACTATTTTCACTTTGGGATGAGATTTCTGATGTACTACGTTATGTTTCACAGCTGCAGTGAGGGAGAAGAAGGGCGTGTTACAATCCCTCAATCTTCTGTAAGCTCTTACTTTCTAGAACAACCTTCTGGAACCTGGGAACTTAATGTCCCTGAAAACCCTCATACAAAGCAATCTCATAGATGGCCAATTGGGTTTGTGACGACAGGATTTGTCCGTGGGAGGTAAAAAACAAAAATTAAACCCATAAAGATCTTGATTTAATGATCACCAAAGGCTGATTTGGTTTCTGAGTTCTTAAAACTTGTTATAATAATGTGCAGTAAAAAGCCGACGGCGGAAGCTCTGTGTGATGCAGTGTTGTTAGGGAGACTAAGAGAAGAGCAGTGGAGGGGGAAAGATGTGAAACGGAGAAAGAAGGAGATTTATGTTCTGGTTAGAAACCTAAGATCTTGTGCTTACAGACTCGCACTGGCCACTATTGTTTTGGAGCAACAAGACGCTTCTGGTGATGCCCACTGCTTTTAAAATGCCAATCTTTTTTATTCCGCCACCAGTCCTAACACTTTTGTTTGTCTCAAATCACATTTTTGTTTATCTTAAACAATATCATTTTAATTATTTATATTATCAAAAGCAAGTGAAGTGGGAATACGGATATATCACTGGTGTTAATATTGATCAGACTCGTTTCAGATTAACTTGTATCTTCTGTTCCATTCTTCTTCAACCGAACATGAAATTCTGAGTAAGTAACGGTTATTGCAACCAATGCCGAAGTTTCTTCCCATGTTCTGCAACCCTTCAAATGATAATTAAAAGACTGATGAAAATGGCTAATCATCATCGGAAAAGAAGCGCAAAACATCTTTAGCGTAAGTTTTGTTCAGTTCTTGTGGTTTAGTTTGTTGGTAATCTATTGACTATAATCTCTCTTATTTTTCTCAGGCTGATAAGAGGTTTTCGGATAAAGAATGAATGATAGCTCGGAGTTTAGAAATAAGAGAGAACCAAGAACCGAAGAGTTGGCGAGAGAGCCTCAAAAATATAAACTAATCTGATGTCAAGGCATCAAAAAAGAGAGACGGCCTAAAATGCTTGATGCTTGATGCTTGATGCTTGCTTTCTAAAGTTTGTGGAAGATGAGAATGCTGATAAATGATTCATCCAGCTAGCAGTGAATCTGATAGAAGCGTACTCCCACTTTGAAACAGTTGGAAACCAATCATCATTTCTGATGATGGAGTCTGAAGATGGTTTTGCATCCATAGCTCCCCTCTTCCATCAAAATCCGGCTTATTATGGATTCTGAACCTGTGACAAATAAATGTAAAATATTTGTGTTCTATGGAAACGAGAATAGAAAAGCCTATGATATAAGCAACTTAAAATACTTAGTTTAGAGAGCCCATACCTTGCTTGTGATTTCTCTGATGACCTTTGCAAGCTGGTCATGATTCAAGTTTTTCTCCAAGAAGGCGTCCATTCCAGCTTCTATGGTTTTTATTGCTTCTGTTGAACCATGATCATGACCAGATACAGCTATAATTGGAATATGCAAACCAGCACCATATTTTTCCTCCATTTTTCTAATCTCTCTAGTTGCTTCATATCCATCCATTTCTGGCATCTGTATCCACAAAGATGATGATGTAGTACCAGTTTTGAACCATTTAGCGATTTCCTTAATTTATGGAAGAAGGATTTATCAAATAAAATGTACCTGGCAGTCCATGAATATGTAGTCAAAGGGAAGAAGCATTTCTGATGAACCTCCTTCCTCATGTTCTCGTTGTGTAAGCCATTCACTGACTAATCTCACAGCTTCTTTTCCATTGTAGCATTGTTTGATCTCAGAGGCTCCCATCTTTTTCAGCTTTATTGTTGCATATAAAGATGTTGTATGATTATCATCCACCACCATAACCCTCTTTCCACTCAATAACTCATCTTCACTAGGCTTGAGAGCTCCTTGTTTGTCTTCTTTTGGCTCGGTTCCTCCAAATTCAGGCAACATCTTCAGCACTTTGTTGAGACATGATCCATGAAACGGTTTAGAACAGCTAATGTCCCCTCTCAAACTTCCATCTCCCCTATCATTAAGCCAAACAACTTTACAGGAAACACCATGGTGCAAGCCTCTGCGAAACTGTTCAACAATGTCATACAGCTCAGGAAATGATCTGGTTTCCGCATCAATCACCACAAGGAGAGCTGGAGAGAAACCATGCCTTGTTCTTTTAGGAGTCTGGCTTCTTGAATCAATCCCATCCATGCCAATCAAAGGCAACTCCCTTGAGCTCGAGCTTAATGATTCGTTTCTTCCCATGGAACCCTGACGTGAAACCCCAATAAGCCTCTCCAGAACATGATTCAGATGCTCCCATTTTTTCACCACTGTGACTTTTATTCCAAGGCTCTTTATGTATTTCTCTGTAACCCTTCTACGTTCTCCATCTTTCATCAGAAGAAGCACTCGAGACCTTTCTTGCTTTGGACTCGAGCTGAGCCAGTTGTGTAACCTAGGGCTCATGCTCCGTATGCTCATGCTACCTCCCGATGAAGTTTTAATAGCCCCATGCATGTGATCTCCTTCTTCCGTGTCCTGTCTACTCACTTGAGACTCTGATGCTGCTGACAATAAAACGTTGAACTCAAAACATGTTCCCTTCTCTCCCATGGCCTTGTCAATGATTCTTATCTCCCCTCCCATTAACCTTACCAGAGACTGCACAATCCCAAGTCCTAATCCAGTTCCTTGTTGTCCTTGATCTGTTTCTCTTACCTGAACATAGTTTTCAAACACTGATTTACGCATCTCCATTGGTATCCCTTTCCCTGTGTCATCCACTTCAAACACAAACTCCATCATGTTCCCATTGTTTCTAACTGAATTCGACATTGAACCCTGGTCTTTACTCTTCTTTGAAAACTTTGATAAACCTCCTTCATTGTCTGATGCAAGGACCGCATTGGAACTGGTCCTCTGAGCCCAAGCTCGGATCGAAATGTGTCCCTGGACCGTGAACTTGACCGCATTGCTGACAAGATTGTTGAGGATTTGCTTCAGTTTTCCACCATCTCCTCGCACGTTAGAGCATTTGAAAACCGAGCCATCGTGCATATCCAAAACCACATCAACCCCTTTCTTCATCGCCACGGGATGAAAAAAATCGATGACGTCTTCCACAAGTTTTGCTAGGTTGAACTCTTCTTCCTTTAACTGCATCTTCCCGCTTTCGATTTTGCTCGTGTCCAAAACAGAGTTGAGCAAATCTGTTTTAAAAAAACATTACACGACTTACTGTTAGGGTTCAAAGTGACAAAACTCTAGTGTTTTGAAACTGGACCGGCCGGTCAGCCTGTGGCTCGTCTTTCTGACCGGTTTCGGATTGTACTAAAAACCAGATTTGAGTTAAACCGGAAAATCCGGTCAAAAACTGGTGAAACTCGCTAGTTACCCGGTTTTCTCAAATTCAAACAAAAAAAATATATTTAAAATGTGCAATTTTTTTACAAATATATATTTTTAAATACCTATCTAAATAAATGATTTTTCATTATATTTTATATTATTTAAAAAAAAATCATTTTATTTTTGTATCACTTTTAGATTCTAACAATGATATAAAAATTTATAAAACAAAATTTTATAGTTATATATATAGTTACTTAATCTAAAATTAAATTAAAAATTAAAACCCGGTTGGACCGGTCCGATCATTGACCCAACTACAATGTCAAGTCAATGTCCGGTCCGGTTTCCAAAACATTGCAAACACACATAAAAGAAAAGGGTCAAGAATCAGAGTTAATAAAAAAAGAACATTGCAAAACACATATCCCAGGTTAATCAAGAAAAAAATTCTTACCAAGCAGATCCTTGGTGCAGCCATTCACTAGCTTAAGACGAGACTCTAGGTTAGACCCATGTCTAACTTCTTCAGAGTCATGACATAGATCAATCAGACCAGTAATCCCGGCAAGGGAACCTCTTATATCGTGGCTAGCTCTTGCAAAGGCTTGACTCTTCTTCATGCTTTTTCTCTCGGCCTGTTGTGTTGCTTCCATTTGGTTGATCAATGTTGCACGCATATGCATCTCTCTTCCTGCTGCGTTCACCATACACGCCACAAACCCTAGAGGCCAGCACAAGCCCAAAAACATTGTTGCAACAAGAAGATATAGCGATGCGCTCCCGATGCTTGGTCCCCTTTCTTTGTTGGGAAACATGAATGTGTATCTCTGGTAAGAAGAGAAAAAGAAATGGAAGAATCTTGAGAAACAAAGTTATGAATCAATGAAGAGTCTCAGAAGATGATATATAACATTTACCAGAGGCACTCCGGAAACTTCAAGAACAGAGCAAAAAGCTTGGAATTTCGATCTTCCGATCTCCACCTGGTAACCACGAGAACTACAATTTCCGGGGATGCAATGAGACGATTCTCTACCAAAGCAAATGGAGCCATTGGAGATGAAGAAAGTAGCTTTTAGTGATCTTCCAGGAACAATCAATGTCCCTTCCTTGGTCCACAAGTAAAGCTCTCCACCCTTTAGATCCAAACGGTTCAAAGAATCGATTAACGTTTTAACCGGAAACCCTAATGAAACAGCTCCTTTCTTGCTGTACAAGCTAACGACGCTCTGAAACATAGCCTCATTAACTTCTCCTCCCAAACCAGGTCCCACAAAGGCGGTAGTGTGGTTTCTCTGCGCTGCTTGGAACCAGTCTTTATGGGTTACATCCACAGGCTTAGATTTCGTTGCATTTCCGGTAAGACGACCGGTTATCTGATCGACTGTTTGAGTGTACCAAGTGTAGTCTCCTTTACCACTTGAAGAATTGGCAAAGACAGCGACACTTGCGTTCAGTTCTGTTTTGTAAGAAAACAAGAGACCATCCGTGCTAATGTACGAAACTTGTGAGACTTGAGGGATCGTTAAATAAGCTTTAAACAACACCGGTGCGACCTGAAAAATAACAACAACAAAGACAAAAAATATCATTATCGTTATGTTAATATCTCTTAGTATAATCACTAGAATCATGAATTGACGTAAATTAATTTAAACAAACCTGTGTTTGAATCTTTTTGAAATGAGTATCATTGTTTGTGAGATAAGAATCTATAATGTTGGCTAAACCGGTAGTAGATGAACTGGTCTTCTGGTAGGTAAATTTTCCGATATTTTCAATATCAGAAACTAGACTTGACCGGAGGCCTTCAGTGCAAAAAACAATGCCGTCTGTTACGTTCTTAGTTGTTCTGAGCCAAATCGTGACCGGTATGCACCCGAAAACAATCACCAGAAATGCCTAAAAGTATTCGACACAAAACCTTATTAAGTAATATATTCCAACGATTATAAAAAGAATTAACAAGTAAGAAAATATTACCAAGAGGAAGAAGACAAATATTGGACGAGAAGTCACAAACTTTCTAACGTTCACCATCACTTCTTCTGTAAATTAACATTTCATAGTTAAATAGTATAAAGTTACATAAGCTATGGGCAAGTTAGTTCTAGAAACTTTGCATTCTAGATACAGAAAATCCTTTGATACATAAGTTGTTTACCTGAGAATGCAACAACCGTTTATATATCTTAATTTAGCTTCTTGACACTAAATCACAAACTCGAACACACATGCACGACAGCTTCTGACTAGTCCTCCAAGCTACAACAACTTATATATGATTGTTCTCCTTCACTGAAAAATTTCGTTCCAGAGTTTAGACAAACAATCAGCACAACACACTAAAACGCAAATTTTAAAACGGGTTATGTACAAGTCGAGAATTATAGTCCTAAATCTCTAGGTTTCAATTTACAATTCTCGTCACTAAAACAGAAGAGCAAAGCTAAAAACATCTAGATGAGAGTATTTGAATTCTATCTAACTTGTTTCATCTCTTCCATTTTCGTACACCAAAAAAAAAACTCAAGAATGTGAAAGAGGAGTACAAGTCTGAGACGTAATAATAGTTTTCCTTTTGATAAGATAATGTGAAAACTAGGGTTCTTTGTTGTGTTTCTGGAGCTGAATCTGCTAAACCGAAGGTAATAGGAGGAGACAGAGATAGCTGTGAGTAATGAAAATATGGGTAACTTGGAACAAACCACACTCTCGCAATATAGCTCAAAACATAAGACCTGCTTTTAGATTAGACCATAGAAAGCTCCCGCAGTGTTTAGTTCAGCAAAAATTGACTTGTTTTGTCATATGCATCTAAATGTGATTTGCATTGTACAATTAAGGAATCTAAAAATTAATCGCATATCACGAATAAAATCAAATCTATTTAAGGCCTAGTATTAAATGGGATTAATATGTGGGGACATAAAAATCACCATGTTAAATAATATATTTTGGATAATAATTAAATGTTACATCTATACTATTAAAGCAGAAGATTTTTTTTAATGTCCATTAGAGCTTGATCCGCACATTCGTGCGGGTTTGGTTTTTACTTTTTATAAATTGTTTAGTGATATTTTTAAAACATATAAGTTATTGAGATATTTAATATTTTTAGGTTCCTACAAACTTACCCGGATACGGAAAAATCCAACTTGAACCTTGTTCAAAAATTTATAATACCCGAACATAGTTATGCTTGTTCATTTATTATAAGAGTAAAATCAAAGATTTTTGTGATTGTTTAATATTCTGGATTCTAAATTGATGTAGTTCCATTATTATAGTCGTGGAAATCATATTTAGGAAAACAATGTAGTTCGTTTGAGCTATTAATAATATGTTTCCTTCTTTGTAGTTCGTTTGAGTTATTTTAGAAAAATAATGAATATGTGGAAAATACAATCATTTTTAATGTGAGATTAATTTAATTGTCAAAGGAATTTGGCTGTAAATATTGTGTAACTTTTAGGGTTATTCTATAAATGTACTTCTGTTTTAATAAAGTAGATTAGATGATAATCCTTCTAAGAGTTCATATGCACAAAAGACAATTAAGTTCTGTGGATGACACAAATTACCAAAACCATATAGGCAATTTCGATTGTAAAATGACGAAATGGAATTAGGTTTTATGCTCTCGATTTGTTTACTATTGATTCTCCATAAGTGATTTTCATTTTCTAAATCTATAAAATTGTGCTTTCGTTTTCGTTTCTGTTTCACTTATATGAGTTTTGCTTCTTTTTAACTTCTTTTGTGAATTTGATAAATTACATAAGTGTCAATTTAAAAAAATAGACATCTGTAAAAATTAGTTCCACTCCATATACATATCTAAGAATCAAAATTTTGAAGAAATTCACCGACAAACTGTATTCACATGTTAGTGTTCAAATCTAATATATCAAACTGTTATATATAAATGCAGACTCGAAATATAAATGTTTATCTAGTATATTTTCACTATTTCGGTCTAAAAATCATCTAATTCTAGAACAACAAAACAAAATACTTGTTTTATTAACCTACGCTTTTGAGATTTAGTTACTTAAGAGTATACCAATAAAAAATATATATAATATTTTACCATTCTAGTATATATAAACTATGTATAAATTAAGAACTGTTTGATCTATTAAATGATAAACCGGAAAAATTATAATAAATAGCTCAAATCTCGCATTATTAAATTATAATAGCTAGATAATGTATTAGGGAGAAACAAATATTAGACGAATGATCAAATCTCTCATTTTTCAAACAAACTCAAAAAGATGTGATTGAAATCTTGTCATGATATTTCATTAAAAGATTTTTAGGAATAAAAATCAAGACTAAAATATTTACTCTGAATGATATAATGTATATATATATATATATAAAATGTTTCCAGTATTAAAAATTATTTCGATTTGAAGAAGTGTATTTTTGGGATTGTCAAGATCAAATAACATATTAGAAATAACTTATTTAAAAAATAATTTGTATACATAAAAGTATATAGATCAGAGTAAACACATAAATCAAAATCAATACCTTTTGTTTATTTACATTCATGTTTTTGGTAAATAAATCAAAGCAATCATTTTACTTACTTTATATGGCATATAATTAAACTGATATTGACAAATATATATATATATATATATATAGTATATTTGAACATAGATATTGATTATTGACACTTCCTATTCATATGATTTTTATCAACATTGTATATTTTCTGTAACAAAAATTTAAATTGTTAATCACAAAATTTAAATGTGAGATTTATCAATACAAATTTTAAAATTAAAATATATTAAGATCTCAGTAATTTTTAAAGCAAATTTTGAAACTAAAATATTTATATGTTTTATATACTATATAATTTAATTGAAATGATATTAATATATAATATGAATTTCTATTAATAAAAAAAGTTATGATCATTTGTATCTTGCTTGAACAAAAAAAGTTAAACCATTGATCACAAAATTTTTAATGTGAAATTTTGAATTTTTTTAGTAATTTATAGTCATTTTAAAAATTTCAAAATATAACATATAAGAAAAAAATTAAATTTTTTATTATATGCTTGATGTGATTGTTTAATTTCTTCTAATAATATTAAGTTAAACAAAAAAGAAAGAAGATAGAAAAAATGTTATCAAATATGTATTATTCATAATCATTAATTGTCATATATATGTTAATCATATTAGGATATTCTGATTTTTTTTATTTAAGGAAAGAATTGAGAATATATTTTTTTTTGAACAAAATAATTGAGAATATTCTTTTGTACACTATTAGTCAATTTGATAGTTAGTTTAATAAAAAGTATAATATATATTTATATGTATCAACTTATTTTTCTAAGGATTCTAAGACTCTAACTAATGACCATTAAAATAGGAATATGAATGAGTACGAAAAAATAGGTAGAAACAAAATAAAAGGAATGAAAATGAATATTTATTGCTTTTGTTCCATATTAATTTTTATAAGGAATGTGTAACATCCCGATTTGTGATATATGGAAAGGATTAAGAGAATTGATTTTGTTACCTATATCACCAAAGTTGACTTACTTTTTTCGTCACACATCCGTTTAAAACCCAGAGTTAAGCGTACTTGGACTGGAGTAGTGAAAAGATGGGTGACCTATCGGGAAGTAATTCGCGATACCGTGTGAGTGAAGTCAAAGCACGGGGGAAAGGTCATGTAGTGATTGCAGGATCAGTAAACATGACTTTCGGGCCTTGAAAAAATTAACGCACCGACCGTTGGAACGGGATGGGGCCCACGCGCTGAGAGAGCGGGCGTGGGTGGCACATTAGCCGTGGGCGGGCGGGGCGTTACAAGTGGTATCAGAGCTGATTAGTCATCTCGGTTCTGACTCGAGAGGTGTCTTGAGACCTGTCGTGGGGCGCAACGAGGACGTTGAGTTCTTTGAGATGGGTAAATTGTAACATTCCAAGTTGTGATATAGGGAAATGTTTAAGAGAATTGATTTGGCTACCTATGTCACCAAAGTTGACTTAGCGTTTTCGTTACACATCTGTTTAGAACTCCAGATTTAAAAGTGCTTGGGCTGGAGTAGTGAAAGGATGGGTGACCTATCGGGAAGTGATTCGCGATACCGTGTGAGTGAAGCCAAAGCACGGAGAAAGGTCATGTAGTGATTGCAAGATCAGTAAACATGACTTTCGGGCCTTGGAAAAATTAACGCACCGACCGTTGGAACGGGATAGGACCAACGGCCCGAGAGAGCGGGCGTGGATGGCACATTAGCCGTGGACGGGCGGGATGTTACAGAATGTTCTATAGTTCCTTAAAATTTAAGGAATGACAAGGAATCATACACAATAAATATTCCTCATAAATGGTATAATTTTTAAGAATGAGTAGGAATTGATTATTCCATTTAGTTCCTTATGTCACCATTTAGACCCTAAGAATCATCATAGTGATGACACGTAGCTACGAAAATATATTGTAATGTTCCAAGATTAATATATGTGGGATTAGATCAAATCGACCTAAAATTGGGCAACAAAAAAGCATCTATACAAGGAGAGGGAGGAAAACGAGGGAGGGGATCCAAACATACACATGTGGCAGCTAGAATTAGGGTTTTACCCTCTTATATTCTCGCCGACTTGTATTTTTCATGCCAACGTTCCCTGAGCACCGGCTTACTTTCCGATCAAACTTTCCTTATTTGTAATCAAACCGTTCACCTATTTAGTAAAACGGTTTTGAACTAATCCACCGATAAGTTTTGTCTCTAATTACTAATATCCCGGCCAAACTCGGTTCAAACAGATAGCGCAACGAGAAAGACTTTTTTCTTTCTATTTTTGGCTAGGAACAAGAGCAAAGTGTTAAAGCTATGAAATTTGTAGGCTCGGCCCATTTATTATCAGACCCAAACGTAGTTGTTTTTGTGAAGGCTCGGCCCACTAAACTAAACCGTATTGAAAAGGTTTCAAAAATAAAATAATGTGTTTGTACAGTGAATTTGTGAAGAAGGATCGTCAGCTTCGCAAATCTCCAAGCGCAGCACCATGGATCTCTCCCCTGTTACGGAAGCTTTAGCCGTCAAATCCTTCGATAAAATCGCCGATATCTGCGATAATCTCATGCTTCAGGTCCCAAATTTCTCTCGCTATCATTGTTTCTGGTGTTCGCTAGGGTTTTTATCTCTATAGGGTGGATTTTGTGAGGATAATCGTTCGATTTTAATTAACAGGTTGCTTCCGAAGGAATCTCTTTCCATGATGACTGGCCTTACGCAATCCATCTTCTCGGTTACTTCTACGTTGACGATTGGTTAGTTAAAAAATTCTTCTTTGAGTCTACTGTTTGCGCCGTTAGCTTAGAGAGCTGTCTTCTTTGAAATCTTGTGGGTTTATGATTTGAAATTGAAATTACAGAACAGGGTTTTGAATTGCATCTTTGTAAGTTATATAGCGCTGCTTATCACCTTAGACTTGCTTTCGTTTCCACTGAGAAGATAAAATTAGAACTTGGTAGAGATTACCTGTTGTGGAAATCCTTTTTAAAACTGTTTTTAAAGTTGCTTTTGATTGTTGTTCTTGTGTGGCTAAATCTGGAATGATAATATTGTAGTGATAGCGCTCGTTTCCTCTGGAAGACAATACCTACAAGTGTGAAGGAAAGCAAGCCTGAAGTTGTTGCTGCTTGGAGGATTGGTCAGAGGCTCTGGACACGTGACTACGCAGGTGTGTATGAAGCTATTCGGGGTTATGATTGGAGTCCAGAAGCTAAAGATATGGTTGCTGCATTCTCAGGTTATTTTCTTCTGTCCTAATACCTTTTTAGCTAGTATGGCATGGTTTTTTTGAACTAAGCTTTCTGACAGATTACTATAAACATGTAAAGTGACTGTTTACTCTTATCTTGTTTTAAGCTTTGATCTGCATATTGAGAATCTGAGATCGAATAGCTTTGTTGTTGTTGTGTTAATCTAGTGAGACCAGACTTGAAGATTTGTGTTAACTGATTTTTTCCAACTAAATCCATCAACTTTTGATCGAAATTGTGTGAAATTGTACATTTTTTTGCTCATCTTTTTTTTTTTATAAGCAGCACCGCTTTTGCATTTACAAGACATCAATTGTTCAATGCCTGGTCCCTTAAATTACCTCATTGGTAAGACTTTACATTCCATCAGCACCTAACGCTATTCCTGTGTTGTTTTTTTTGTTGAAGACGTTTACACCAAAAGGATGTTTCAGCTTTTGTTGTCTGCCTACTCCACAATTGCCATCCGCGTTTTGGCTCTTTTCCTAGGGATGACAGAAGATGATGCCACAACTTGTAAGCTTTCTTTCTTTCTGCACTTTCCTTAATGCTTTGAAAGATAAATTTGCCACATCAATTCGTAGATTTACACTGAATTCGCTCTAGTTTCAAGAAGTTATCCTTTGGGGACAATACTACTGTCTCTACTTTTGTGGGAAATGCCTTAACTTTGTGTCTGCCTCTAATGTCAATCATCTATGTTGGGGAATCAGAATAGAAGAATATATATTTGTTTAACTTTTTTTTTCTTATGTTGGATATACACAGATGTTGTGGAGAATGGGTGGACAGTGGATACAGCATCTCAAATGGTGACTGTGAAGAAGCAAGCTGTTAAAAGAGAGCAAAAGGTGGATTCATCCAAGCTGCAACGCTTGACGGAGTATGTGTTCCACCTTGAACACTAAACTCCTAATTTATGGGTTTCAGATTAGCGAAAACTAAAAAGATCAAACAAAAATTTGTTTCGAAAAGATGGCTATAGCTTCAGTTTTTTTTTGAGATTTATTTCAGAAGTTTCTAATCGACACATGTCTCATCTTAACCCTAGTATGGATATGATCAGCTGATTTGGTATTAAATTGATATTATGCACGTTAATCAAATAATGAAATCTTTAAATAGACAACTGAAAATGAGGAAACCAGATGTATGTCAAGTAATTAGAGACTTTGGCGTGTAGAGATTGCCAATGTCTCCTGTGATTTTATTCTCCCCAAGAACGTTATGCTCTTTGGCCTTCCCTCCCTGCGCTGTGACTTCCCTCTCATGTCTCTGATAAGCAGACTTTATCATCGTACTTCATTAACAATTCTTTTATAAAGTATTTGACTGTAAATTATTATGTTTTTAATATTATTGTAATTTGTAACTTTGTAAGATATTGTTAAACATCTACTTTATATATCTTTTACATTATTATTGCCAAAAATCAAATAGTTTTGGATTTCTAAGTTGTAATAAGTTTTAAATAATGTCAACATGCAAATTATAGCAAAAATAAGTTCTAGTTAAAACGCGTACACTGGTGACCATTTGAGGAACACTAGGAACAAATCAAAAAGAAATGAAGAAGAATAATATTAAAGAAATGAGTGGGAATGATTGTTCCTCCTCAAAAATAATGAGGAATAATTTTGCTTTGTTATTCTCTACAAAAAAAGAAACGATAAAGAATATAAAAGAAAATTAATTCATAATGGTGTATTTTTATGGGAACCATAAGGAATTGAATGTTCCTTCTCATTCCCTTGGTCACCAACCACACAACTTCTATCAAAATTTCAAATATAACACATTTTAAAAATAACAGATGTTCTTTCAAAAAAAAAATAACAACATATGACATAAGTTCAATACAAGAAAAGTCCATGTTTATAAATTTTTCTTAAGAAAATACTTGAAATAAGTTTAAATGTACATGTTCATAAATTTAAAGAAAAGAAAAAAATAAATAAAGAAAAGTCCATGTTCATAAATTTAAATGTTCAACATAACGAAATTTTAAAATAATACTTGAAATAAGTTTAATATAGCAAAAAACAAACATTTAACCACATTAGAAAACATGAACATTTCATATCCAAAAAAGTTATGAGAGCAAACTTTTCAATAAATCCTCTTATTAGGTATACAAGTGTACAAATATAAATAAAGGATAATATTGCTAATTTTATCATTATAAGATTATAAATTCATTCAAAATCTTCACTACAAGAAAACAGCGGCATACTGAGGGAAAAAATCGTCGGTATGTCGTCGGAATAATGCTATTCCGACGACATACCGACGAAAAAAGTCCTCGGAAATAACTCCTCGGAAATTAATCTTTCCTCGGAAATCCCTCGGAAATTTCCGACGGAATTCCGAGGAAACCCTATTTCCTCGGAATTTCCGAGGACCACAAGTTCGTCGGAAATTCCTCGGAATATTCCGAGGAAGATGTCGTCGGAATATTCCGAGGGATAAACTTCCTCGGAATATTTCCAAAATTAAAAAAAAAAATTATAAATTTATTTTTTTAAATTGAAATTCGAAAATATAAAATTAAAATTGAAATAGAAAACATATTTAAAATACAAAAAATAATAAAATAGTTTTTATAAATAAAAAAAATGTTTTATAAATACAAAATTAGTTTTAATAAATATGAAATCATCTTTTTATAAATACAAAATAGTTTTTATAAATACAAAAA